>NC_138737.1:17866597-18373605 GCF_965113295.1 Leuciscus leuciscus
AATGAATCAAATTTTCAAAATCATGGAAAATGTATATACTGAACATAGACTACTATTAAAAAGTTTTTGTTATTTAAGTAAAATACTTTTATTCAGCAAGGACACACAATTGATCAAAAGTGACCGTAATGGCATTTATAATGTTACAAAATATTTCCTAATGAATGCTGTTTAAACGTTCTATTCATCAAAGAATCCTGAAAAAAAAAGTGCATCTCATTTTGCACAAAAATATTAGGCAGCACAAGTGTTTTCAAGGTAACACTTTACATAAGGTTTCATGTGTTAACATTAGCTAACTACATTTAGTTAACATGAACTATAAATGAAAAACACTTCTAAAGCTTTTAGTAATTTTAGTACTAATACATTATTAAAATTTAAAAGTTCCACAGTATATTTTACAATTATTTAATGGTCCAGAGCTAACATGATCTAACAATGAACAGTTGTATTTTTATTAACCAACGTTAATAAAGATTGAATAAATCCTGGAACAAATGTATAGCTCACTGTTAGTTAATGTTAGTAAATGTATAGTTTACCATTAACTAATGGAACTTTATTGTAAAGTGTTACCGTTTTCAACATTTATAAAAATAAGCTGACTGACTGATTTCTGAAGGACGTATGACTGAAGACTGGAGTAATGATGCTGAAAATTCAGCTTTGCCACCACAGGAATAAATTACATTTGAAAATGTATTAAAATAGAAAAACCAATATTATATATATATGAAGAGTTCAGATGCAAAAGCCTCTAAATGCCATCTGAAATTTTCTTATAGAATGATCATTTTTATCAAGCTCGTATATTTAAATTCAATAATTTCACTTAAATGGCAATGAAGATTACCTATTGTCATTTAAGTGAAATTACTGAACTTAAATTCACAAGCTTGCTAAAAATTATCATTCTACAAGAAAATGGCATTTAGAAGCTTTTGCATCTGAGCTCTTCATATATACATTTATATATTTATATATTTATATTATTATTATTAGAGGTATTTGTGCACCAGTATTAAGTGTAATAGTTTAAAACAACCCTGGATATCTCTGCAAATAGTTCATATTATTTTTTTTTTATCATAAAAGTCATGGAAACTTCATGGAGTTTCACTGATTTCTTTCTGCTGAAATGAGGAAATAACGTGGTATAATGTGCCTTTTCTCAAATACACTGTAATTATCTCTCGCTTTCTCTTTTAGGACATCGATGACATGGTCCATACCGAAAGACCGGACTGGCAGAGTGTTATGACTTACGTCACCGCTATCTACAAGTATTTTGAGACCTGAGTACATGTCCTTTTACACCCCACCATATCATCCAGGCCTAACCCTAGCACAAAGTCATATTACATCGATCACAAGGACAATTGCATTAGCATATGCTGATATGGCGTGATACATTGATTATATCAAGAAAATCCTCTACAGTCGAACTCGGCTGCTAATGCAGAATCAGTTTGCCTTGGCAATAGTGCTTCAGCTCACTGTCGGGAGACCCTAAAACACTACGGACTTCACATCCAGATACTACTTCTAAGTGTGGATGATCTGAGCCTGTGGATTTGAAATGAGTCTCGAGGAACAGCGTGGACCCGCTTGTGACCCCGTGCCTTTTGCCACCCCGAGTTCTTGCGTCCAGACAGGCATTTGGAGCAAGTTCTTCACCTTAATTCACAACGTGCAACAATTGAACTTGTTTTAAAAGAGCGAGACCTGCGGATTGCTCAAAGCAGTGCCTAATTGAAACGCTTTATTGGAGAAGCACTTCAGTAGAGGAGAATTGTACACCAATAGGAGTTATTCACTACAGCACACAGTTAGTGGTTTAACGTTTTACAGGATTGTTTTGAAAGCTCATCGTGGGCGCCTTTGTTACGACTGTGACCGATCTTGGCTTGAAATACTACATATTAAATAGGGAGGTCAGCAATAAGCTTATGTAACCTTTTGAGCCATTTCATATGACATTAGTGCTGCTCAACAACAGTATGATACTGTAGAAAACACTACAACAGATTTGCAGCACATGTGCATGTACTGTCCAGTGTATTAGTATACCAAAAATGAAATCTTGTTTGTGATGCAGTTAAGCTAACTTCCTTCAGTACTAATCAAATGGTATGTTCTTTCTCAGGATAAGAAAGTCTTATCGATATTTATCACAACGAATAATCATATGTGATTCATAATATGTTATGCGCACCAATACCTGCACATTTTATAGTTTGCAAAGCACAAAAATCATCTTACATGCACTAATCGAAGATGTAAATGAAGCTACATTCCAGTGCATTAATATGGATGAATAGAATTGATTTATAGAGATTTTCTGCATGAGTGAGTGAGAAATCCTAATCGTCACATATATCCTGTTTTCCAGCTGTGCTGAATTCAGGCATCGCTCTCTTTTCATGAGTATGAAAGACTTTGATGTTTCCCACCTGTCTGCAAATAACACTTAATACAAGACATTAAAATAAAAACAATAATGATAACATAGGAATTTTTCATGAGAATTTTCATGAAAAATGTGAGGTATGTGTCTTATTTTCTAAACGCTTTGATTCTTTTAATAGAGTATTTAATTTTTCCATTCCCGAGGAGCATTTTGAATTGTTTGAAATAATACCGATTCAAATTCCAGTGTGTGTTTAACTAAGCAGTTTATTTTTAGCTCTCAAACATCTGAGAGAAAGACCATTCTGCACTTACTCTGGTAAGCGTTTAAGATTAATTCCAAACTATGTTTAAGTGTGTCTTTGGTTTTAACAGTGTAAGTTACTGTATTTCACCTTTGGACCATCATCACATATTCATTGTAAGTAAATGACAGATTGATCTTTGTTTGAACCTGACCAAATGTTTTGTTCAGGAGCCTCATATCAGCTTGATTTACACAAAAAAAAAAAGAGGCATGTTGAGATGGACCTGCATTCAGTATATGTCTGTTTGATGTGCTTCGTCCAGCTTTCATCACATTAATATGAATGTAATACAGCAAAAGGCTTCTCCAGCTGTTGCCTTTTAGATTGTTACTTTATGCCAGTTTATTTTCTGTTCTTGAACTCTTTTGCTGCCCTTTGTTTAGTTTTTATTTTATTTTATAATTATGAGAGCATTATCTTAATAAAAAAGGGTAAATGTTTTCCTTTTTATAAATAAATGTGAAGAGCAATCAATATGCTTTTTCTCCTAAATGAAACAGTTGTGGTGTGTAAATGTTTATGATTTAGTGATATTTTTCTTTGCATTTTTGTTCATTTAATTTAGCTAACCATTTAATTCTCAGGAGTTCTTTAGCTCAGCATAGAGAAGTCGCTTTTCGGCTTTACATTTTTCAGAGATAGATGAATTGGTCTTTATGAATCTAGGTGAACAACTTGTATAATATATAGAAATAACAAAAATGAGGTTTTAATTTACTTTCCGGACTGGTCATTCAAGTAACATTGTAATGCGTCGTGGTCGCCCTCCCATTTGACTAGAAGGCTTCTCTTAACTTGGTCTTAAACACATTTAACAGGTCATTTACAAACCGGCAAAAGGCCTGAGGAAAGGAGATGGTGGATGTTTATGAATTTAGTTTGTGCTCTTTATTGTTGTAAAGGATGGGTGTTGTGCGGCATGATTAGTGCACTTCTAAGATTAGATATGACGTCAGTCATTACATAGGGACATTTTTTTGCATTTTGTCGTGAATGAGACCAATTAATTGCCCTGCTTTCCTGCATAGATCCCTATTGTCTTTCACTGTCACGTGTGAATGAAACTCAGATTGACCTTAATACCGGTCTGGTTTAACTGTGGGACTAAAGTCTCAGAGAAACTGTCTGTTTATAGATTTTTAAAAATATATTTACAGAAAGATTTCCATTTAAATTGAGGATAAATCTCAATAAAACCTATTACATGGTCAATACAAACTAGTATCTAATTTGAATACTGTAGCCTACTTCTGCTTTCTAAATTTCCTTTCAGATAATCTCACAAGAGACATGACACTCGCAGTTCAGTTGTTTCACTGATACGTGATCACAGGAAGGAGCAGTATCAGTATCTAAACATTCGTCCAGACCTCCGGCTCCGGATTGGTCAAGCACTCATAGGGTTCTTCCTAGTCTGTCACTTTTTAGTGCAGATACGAGGGCGCGCGACTCACAGCTGACGCCTGAACGCGCCGACGGAATCATGAACCACTGAGGGACTCTTTTTCGGAGGGTTACCTTTTTATCTTTTGTTCATGGGGTGTCCTGCTCGTTTTATTTTTCTTATTCAGTCATTCCAGGAGTTATCAACTCTCATGGTAAGTTGAAATCATTATACCTAATAAGAGCCGGCGGAGTTTCGAATGAATCGGATTTGTTGGCATAGCCTACATTTGAATTAAATAATTCGTACAAAGCTTGCCTGCATTTTTAATATTAAAGTGAATTATTCAAGTGAGATTGTTTCTAATAGTTAAAACTCATGCTGTGTCCAGTTCTGCAGGCATTGAAATATTTTAGCTTCAAAACAAATAATACAGGAACAACCCCAACTACACCTTTGTCATATAACTTTGGAAAACAGCTAACTAATTCACTGAGAAGAAAAATATTAATATACAACTGAATTGCGTTTGGGCGCAAATTATCAGTGTAAATGAAACTGCAGTTCATGGCAAGCCATTTTAACATGTATTCCTTAAAATTAACCATTGTGTATTTTGTTGGTAGTATTGTTTAAACTTGTGTTTTTATTTTTGCTAGTAAGTATTCCTGTATTGGCATCTTTTTCAATTTCACCACTAACTATTCACTGAACTCTTGGTATTTTTCAACAGCGACTAAATACTTTCAATTAGCCTCTGGCATTCTTTTTACATACTTCATTTGTTTAGTCACTGGTTACTCGTATCTAATCCAAATTCACTAGTAGGTTATTCTTTAAACACATACCTGTTTTAAACTATTTTCACTCAGAATATGCTAGTACGGTAAATGAACAATTATGGAAACAGCAAGTACAGTAAATTAGGTATAACTCTCACTTTTAACTAAATGTTTATTATGAAATTTGCCTCAATAAACTCCTAATTACTGCTTATTAATATTTAGTAAGGTAAAGTTTAGATATTGGGTAGGATTAATGGATGTAGAATATGGTCGTGCAGAACAAGACATGTATATGTGCTTTATAAGTACTAATAAACAGCCAATAAACTTGTAATATGCATGCTAATAAGCAGTTAATAGTAAGAATTGGACCCTAAACCGAAGTGTTACCAGTATTTTCTTGTACAAAGTTCTCCAGGATTTTTTGTTTTATTTATGGGTTTCCACTTCCAAAACAATTTTTTTTTTTTTTTTTACAGTGCATACACTTCTGTTTCTTCCAGTTGTTACTAGTATCATTTATAATTGTACAATAAAGTACGCAGCAAAACTGTATAAATTAACACCCACAGTGTCTAACATCTAAAGTGTTAACTTCAACAACAACTTTGTGTTGATTCAGCACTCTATGTTGTTGTTTTATACATTGTGTGTTTGCTGGTATAGATGCTGAATACTGGTGTCTCATAAATAGGCATTAGTATTTAATAAATCCTGGAAAACTGTACTGTAGATGCTAGTAACTTTTGTATAGTTTCTAATTACTACAAAATAAGTAATTAAGTAAAGAAATAGCCATTTGTATTAGTAATACTTAGAAATGCGTACCATCAACAATTTGAATACATACTAGTAATATGAGTCAGAAGTTAATAGATAAAATCTATAAGATCTTTGAATGACACTGACAAAATTTCAGTTTGTTACCAGTAACACTTAGGACTAGAACTACTGTCTATTCTAATGCATGGTTAGAAATGAAAAAAGATACTAGTCACTATTTGATAATTACTGATTTATAAAATAACATGACAAGAGATACCAGTTACTTTATATTAATAAAGTTGTTCTGTACAGTGTATAAGAGTTTTTGTTTTAGATCAGAGTCATAATACACACACACGTGTGTGTGTGTGTGTGTGTGTGTGTGTGTGTGTGTGTGTGTGTGTGTGTGTGTGTGTGTGTGTGTGTGTGTGTGTGTGTGTGTGTGTGTGAAATTGACTTTTTGTTTCTACTGATATGCCTTAAGTGGTTTACTTGTTGATGGAGAACTGGAGATGGAGATGTATTGAAACATCATTTCTATATCTAACTTGACCCAGATTTTTCTTTAACTTCATAACAGCAAATAAATCTTCGAATGTAAGAATCAAAACAGATTTTCAACTGAGAAATGGAACATTTTATGATCATTTTTCATTTTATGATCCTATCAGTCAGCTGAGGTAAAAGGAGAGTAAAACAGCTGTAAAACCTTCATTCGCACACAGCTGAAGTACATCTGTTTGTTCTGAGCTGGTCTTGCTGTTTCATCTGAAAAGTTTGAATTGGTTTGCTATCAAACCCTGATATTTTGGATTTGGTTTAGTAAGGAATGAATCAGATTTGAGCCAGATAGAGTTTGTGACAGTGTTCGATGATGGATGGATGTAGACTGATCTTTTCCATCATCCATCCACAAGGGTCCACTGTTGAGTCTGGTGTTGGCACAGGTTGTGGCCCGCAATCTGTCTAGTATAGCTTAAACATTGCCTTCTTGTAAACACAAAGCACTGAATCCAGAAGACTTCTTTGGGAAACTGATCAAAGGGTTCATTTCAATGTTTTGGAGACCCGTTTCTCTGTTGTCCCATTGTCAGCCCTAAACCCTCACAGATCCATATCAATGGCTGTGAGGCTGGGCGTCAAGATCTTCTTCTTTATTATGTTTTCTCACCTGTACTACAATCATTTTCACCTCCCTACTGTCAGTTCTTGTTTATGACAGTCACCTATTCACATTCTATTCATTTTTGTTCTTTTTTTTGTGTGTCAAATGTCATGAGACTTGCCTAGTCCCAGACTAAAATTAATGTTTGTGTTGTCTTAACTAAAAGCAACTTGCACTGACATATCTTAAAATTTATCAGTGCCATTGTTTTGTCTTAAGATGCACACCAGTAATGTTTTTTAAGGCATGTTTATAAAAGCTATTTAAATGTCCTAATTGAACTAAGGCCTAATCCCTTGTCATTGTGAAACCTGGCCATTGTGTTGCAAATATTAGTCCCTGTATACAAGCTTTGAGGTTGTCTATATGCTAGTGTAGTCTTAAAAGTTAAAAAAATTGGCTAAAAAAAAAAATATATATATATATTTTTTTCTCTTCCGAAAATAAAAAACCCATTTAGGACCATTAGAATTCCCTCTAGAATGAGATTGTAACGCATATATAAATGCTATTTAAAAAATGATTTGAATATTTACGGTTTTAAATGTTTGTAATGTATGTTTGAAAAGCACTGTAAATGTAGAAGAGCAGCTGTTTTCTCATGTTTTTCAGAGGTGAGTAACCTCAGGGAGTGCTTCTGCAGCAGTGTGGGAACACTTCGGGGTAAATAGCTCAGACTCTCAGTTAAGGGCTTCGGAATGACTTCCCATAAACACAAAACAAAAGGAAAGCTTCTGGCTATCACTACTGGAGTGTCTGGTAAATGTAAAGTCTGAGATAAAGAATATCCATTTCAAGATTTTTTTGTGTTCACAAATGTTTCTTGCAATGTGTTAAAGCTTGCCATTTGTATTTACAAGAAAGGGCTTCGACTCTGGAAAAGCTCAATAGTCTGCTGTTATTAGTCAATCCCGATTAAGTGTCAGTATTTCATTGTTAGGCTTTAGGAAAAGGGATAATCTTATCATGCTGCTGCAACACTCAGTATTATTTTTAAACCCCATATTGTTGTCAATGCCATTGCCAAAAAAAGTTTTTTTTTTTTTAACTTTTATCTGTTTTTGTCCAGTCCTCCTCTTCAGAGCCTTTTTTTCCTGTTGATGACATACTTTGATTTCTTCTTTCTCCAGGGAATGCAGTGGAATACTAAATGTTATAGAAAGAAGGCCAAGCAACACATGGAAAGAGGACTGGACCATCAAATCTGACATCATGACATGGGATCATAACGAATTTTTTTGTTTTTGTTAGTTGTATTTATTTAATGCCAAATCTTTTTTTGTAAGATCTGAGGTAAAATTCTAATGTGTATTCATATTATGCGATTCAACAGTCTGGAACGTTTTTACCGACACAACATTTGATTATTCTTCTAACGGCATCTCAGTCTTCTGGTAAGGCTGACACTAGGCCTCGTGAGTTGGCTGTTGCCTCGAGCTGCAGCTATGGACATTGAGGCGAGGCATCATCCTCTCTCCCCAGAGACCTCACCATGCTGAACAATGTCTTTGACGTGTTGTACATGATTCTGGAGCTGCTGATTGCCCTGCTCTCCATCCTGGGCAACGTGTTGGTCTGCTGGGCTGTGGCCCTCAACAGCAACCTCCAGAGCATCACCAACTTCTTTGTTGTTTCGCTGGCCATTGCGGACATCGCAGTGGGTGTGCTGGCCATCCCCTTCTCCATCGTGATCAGCACTGGTTTCTGTGCCAGATTCTATGGTTGTCTGTTCATCGCCTGCTTCGTCCTAGTGCTGACCCAGAGCTCCATATTTAGTCTTCTGGCCATCGCCATTGATCGCTACATTGCCATCAAGATCCCGCTAAGGTGAGTGAAGAATGTTGCTTTCAGGATATTCATGCCAACCAGCATGTGTTTTGAATGCAAGAATTATTTTTTTTTAAATAATGCCTGTTTTCTAATAATCTTTGGGTCCATAGCGACCCGTGGTGTGTAATAATGTTCGTATTTTTTCTGTTTAACAATAATTTAATCTCTGATGACTCAATAAATGCAATTTACCTAGATTCCTCAATGTGGCAATGTCTGATACACAATGATGATGTGATGTTTCACTTATAATGTGCACGGGCATAAAACAAAAGAACACATAAGTGTCATCAACAAAACTTGAAATGGCTTAGCGATTTACTACAGAGCAAAATAAAATATAAGTGACACTGTCACTTGATGGTGGATCTGGTGAAGAAGCTGTCAGCGACTAAAATATTGGTTTTGAAGATGTTGAAAACAATAGTTTTGAGAAGAAGATCGCGAACATGAGCCAGATGCTGAATGTACTGGGGAAATGAGCTCTGACTATTACAGTGATGATGGTAAAAAGCATCTGCTGAAATTGAACCCTTCCAAAATCCAAAAGGTATCTAAATGTGCTTTATTTAATTTTGCAATTGTAATTAAATTAACAGGAGAGTTTTATACTATTGCGACAGTTAGAGATCCATCCGTGTTAGATATACATCCAGGACCCTAAAGACCCGAATATGTAATAATGATTGGCGAAACATTCATACCTTTAAGGGTTAAATTAACCAGCATTCTTCTTTCTAGTTGTCCAGCATTTTTTGGAACATCAAAGCAACTAGACCAGCATAACCCTACTGAAAGTGCACACTGGGCTTGGCTTTGCTGGTCTAGCTGAAATGTGACTAAAACCTCTCTAAAACTCACCTGACCAGGCTGGGAGACTACCTAAGACAAGTAGACCAACTTAGGCTGGCCTGCTAAGATGGGGTTTTTTTCAGCAGGGAAACCAGCCTGGATCAGTATGGAGATTCATGCTGGATTAAGATGGTCTTTTCAGGAAATTAACACACATGGCACTGTTCCCGTTTGTCGGGGCAAGCCATGCATTAAAATAGTGCCAAATTACTCATTTGAAATAAACTTAGGGTTCCATTATAGCACACATTGTGTCTTTCCAGCAAACATCAGATTCTTGGCAATTTTTGGGTGAATATGATTTAAGAATATGGCAAGGTCTGAAAACTCTTGATTTTGAGGCTGTCTTTAAACATAACCTCTCGTAAATCTGATTTACTCTGGAATGTTTTTGCTAATAGTTTGTACAGATTTCCTTTAGAAAGTATCCACTTCTGTTTTTTGTCAGTCAGTCTTTTATCAGATGACAATTTTTTTCCCGTAAACTCCTTATACCTCATGATGAGCCGATTAGCACTATTCTGGATGTACAGCTAACGTGCTAAAGGAGATTAAGGACATTTTGGGAAACAATTGGTCTCATTCTGTTTTGGAATGGTCAGTTCTGCTGTTTTCAATGAGATGTGTGATCGACCACGTGCGTGTCCACGTCCTGTCAGCAGGTTTTGGGTCGGGGACGGGGATGGGGATGTTTTCTCTGTGTGGCTCACTGAACTTCTACATCTGGAGAATGAGACTAATAGAGGCCAAGGAACTCAGCTGTTCTCCCACACTGGCCCAAAAAAAGACTGAAAATAGATTTCTGTTCCAAACGCTGACATTTCTGAGTACATTCTTTCTTCCTAATTGCTCCAATGGGAGAGTTTTCTGGAAATACTGTGAATGGATGCTAGGATCATTAGCACTGTGGTTGCTTCGAGGTTGTTCTAATTCTCTGTTCACATTGTGTTGGAATTACCATAAGATGCTGTTTGAATTATTGGAAGTTTCAGACTTAAAGTAAAGAATTAAAATGCATATAAAGTATAAAGTCTTTAAATAACTTCTATAAAGTCGCAATTATAAAAGAATAAATTGCAATTCTGAGATATAAAGTCAGAATATAGAAAGTTACATTGTGAAAAAAAAAAAAAAAAATCGCAATTATAAGAAATAAAATTGCAATTGTAAGATATAAAGTCAGAACTGAAAAGTCGCAATTATGAGACACGAGATATTTTTACTCTTGGGAAACTAATAATTACATAATTCCAGCATGATGTAAACAGGGGTGTCTAGGTTTACAGCCATGCTGTCATTTGCTTACTTTTGTTAGTACTTTGGACCTTTTAGATGTGCAGTCCAGACAATCTGGAACAAACATTTATGGCTGGGGAATTTGAAAAACATGATTTTCTCTCTCTTCCAGATACAACAGCCTAGTAACCGGGCAGCGTGCCAAAGGCATCATAGCGATCTGCTGGGTTCTGTCGGTTATCATCGGTCTAACGCCCATGCTTGGCTGGCACAAAGCCCGCTCAGAGAAGCCCATCAACAGCACCGACTGCCCGCCCGGCATGATGCAGTGTTTGTTCGAGGAGGTAGTGGTCATGGACTACATGGTCTACTTCAACTTCTTCGCCTGCGTGCTAGTGCCTTTGCTTCTCATGCTGGCCATTTACCTGCGGATCTTCATGGCTGCGCGCCACCAACTCAAATGCATCGAGTCCAAGGCCATGCCGTGCGAGCTCAAGTCCCGCTCCACCCTGCAGAAAGAGGTCCATGCCGCCAAGTCTCTGGCCATCATCGTCGGCCTGTTTGCTGTGTGCTGGTTGCCGCTGCACATCATCAACTGTTTCACTCTGTTTTGTCCTCACTGTGAACGGCCACCTGTTCTTATCATGTACCTGGCTATAATCCTTTCGCATGCAAATTCGGTCGTGAACCCATTCATCTACGCCTACCGCATACGTGAGTTCAGATACACCTTCCGGAAGATAGTACGATATCACATCTTGGGCAGACGGGAGCCTCTTTCTTGCAATGGGAGCACCCGAACCTCAACCCGAACGAGCGTGGCAGATTCACTTCGGATTAAAGTCAATGGCCTGGTGCGAGACCTCTACACCGAGCAGAGCAGCACCACCAGCAGCTGTGAAAGTGCCGAACCCGGCCACACGCACAGACCTGTTACCGCGGAAAACTCCATGTTAGACAACCGGCCTATGGAACTCACTAATTCCCACAGACATCCGGCACTGAGGCATCCAGAGTCGCCGCTCACTGGGAATAATGAGGGCGTTGAGTGCAGGAAGCATGCTGTATTTGACATTACTGATGGGAAGGATCTGTCCTCACCACTTCACATTAAATCAGCCCTGTACCTGCAGACAGCCAACTGTGTTGAACTCACGGAGGTTTCCTGATAAATAATGCTGTCCGAATGATGGATTCCAATTATTTATTTGCTGCTCCGAAAGAAAGACAAAGTATATTTTTGCTTCTTTAAAGTCTTGACATTGATGTGATCTGGAGCAGCTCAGAACTGAGTGTGTACAGTTTGACATTGTAATGATTTTAATGAAAAAAAAGATTAAAGAGCAAGGCATGGCTGACTGAAATGGGCATCCGTAATGAATATCAATTCTTTATATCAGATGTAATTTTCAAACTTAAGAATGTAAAACATTAAGAATGTCTGGAGTTGGAATTTGAATCAGCTACAGGATGTTGAATTGGAATTTCTTTAGTACAGCATAAATAAATAATTGAAAAAAATATATAAGTGATGATTTATATTTATTCCCTGCAAGGTAGAATAGTAAAACTGATTAGAGATATACCTCTTAAATAAATTATATATTATCAAAACAACTAACACAACTATTTAAATTTTGCCACACAGTCCCTCAAAATCTCCATCATATTGCTTGCATATAATGTTACAAAATAAACATTTCAATCTGTTGATAACTTGATAGTATATTGATGCTTGACATTTTGAAAAGTTTGGGTTAAATGTTCTTCCACCATATATATTATTTATTTCCGGAATAACGATGAACGATGGGCTAAAATATGAAAGACGAAGTACATTTTTGTTGCTTTAAAGACTTGACATTGATGTGGACCCAGTAGCAGCTCAGAACTGAGTGTGTAGTTTGACATTATAATGATTTTAATGAAAATGTAAAAAAATAAAATAATTTATATTTATACATATATATATATATATATATATATATATACAGTGCTATGCATAAGTTTAGACACCCATGCTAAAGTTGACTAAAAAGAGGAATAAAAAAACATTTTTTGGAAATTGAACTTAATGCCTTAATTACATTTTTTGGGGAAAAATCCAACCTTTAAGGACACCAATTTTCTTTGTGAATGAATAATGTATCGTAAATAAATAAATGTTCTTCCTTAAAATACAGGGTGCATAAGTCTGGACACCCCTATGTTAAATTCCCATAGAGGCAGGCAGATTTTTTTTTTTAAAGGCCAGTTACTTCATGGATCCAGGATACTATGCATCCTGATAAAGTTCCCTTGGCCTTTGGCTGGTTTGATTTCCATTGAGAGATGATCTTATGGAAGTACTCCATGCCAATCTCTAGGTATGGTGAAGGCTATGTGAGTCCGGAAATGTGTGTATATATCCGGAAGTCTGGTGGAACAACATTTAACCCAAACTTTTCAATCATTAAATTTAATACAGTAATTTTTTACTTATTACATTATCATACATTAATTGGATTTGAATTACAATTTGACATCCTGTTTGCTTCCTCAAATCAAATTCAGGATTTTAAAAGGCATTGTCAGTTAGTTCTCAATGGTTCACACCCCCGAGACTGGGAGAACACGCTTTGTTTTCTTGTGACGGCTGACAGCTGAAGTCAGCAGACATGAACACAACCTCGGCATCTGCACTGCACACAAACATGAACCCAAAGTTCTACATGCACAAATGCCCACAGGCCATTGATTTTGTTGATTTGTAAGTGGGAAAGCATGTTAGTGAAAGTTACTCAGCAAGACAGTATTCCATAAGGCTAGAACATGTATTTATGCAGCATTGCAACTCATGCTGTGTTGTTGGCTATGTGTTTTGTAGGCTTTGTGAAAGCTTTTATTGCTCTTTGGCTGTGGTTTTCTATGAGACACTTTCCACATATACATTTTTGGAGTCTTGTTATTATTTTTTTTAAATCATCAGGGGCACAAATCCAATGCTTTTTTGTTGAGAACTATTAGATATATTAGACATCTAACATACATTTGAAGATAAGTCTATCCTTTCACCTTATAGACATGCAGTCTCCATGCTATCCTGTCGAGCACGGCTTCTTTCAACTGTTTAATGTTCATATTGCTATCCATTTTAATGGTGTCGAGCCAGCGAGTTCTTTGTCGTGCCCTTCTTCTGATTCCACTGACCATTCCACACATTACTGACTTTAGCGAGTTTGCTCGCATAGCATGGCCAAAATAACTTGTAGTCTAGTGATTTCAGAGTGACTTCCCTGATTTTATGCGATCCAATACTTATTTATTTGTTTTCCTGGCTATCCATGGTATTCATAACAGTTTCCACCAGCACCACAATGCGAATGCATAGAATTTCCTTCTGGCGGCCTCACTTTCTGTCCAACCCTCACGCCCATACAACGTCTTGGGAAAGATGATGGTTCTGACTAATCCGCTTTTGGTAGTGTGAGTGATATCTTATTCATACCAACGATTGCAGTGTTGCCCAGTGCGACCCTGAGCTTGATTTCAGGGGTGGATTTTCCATCTTGGTCAATTTTTGATCTAAGAAAAAATTAAATCCTGAACTGATTCAATTTCTTCGTCATTGATCTTCTCTACTAGCTGCTGTCGTCATGATCTTTGCTTTTTTATGTTAAGGTGCAGACCCACTTTTTTCAAAATTAAATGTATCAGGTCCTCTTCCCTTTCAGTCAGCAAGGATGAATCATCCACATATCTCAAATTGTTGATGGTTCCCTTCCCCCAATCCTCACAACAATATTCGACGAGTCCAGGTCTAAATTTCACACGACCACCTCAGCGTAGAGGTTGAAAAGAAATGGGGACAATATACAGCCCTGTCTCACGCCCCTGCTGATCCTGATCTTATCTGTATCATCATAGAGTGCTCAAAAAGACTTTTGCTGCCTTATTTTGTTCCTGTTTGTGGAAAGCTCCATAAAGGTTAAAAAAATTTTTTATCAGATTTGTTATCGTCATTCTGTTGCAACAAGATATTGTACTGCTCTGGCAATGTTCATGAAACATGTGATTTCACATCAACCCGTTGCTTGTGATTTTGTGCTAATTCTTTCTGCATCGGGTCATGCAGTATTAGGCCACAGAAACGGCAATGTGGACACATTTGATTTTCCTCTACCATAAATGACAATTACTTAGTTGCATATGGAGGGCGAGCAAAAACATATGCAAAAAGTGCGATATTATTCAATATTAACTACATGTATTATTTAACGGTTGTTTGTACGGCTTTTCTTGTAGCTCAAACAGTAGAGCGTTGGTGCTTGCAACGCTGAGGTCATGGGTTTGATTCCCAGGGAAACCCAGAATTGTTAAGAGTGTGAATGTGTGAACCTTGAAATGCAATGTAAGTCGCTTTGGATAAAAGCATCTGCCAAATGCATAAATGTAAATGTAGTGCTCTTGATATTGCTTAAGTATGTAAACGGTACATCAGATTAAGTTAAAAAAGTTAATGTAATCAGTTACTAGGCCTAAACGATTTGGCCAAATGTGTGATATAGCTTAAAGAGCAAGCTGTGAAATGAATTGCGAATTTCCTTCCAAAGACGGAGTCTCCAGACATGAAGTGCTCATCCCAGGAGATTCCTCCTCTTGGGCTGTTGTGCTCGATCACCCGCTGAAGGCTTATATGAATCCTAACATTGTATTTTTCCCAGCCTATTTCCCAATCCCAAAAGATTCCAGGTTAAAAGGCTGCAATAGTTTATCTCAAGAGATTTCTAGATGTTAGGGTATATATTTTTTTCTGAATTGAGCTCAACATATGACATGTAGATATCACATAGGCTATGTATAGATTATATGTTTTATAGATTATAGGTTTTAAAAATTAAATCAATGGTAGATTTACTTTAAGCACATCTGATTCAAATGGAATCGTTTACAGGCAGTTTTACTCATTTGATTTGAACTGAATCACGGTATGGTTCATCTGGCGCTCCTGACAGATTTTACACAAAAACAGGCTACAGTAGGCAGGCCTAATCCATCTCGAGTTATTGCAAACAAAGGCTCATTGTGTGCTGACACAAAGGGATGTTAATGCGTCTGAAAATGCAGTAGGTTATTCACACCCTTCCTCCTAATGAACTCCAATATGACTCCTGGGCTCGACTCCATGTCTGCAAGCGGAGCTTTTGGATCTTCAACAATAGCAATTTGTTCCTCAAACATACAGTATTTGTGATGCAATAACTATTTATATCTGCTCTATATGCCTCTATTGGCATATTGTGGGAGTGCCGTGAGTGAGTGGGATTTGTGTAGATGTAGGCCTATAACCTTTGGCATACATTTAGCTTTTATTGAGCTAAGCAAACAGGCTGATTGGTCTCATCTTTGACCTTAAGCTCGTAGAGGGCTTCATATCACATTTAAAGTTGTGGAAAATAACTGTTGATGAAGCTAATAATGTTTACACACTGATAAAAAAAAAAAAAAATTCTTCCTGAAAAGCAGTGTTAGGTATAACTGGAATCTGGGCTTATGACTTAAGCTTGTGTTGTCATGGGGAAGTTGCTGTTTGTGTCTCAACGGCTGTTATTCGGGCCAGAGTTGTGTATTAGCAATCTTCCAAGGGGGAAACAAATATTTTAATTTTAAAAGTATGATGGAAAAGGGAAAAAAAAAGTAATGTAAACTAATAAAACTGGAATGGTATTTTTTATAATGTAGCCTACAACCGTTCAAAAGTTTGGGGTCGTAACTCTCGCCAAATTGCAACCTAAGCTATTTTTTGTTAATCTACCCGAGTCAAACATTTGTGTAAAAGCATAATTAGAACTTTTAAGATTGATCGTATTTTCGAACGCAACGTGACATGAGGAGAGTAAAGATCTTTACCCTCCTCAGGTTCTGTTGCATTCGGAGATCGACTACTTTTGACTGACAAATTCCAGCCACCGAAAACACACTAACTGATAAAGTGAGTCGCACAAAACCTTTATTTTTAGTAAACTTTGTGTACACCAACAATGTTGTCAATGCTCGAGTTCATGTGTAGAGCCCCTGGTGATACTTCAAGCACAGTTTCATGTTGTGTCGAGCCTCCTTAGTGTTTTAAAATAGCGATTTTGATGCTATCATTGTAGTGCCCCTAGCACTCCCATTCAAAAGGCATTTTGACTGAAAACGAAAATACGGTCAATCTTAAAAGTGGCGTTTCCGTTCTATTTATGCTTTTATACGAATGTTTAACTCGGGTAGATTAACAAAAATAGCCTAGGTTGCAATTTGGCGAGAGTTACCCTTTAAGATTTTTAAAAGGTTTTAAAAAGAAGTCACTTATCCTCATTGTGGCTGAATTTATTTGAACAAATATGCAGCAAAAAACGTAATATTGTGAAATATTATTACAATTTAAAATAACCGTTTTCTTTTTTATATATATTTTAAATGTGATGCAAAGGTGAATTTTTCAGCATCATTACTCCAGTCTTCAGTGTCACATGATCCTTCAGAAATCATTCTAAAATGCTGAATTGGAGCTCAAGAAACGTATATTTCTTATTATTATCAGTATTGAAAACAGTATTTTTATGGAAACTTAATATTTTTGTGGAAACCGACATTTTTCAGGATCCATTGATGAATAGACTGTTCAAAAGAACAGCACTTAATTGAAACAGAAATCTTCTGTATAATCATAAATGTCTTTTTTATGAAGGCATGTATCTATACAGAAATTGACTTTCAAAAAATGTCAACTTACCATGAGAAATTCGAGCTTCAACTCACAGTTACTAATTTGCTCTTTTTTAATAATGCCACTCATAAAAACAGATCAAATCATTTGATTTGATAAAAACAGAACTGGACTGTTTTTTTCTTTTTCCAGCAGAGATAATTGAGAGCATGAGTAAAACAATCAGATTGTTTTTATGGATCATCTCACATCCAGCAGTAGAAGTTGCTCTCAAGGTTCATGCAGTTAGAGTACAGGGACAAAATTAATGAAGTTTGCTAACCTATTGGGATCCTTCAAGACTAATTTCTTATGGCATAACTTTTCCCAAGCCAATACCGAAATAGCTGCTGTTCTGTTACTGTTATGTTTAAAGTCTTGGGAAAAAGGCTATAGATCTGCTGCATGTCCTGGAATAGTACTTCAAAGTATCAAAGAACCTGTCTGTCTGTGTACTAACTCCATGGAGACTAATCAGACTGGTCTGCTTCATAAAAAGAACCCTTTCTCTCTTCTCCTTTCAAGGGGGTGAGAGAGAGATTGAGAGGCAGAAAAAGAGAGTGAGAGAGTGAATAATGTAGCCCGTGTAATATAGTGTTGTTTATGAAATGCAGATTCTAGGCCAGGAGGGGAGTTCATCCATAGTTCAGTGATGGCACAGCAGGATAAAATTCTGATTACATTGAGTCTAGTCTGCCAATTATATTCAGTACTTCAGAACTTTTCAACATTCCTCATAAACCAGGGCTTTGTCTCTAGGTATGGCTGTAGTCAACAACATTTAACTGCCTTTTATTTTCCTACTGTGTGAACAGACTGGTTCATTACCGCAGGCTGCCGAGAGAGTACTGAGCAGTTTAGCACTTAAACACTTCGCATCTCAAGACCGAGATGTTCATCACCGTGATATTTGGAGGTAAGTGCAGGATGCAGCGTTTATATATTACATTAATCTGGTCTGTTTTTTATGTTTTTGAAAGAAGTCTCATTTATTTATTCAATAATACAGGAAAACAGTAATATGAAATGGTATTGCCGTTTAAAATAACTGTTTTCTATTTTAATATATTTTTAAAATGTAATTTATTCCTGTGATGGCAAAGCTGAATTTTCTTCAGTGTCACATGATCCTTCAGAAATCATTCTAATGTGCCGATTTCTTATTATTATCAATGTTGAAAACTGTTGTGCTGCATAATATTTTGGAAAAAATGTTATATTTTTCTTTACAGATTCTTTAATCAATAGAAAGTTCAAAAGAACAGCATTAAAAAAAATAGAAATCTCTTGTAACATTGTCAATTTAATGCTGAATGAAGGAATTCATTCCTTAAAAAACAACTTTTGAATTGTGTGTGTTTTGTGTGTGTGTATATATATATATATATATATTATACAAAGTTCCTTTGTTTTTGTGTTTTCAATGTTTTCAAATATATGTTTCTAACAGAGGGAAGAGAAGAGATACTGAACCTAAATTGCAAGATTATAAACTTCATCCACTGTATTAAAGAAAAATGCAATCTGGATCCCCAAGGTAAATCAAAGTTTGCTTCAGCTCAGGTCAAACATGGGTTGACAGGGAAGATGAATTCAGTTACCTAAAAGTTTAGTGTAAGAATCATTTCAAAGCTTAAATTGGATTCTTACATGTTTTGAAGTACATGATACAAGTTGTGTCTGCCTGTGTAAAACCCACTACCAGTTTGGGGTTTGTTTTAACTCCAAGCAACACTAAAAATCAGAAACTCGCTCACAAACTGATCATTTGAAGTTAAACAGGCTCATTAGTGTAGGTAGGATATCTAAAAAAGAAGTGTTCTCTGTAGAGACTGTGGAGTTGATGGACAGGACGGGAGAGCTGGTGAACTTGGCAGAGAGAGCACAGAGCACAGACCTCGTCTGCAGTTTGCTGAAGGAGAGAGAGAGCTATATTCCATTACGTGTGTCACGTGAGTTTCCACTTATCCACTTCAACAACAGATACCACAACAACTGGGAGGAAAATCAGTAAAAACACTGTTTTCTTGTGCAGGAGGTGAAGGCAGTGAAGGTCCTAAGTATTCTGCAGTGTATGACTTTGGCACAAGTTACCCTGAGCTAGCAGGCAATGCTTCTATATTTCTCTCATTCATCTAATTTAGTACAACAGTTTACGGAGAAATTAGTATCAAGAAAAACAGCGATTACTTCCTTTTTCCTTCGTTTTGTTATTTAAACTGATTTTGTGACAAATCCAATTAATTGGCATGTTTACTAATCACAGCAGTTTTCACAATGTGTAGAAATATTTATTTTGGTGATCACTATTTACATCGTAAATTTTTGTTAGGGATATTAGAATAAATGTCTTTATGTTGTAGTTGTTGGCGCTCTATTTAATGTAAACTTTCTTTCTGCTAAATTTAGAGATTCTGAGAAAACTATCAAATCCTTCAAAGGAGAAGGATAGAAAGGGTGGAGCATCTAAAAGGGGAGGAGTCAGTCAAAACCGCATCAAAGCTGCTATCAACTTTAAGAAAGCCATCACAACACCTCGGAGCTGAAAACACTCTGGCTGTTTCCATGTGTTTAACACTGTTGTCAAAATTGTATTAATAGAATTCATTGTGTTACTCCTCTGTTATATCTATATCATATGAAGACAACGCTATCTCACGACCAATTCGTATGAATTCGTACGAATGATAAAAAGTTGGCTAATTCGTACTAATTCGTACGACCTCACTCGTACGAATTTGTACGATTTGTCTAAACCCACGTGATGGGTAGGTTTAGGGGCGGGGTCAGGGGTAGGTCATTCGTATGAATTCATACGAATTGGCAAATTCGTAAAATATGTACGATTTTGCAAAAATCATACTAATTCGTACGAGTCAGGTCGTATGAATTCGTACGAATAAGCCACCTCGTAGAATTTGTACGTTTTCCCGTGAGATCGGGTTGTATGAAGAATAAATATTGTTTGAGTATATTCAAAACTGTTTATTCAATATTCAACCGTATATTCAACCGGTATGATCGGTATATTCAACCGTATATTTGAGTATATTCAAAACCGTTTTAAAAGAAATTATTACTTTTATAAAAAAAATTTTTTAAAAAGGATGCATTAAATTGATAAAAACGTGACATTAGAGACATTTATAACGTTAGAAAAGTTTTCTATTTCAAATAAATGCTGTTCTTTTAAACTTTCTATTCATCACAAAAAATTCTCAGTTTCAACAAAAGTATTAAGCAATGTTTTCAACATTGATAATAAACAATACAAATGTTTCTTAAGCAACAAATCAGCATTTTAGAATGATTTCTGAAGGATCATGTGACACACTGAAGACTGAATTAAAGTCCCAAGTGTGGGTATTTGCTAGGGGTGTAACGATTCAAACGATTTAAAATTCACGGTTTGGTTTTATCACGGTTTTAGGGTCATGGTTTATAAGGTTTCGATATTTGCTATATTCAGGGGAAAAATAATAAAATAAATAAAATAGAGCAAATATAAATAAAATAAACAGTGCTTTTCATGTTTTTCAGGCATCTATCAGTAGTTTTAAGGTACAAAAATATAATAAAGTAATCAAATGTAAAACAACAATGCATATAATCAGACAGCAGGAATTGTAGGCTGCTGTCACTTTAAAACAATGCACAGATCCAGTACACTGCTGATACAAAAGCGTTGTCTTTCCCGACTGTTTACGTTCACTTAAGACATAACCTACTATGTTTGCTAGGATATCCGCCAAGGCGGGCATGTTGACATAATTTTTGTGTGAATTTGTCCGTTCAAGCGCAAGATTTGAAAGAGAACTCGATATTTGCGCGCTGTCTGCGACGCGGCTTTTAGTGTGCAAGCTTTACTAACAAATCTTCTCACAGTGCACGCGAGTTCCCTTTCGCGTCGTCTTGTGCCTAAATGTTTAAATTGGCAAGGCTTAAATTAGTTTAGTTTAGCAAGTGCGTGCCGAACAGTGGGTGGAGAACAGTACGGTTAGATTTTTTTACCGAGAACCGTTACCCCCCCTAGTATTTGCAGGTCAGAATTAATGGGCATGTTGAAAGGTCTTTACAATTGGTTGCGAAAGCTGCCTGTTAGGGTGTGTAGTGCTAGGGGTTAACTTAAGATTTAAGTTAAGATAACTTAATGGGATAAAACTTAAACATTTGTCTTTGTTCAACACAAGAGTTTTATGAATGTAAGAAAGTCTTAAACTTTTTTTTTCCAGCATTGGTTTGTTCATTTTAAAAGGTCATGTGACAAATACATGTTTTTAAAGTAGGCCTATACAATTTCCTCATAATATCTTAATGTAATCATTTTAAATATATATATAGTTTACTTCTTTGGTAATGAGACATTTGTACCAGTCGCACTGAGACATTTCAAATGATACCAAACATGTATAATACTGTATGATAATTATTCACATTAAACCATATAGATTTTTGGGTGAATTTTGGTGATCTCAGCATGAGAGAGAAGGAGTAGGGGAAGAGGAAAGAGATGTATTCTGAGGTGAGAATTTCAGGATGTTTCCTATCATTTTAAATGATCAGAATACATCTATGGCGAAGGGTTCTAAAAATGGCTTCTTATAAAAATGATGTTCCTGTTGCTCAATTTATCCAGGTCGGGGTAAGTTGATCCGAGTCAGAGGGTGAGTTGCACCATCTGAATCAAACCTGCATGTGAATAATTTCACATTTCACTATTTTGCAAATAGTTTTTTCTTTCCATCTTAAAGCTAACTTAAACAACATAAAACCAACCAAATGAAGTAAAAATTTCAATATCTTTAATTGTTTCTATTTCTAAAACAATATATAAACAGAGTTTGTTGAGAAAAATTAAATAAAAACTAAATTAGAATTAGAATGAATAAATATCACTGCAACATTTTAGTCAAAATGGTTCTTAGTTGCCATGGTTTGTCTGCAATGTCAAACATGTTAGGCCATTAGGGACTACAGGTCGAAAGATATGTATGATTAAGCATCTTCTGGTTCTTATCAGAGAAGGATTTGGTGTACTTGTACATTGTTCCTATCAAAAAAATAAATAAATTACATTGACATTATACCAGGTTATACTTCAGAGATTGAATTTAACTAAAGTGCCTTATGGTGGGGTAAGTTAACCCTTTCATGCATGAATTATGATACCCTCAGTCAGGATTTTTTTCCTATGTGTTTTTATTGCTCTTAGGGCATGAAAAACAAGAATTGATTTTTATTTTATTTTTTTTACAAATTTTTCAAAGAGATCTTCAGATGTCCACTTGAGTGGACAGCATGCGGTTGGTTTAAACTGAAGATATACTGTATTAAATATAAGACAATAATCAAACAGATAAAGTATGTGAATTTAACAAACTAATCAATGCAATTATATCAAATAATGTGAAAACTATAAAATATATACAAAAAATATAAATGCAAAATATTGCAATGGCTTCATACAACTTCATACAAGTTGCACTTTGCGTATCTTTGATATCAGAACATGAGGACGTGATTCCATCAGAATTTTCTACAGCCTGTCAAGGTACAACTGTGGAAACCTCTCAGATGCTCCCTCCAGTGCACCAGAGTATGGAGATTTACCCTTATTAGCTGATAATTCTGATTATGTTCAAGATGGACATGCACATTTCTATCATAGCCCTCCTCTGAGAAAACCTAGCGATACGTTTTTTCAATCTCATCTGAAATGATCAGTGTTGGGGGTAACGCATTACAAGTAACATGCATAACGCATTCAGATTACTTTTTTGATGTTACAAGTAAAGTAATGTGTTACAAGTAACATGCATTACCTAATCAGATTACTTTTTGATCTAACAAGTAATTAACTACAAGTAATATGCATTACCTAATCAGATTACTTTTTGATGTAACGAGTAAAGAAACGCATTACAAGTAACATGCATTACCTAATCAGATTACATTTTGATGTTATGAGTAAAGAAACGCATTACAATAACGCACATTACATAATCAGATTACTTTTTGATGTTATGAGAAAGGAAACGCATTACAAGTAACATGCATTATGTAATCAGATTACTTTTTGATGTTATGAGAAAGGAAACGCATTACAAGTAACATGCATTATGTAATCAGATTACTTTTTGATGTTATGAGTAAAAAATGCATTACAATAACATGCATTATAAAATCAGATTACTTTTTGATCTAACAAGTAAAGTAATGCATTACAAGTGTCATACATTATGTAATCACATGACTTTTTTCGATGTCAATGAAAATTACATTCTAATAATACAAATACATTTATTTACAGTAGAAAAAGTCAATGCATATTAAGTTTTTAAGTTTTAAATTTCAAAAACAATATTCACATTATAATTATGAATTGTATCTGAAATATAGCCATTGCATGCATGACGTCCACTACAGTGGACATGTGATTAATCAGAGTTTTCTCTCAATCTAAAATCAAAACTTGGAAAATTTTACTGTGATATGACTCATTAGATATTGCTTTATGCTGCAATATTTTTTTTACCTACAAGAGTCTCCTAGGATAGAAGGAATGGGTGGATATTCTGGAGCAACTTGGCATGTCTGACTGACCCTTGGCCATCTTGGTTTGGAGGGGGAAAAAATCGAAACACAAAGGCTTGCCACTTGATTGCAATTTATAGGATGATGCACCAGGGTCCAATGAAGAGATTGATGTGCAACTTTGCCATAAAAACCCGTGCAAATTCAAGAAAATGCTTTTTTAATAGCTGTCCACTGTAGTGACCACTATGCGTGAAAGGGTTAAAATACTGGCTCAATTTACCCCACATCATTTGGCCCACTTTGCCCTGTAGCTGCCATTTTGGACAAAACTAGCTAGCTTACCAATTCAGGTTAATATTTAGCTAAATAATTTGCATGATTTTATACATTGCTAAATCACCAATAAGGAACATACATATTTTTTAGACCAGGACAAATTTGCTTTGATGCAACTGTTATGTTATGCTAAAATCTTACTTTGAAAAGCCCAAAACAGTTTTTAAAGTTAATGGTTTTCTTCCACCCTTCCCATATGTATCTCCTTTTCACAGTCTGGTAGAAATGACGGGTGGTTGCAAAATATATGTTCACATGATAATAAACGTGTACGGTTGCCAAGATAAAGGGTAGCCTAAGTGTGTCAACTTACCCACTGGCTCATCTTACCCCTCTCCCCCTAAAGCATGTCAGCAGCACAGCTGCAGAAATTGCTTGAAACTAACGTAACAACGCCAACTACAGGTAACACGATTTTGACTGAAAACTGGTCTGTCGTGACCTATTTTTTACAGTCTATGGTCGTGACATGGTAAAATATGAAGAGTGTAACAACAAACCATGTGGGATCACTTGGACCCTTTGCTCGTGAACCGATTGCATAAGATCTGGAAATGGGCTAGTTAAACAGTAAAGCAAATCGAGGTGAATTCACTCTCTCTGCAGACTGAGCACGAGGACGACAGCTCAAGATGTCTGGAAATGACTTTGAATCGCTAGAGAAGATTCTGGAGGCACATGTACCTGAGGCAGAACTCAGGACCGTCAGAAAACTGCTGTTCGGAAAAGAGCTGAAGTAAGTCACGCGCACTTTCACTACTAAACGCAGACTACACGCCCCAGCATTCAGTCATGAATGGAGGGACGTGCGATGACGGCTGACTTTAATTTGAAAGGATATACTGTATAATGAAACTAACCTACTTCCGAAACACTTTAGGAGATTAACTCAAAACATTTGTCCATATGGGCTAGACGTTTCTCAGTGTCATTGGTTAGTTACTGGATATTCAGTAAAGGTTGAAACTGAGTAAATGATTCATGGTGGACTTTGGCCACAAAAAGGGGTCTCTGGGCTTAGCGATGACGTCATTGAGTTGAATTTGACTCTGACATGCACTTCTTTATAGTGAAACTACTTTGAACGTTTTCATTGTTTTCGTTTTATAGAAAAAAAGATGCACACTTGAACATCATTAGGCTAGGCTACATAACAATTTAATTCGTACTGAAAAGAAAAACATATTTTGAAGGAGAGAGGCCAGTTTAAAATGTATCATGCATTTATTGACCATTGGGCTGCAATAATCTCGATCTTCCCTATTTGTTTAAATTTTCATAATGTGTAGCAGTTAATCAACTTTGCAATAAATGCATTTCAGGAAGCTCAGCCTTCCCCAGGGTGCAATAGAAGCTGCAGCGGAGCAAGATTTTGATCTGAAGGGTTATGTGTTTGAGGCTTCTCCAGAACAGCTCAGACCACCCAGAACTGTCCGCGTGGGACTGATTCAGAACAAGATAGTCCTACCCACTGATGCTCCTGTGCTTGAACAGGTGAGAGAAAGAAGTACACACTACAGTAGCCTACATATAATGGCCAGGTGCTAAAACAAGTTTCATCTATTTATCATTATTAATTAGAATTTGAATTGTATTCTCCTTTTGCTTTCACAGATCACAGCTTTGCATAAGCGTGTGGGGGAGATGGTAGAGGTGGCGGCCATGTGTGGGGTCAATATCGTATGCTTCCAGGAAGCCTGGAGTGAGTACACAAACACACGCGCACAAACACACATACACTCAGACAACTGGCTCCCTTTCTGCAGAATCCACGACTGTTTCGAAGATGCAGCTGGAATATATACAGCTCTCGGGTGTCATATGAAATTCATGGCATATTTCTTTGTTAAATAACTTTTAAAAATATTTTATTATACACTTCTTTAAAAAAAATCAGCTCTACAGTAATTTCAAAAACATGCTGAAACACATTCATAGTTGACACAAATGTTTTTAAAACATCATTCATGTCAAATCTACTTGTGTGATAATTATAAATGAATTTAAAACTATTTAACAAATCATTTTAGATGAAATATAGCATGTCACACTGCAAGGCACTGTTCAACACATGACTTAACTACCCATATTCAGTCAGAAATATTACTTGTTTTAATTCTGTGGGTATCTATAAACCATTTCCTGTTGTCCTCAAGGAAATGAATGTGCTTATTTATGAACAGAGCGTATAGGATGGGAAGGCTTCTTGACCTTCAGTGATGTAAGATGCCCGTGAAGACATCAGCAGAATCTGGTTTACATCAGCGGAGCGCAAGCAGGGCCGTAGTGACGAAGTTTAAGCTGCGCTCACAGTTTGTCTGTTTGTGTTGGCCGTGGCGTGCTGTAGGGATGCTTCCTGATGAAAAGGAGTCTCATGCTCCAATAATAAACTCTCTAGGCATCCCAAAGGTCATTCAGTCCCTTTGGGTCCAAATAGGCCCTGTTGCCCATGTTTGAACCCCCTTAACCACCACCCCATGTAAACCTTTGACCTCTTGGCTCTGATTTCCTGTGTTTCCATGCAAATCTATGAAGCATGTTTGCTTTGTTAGTAGTCATTAAAAAATGCCATGTAAACAATAATCATTTCGTCATGCTCTAAACAAAACAACAACTGCTAATGAAAAACAAGACCATAAACCTTTCCACTGTACTTCTCATCCTCCCTCTTAGCAAGAAAAATAACATTTAATTGGACACCAAGGGAAATCAATTTCAACAGATTAAAACTCTCATAAATAAAAATCAGTTCTAATGAAATCTTTAAAAAAAAATAAAAAAATAAGCATCACTTTCTCTCCTGTCTCCTCTCATGTCCTCCGCCCTTAGCAATGCCTTTTGCGTTTTGCACACGAGAGAGGGAGCCCTGGACAGAGTTTGCCGAATCGGCCGAGGACGGGCTCACCACACGCTTTTGTATTCAGGTAAGAATTGAATAAATGGATGTCTTCATAAACGTTACACTCATCCTTTGCTATCAAGCATCATCTTGATCTTTAGTTATACACTCAAATATTTAACCTCAGTCTCCAAATTAATTATTTGTTCACTCCTGAAACTCAAGACGAGGCTGTATTTCTATTAGCATGGACCGAATTGTTTTATTCCCTCGTGCCTATTGCGAAGGGAGTTAGTTTTGATATAGCGCATGTTTGTTTTAACTGGTGCGGGTGCTGTGCAGCTGCTTTGAGGCTGCTGATTTGTTAATGGAAGTAGCAGGAGGTTAAGCCCACTGAGGGGACGGGGACGTTCTGACCACGGCGAGAGCCACAGACGATGAGCACTGCAGCACGTAACTGTGGAATCTTCTGACACTGAGCTCTGAGGAATTACGTGGCCTTTGACTGTTTACAGAGGAACCGCATCTATCCTTTTGCAAATATGTCCTAATACGACATTTCTAGCACCAATCAGTGCTGTTAGTATGTTTTTTTGTACACTTTCCTGTTAATATTGTTCAGTTGCATTTTTTTCATCATAAAGGTTCTTCAAGATCACTTGAGATTATGGCAAAAATGAAGAATATTTTTGTCCATGTTTATTAACTTCTTCAAAAATATTTTTTTTTTCATAAAAATGACTTGAATATACCTCTTCTACAATGAGAATTAAAATTAATTTAATTAATATGAAATAAACAATACTAAAATAAAACTGTTCTACCCTATGAGGAGTATGTTTTTAATTTCCCTAAAACATTTTTTTTTTTTTTTTTTTTTAGCATAAAAAAGTCAGGGTGATACAACTATCCTGATATTATAATGAATAAAGAAAAAGCCTTATTAAAACAATGAAATTCCTGGAAAGAAAACTATATTAAACTATTACAAAATTATAAAAGTATAACAACTCTATTAAGTAATAATAATAATAATAATACATTTTATTTATATTGCGCTTTTCCTATACTCAAAGCGCTAATATTAAATGTTTATACTAAAATATGAAATTAACATTTTATTCATGTTTAAAAAGACTGCCTGCCTCACTGCTTATTAGTGTTTGAAAAACTATTGTCACCCAAATCAGTCATGTGTTGTGACTAACATGCAGAAACATGCAGAATAAAAATACATAAAACAAAAAAACATTATCACAGGGATGAATTTGGCATTTTTATGACAAGACAAAGTGATTTAATGTGGAAAAAATGTCATGTAGTGCGACCACCCTGCTATGTTCCGCTTTCAGCAGCCATTCCTGCTAATGCTGAAACTATTTGTTCTTGATTTTTCTTTTTTCTAGCTGGCCAAAAAATACAACTTGGTGGTGGTGTCTCCCATTTTGGAGAGAGATGAGATCCACGGTGGAACATTGTGGAACACGGCAGTGGTGGTGTCCAATAATGGCCATGTTCTGGGCAAATCACGGAAGAATCACATTCCACGTGTGGGAGACTTCAACGAGGTCGGTGTCACCCTCTGCATAACAGCCAAACAACTGTCAGTGTGACACAACACAGCTACAGTGACACTCTTTATTTACATCAATAGAGTGTAATCACTCATAACCTATTTACATTAAGCTAACATGAGTTAAGTAAGCTATAAATTAATTTTTAATACACTGCGGTCCAAAAGTCTGAGATCATTAGTGAAAATGCATTTTTGCATTTTTTTTATTTATTAAAAAAAAAACGTTATTGCATTGTTATTGTATTAAAATATATTATATTAAAAGGAAAATGTCAGAATGTATATTTGTGACAGCGGCACTCGAGCTGCATGAATTCTTGTTGAATATGAAGTTTGTGTAAAACCTGAAGACCATGTTCTCCAAAATTCTCGAGAATGATCCAAAGAGCATCTTGAGATTCAATAGAAAGGACATCTGTACAAAGGTGTCACAAAATGACTTAGTTGAATAGTGACAGAAATAGTACAGAATCTCTTATTCCATTTATGTTAATGTTTTTGAAATCCCATGCTTTCTTTTTATTTCCAGTTTTAAGTGATTAAAAAAAAACTCAGATTTTCGGACCTTTACTGTACATAGTTATCAGTATTTTGTGCTGCTGCGTGGGTACTGTATGTCTAAATCATATTTCTATTGGATAACTGAAAAGTTGTCCAGTACAGCCACTTTAGAAATTCTTCTTTTCAGAGATTTGTTCCAGCATGTTGGGTGTCATTTTTCACCTCCAGGTTAAACGAGTGTGTGTGCGTGTGTATCTGCACTACATGATCCGTGGCACTTTAAGTGGTTGATTTCTCCCTTGCTGTGCTGTTTATCAGTTGTTCTTTTGATCCATTCCACACTGTGATAATGCTCAATACAGGAAATGTGCCCACTTTCTTTTCCTGGAACACAAGTGTAACTGCAGGAACCAGATGGCAGAGACGGCTCTATTCTGTTGTTTTCAGTTAAATGAAGGAGAATTTTGATGGCATGCTGATTAGCATCTGATATGTTTAAAAGGGTTACACATAAACACTGTTAACTTTTTTTTGCTGCCTTAATTTTTTAAGTACAATCAACTTGGATGTTTAAGCCATTTCAACGTAAAATACATTAAACTGACTTAAAATTAGTATAATATAAAAGTTGAAAATTGCTTTACTTATTTTGATGAGTTAAAGCAATGTAAAAACATATGTTGTCATAACTTATTGATCATATATACATTTTTACATTGAACTCCAGTTAAGTCCAGCTTAAGCCTGCATGAACTTATGCTTGCATCACAAACGGTGGCCACAATTCAAAATACAACATACCGTATATTTTGGTGAGCTATGGCCTTTTCAGAAGCGGGCGCACAGATATCACATGCACTGTCAATACTGTTAAAACATAAGATTATCTTTCATGCTATCTTTAGTTGCTGGATTTTACACGTCCAAACGCATGCCGTCAATGAAAAAAAAAAATGTGCGCATTATTTTGTGGTAATCTATAGCTGCCTTTCCACTATTTCTGACATTCGCATACAATAAATTGCTACATTCGCCCCCTAGTGGCAGTCGCTCAGAGATTAACGTTTAGTAGAAAAATATTGGTAATTCTCCCTTGAACTAAATGGTATTGATCAGAATACATCATATCTGGTCGGACTAGTTCAAATATTTGAAAGAATGTCCTGCCGGTAACAAAAAAAATATATATTGTAGAAATTATAGTCTAAACCTAGATCATAATGGCTTTGCATTAGCAATTTTATTACAAAAGATCATTTCTGAATGCTGTAGATATTCTTGCTGATATTGCTTTTATACTACAGTTTAATAAACAAGACGCAATATTGAGTAATTTACTGTTTTCAGACATAATATTTAAAGTTAATTTATGCCTTTTACTCCGCCATCAAAAATATTGAAACAAATTCACAAGAGAATCAACTGTGTGTCTCCAAGAAATGCACAGTAGTATTGATTTTTGAACAAATCTGTTGGCTACTTTATTCATAAAGGCAGTGGCTGCGTCTTAATATGCATATTTTCAAAGCAATAGCAATCCACAACAATCCAATCAATTCCCGATGGACAAAATCAAGTCCAGTCCTAAATTTTTTCCTGTTCGAGAAGCCGTTTCACTCGAATGTACAGTCACACAGGGAAGAAAAGACTATCGCACCTTCAGTTTCATGCCGATTTTAATGCATCAAAGGGTTAAAGAAATATGAACGAGTGTATTATAGCCTACTGATACTAATGTATGAAGTGCTGCTTTTCTGCATGGTACTGATGTTGCATTTCCCTAAATCATCTTTCATTCTTCCTCTAGTCGACATATTACATGGAAGGCAACACCGGCCACTCTGTATTCCAGACCCAGTTTGGAAAAATCGCTGTTAACATCTGTTACGGCCGACACCACCCTCTCAACTGGTTAATGTACAGCATACATGGGGCTGAGATCATCTTTAACCCCTCGGCCACAGTTGGATTGCTCAGGTATGGTGTTGTACCTCTGTCTTCTCATGGGAAAGACGCAGAGCCCGTATTCCCTCATGCTGATGCAGGTTTTGTGTTACAGTGAACCAATGTGGTCGATTGAGGCCAGAAATGCAGCCATCGCAAACCACTGCTTCACCTGTGCCATCAACCGGGTGGGAACGGTATGTGCCACCTGTTGTCCTATAACTGTGCGAAAAATGGTTTAAACGATCTTAAAAATGACATAAATGACCCAATAGACGCTTTTGAGTCTTAAATACACACAGAGATTGCCAGGAAATGTCCTGTTTACCCCTAACTATGCGCATACTGTGATAATATCACAACCACAGCTGAAGGAAACTATATATATTCTAATAAGATTAGATAAGCACATGCTAATAATTTAACCAGGATTATAAGCCAAACTGCAAATAACGTTACACAGATGAAAAAACAAGTTGAGCGGTGCCTTTTTTTTCTGTGGCTCTGTAGAGTCTGGTCTCTGTTAGTGCTTATAATGTCTTAGAGGGATGACTTTTATTAGAGTTAGATACAGTAAACCAATTATCTTTAAATTGGTTTTAAATGGCAGTTATTTGGACAGACTGTTATGCAGTGCCTCTCATAAAGCGTCGGATGTTCAGATATGTGTTTTCTGCTGCCCTCTGCTGATGATTTCTGCGCAGAAGCGACCTGAGACTTTGAGTCTTGACGTAGATCTCTCTTTTCCAGGAGTATTTCAAGAATGAGTTCACATCTGGAGATGGAAAGAAAGGTATCCATTTAGTTTGAGCATGTGCATGTATCTGCGTATGTGGGCTTATTTCTTTTATTTTGTGTATTTATGTGTATTTCTTGCTTAAAAAAATTCTAGAATCCTGTAAAATATTGGTTTCCATAACAAATATTAAGCACCACAACTGTTTTCAACATTGATAATAATAAGAAATGTTTCTTGAGCAGCAAATCAGCATATTAGAATGATTTCTGAAGGATCATGTGACACTGAAGACTGGAGTAATGATGCTGAAAATTCAGCTTTGCCATCACAGGAATAAATTACATTTTAAAATATATTAAAAGTTATTTTAAATTGTAATCATTTTCACAATATTACAGTTTTTACTGTATTTTTTGATCAAATAAATGCAGCCGTGGAGAGCATAAGAGACTTCTTTCAAAAACATTACCGACCCCAAACTTTTTTAACAATAGTGTTTACATAGCGTGGTTGCTGTGTAATGAAGACATTTAGTGCAAGTGCATTTCTCATAAGTCACTCATAGATGGCACTCTCACCCTAGTAATTCAATTTGGGTGAAAAGCCACAAAGATACTTCCTGTCATACAGCTGGCTCTTTCCCATAGCTTGGTGTTGCTGTGTGTCAGCATATAAAGGATCTGCGTATCTGTCTGTCAATGTAGCATCTGAGTCGGTGACAGGCTGAGGACAAGGGACCTTGTTCAAAGGTGTCGTGTTCCTAAAGCTCTGGTCTGTCACGCTCTGTTCTCACTTTCAGCCCTCATTACTGTTGCATAAGCCTTTCACCTGAACACACACCCCCCCTCTGCTGTTTTACATGCATGTACAGCCTCCATGTAACATGACCAGGGTCACACAGACATACGCCACAAACATATACGAGGACAGGTTTCCATGAATAGGGTACAAAATACAGTCTAAAACTACTTAATAATTTTAAAAAAATTCTTTCCCAACATGATCAGTGAAACGAGATGCTTAACCTTGTTGAATGTCAGCCTCAGGAGATGAAACTAGATATTGTATTGTTGTATTATTTTTTTTTTATACATTTTCTTAGAGGTTTGCATGTTTTGCAACCCTGTTAGCACTATTTGGGACATTGTTTAAAATTGTTTAAACTGATGTGTAGCTGAGTTAATAAATATAAACAGAAAAATTGACTGACAAAATGTTAAAACAGAAAAAAACTATGCCAAAATGGGGTCATTTGGGATCAAATGTTGATTTGTAGTTTGTAAACTTACACTTTCCATTCATAAGTTTGGGGTCAGTAATATAGCCTAATAAATTTATACTTTTATTCAGCAAGGACACATTAATCAAAAGTGACAAAGCCATTTACAATATTGCAAAAAAAATCCTAATTCAATTAAATGCTGTTCTTTTGAACTTTCTATTCATCAAAGAATACAAAAAAAAAATGTTTATCCATTTCTACAAAATTAGTGAGAAGCGCAACTGTTTTCAACACTGATAATAATAAGAAATGTGTCTTGAGCGGCAAATCAGCATATTAGAATGATTTCTGAAGGATCATGTGACACTCACACTCAAGACTAGATTGAAAATTCAGCTTTGCCATCACAGGAATAAATTACATTTTAACATACATTAAAATAGAAAACTATTATTTTAGATTGTAATATTATTTCACAATATTCCTTTTTTTTAAGTGTTTTTGATCAAATAAATAGCCTTGGTGAGCATAAGTGACTTCTTTTAAAATCACACACAAAAAAAAAAACGTACTGAATCCAAACTTTTGACCAGTGGTGTTCATTTATTATATGATTTCTGATTTGCCTTATCCGTAGCGCACCGTGACTTAGGCCACTTTTATGGCTCCAGCTACGTAGCTGCTCCTGATGGCAGCAGATCTCCTGGATTATCCAGAACCCGGGATGGCCTCCTGGTGACAGAGCTGGACTTGAACCTAAATCGCCAAGTTGCTGACAAATGGAACTTCAAGGTGGGATAAAAATCAATACAGTGTATTTCTTTCAGGAAGATATCTCATCATGATCAGAGAGGTTTATTCTCTTTGACAAGTCATATCCTATAGATATTGAAACAGTCTATAGTAGTGTCTGTGTGCCATTCACACATATGAATCTCTCCACAGATGACTGGGAGATATGAAATGTACGCAGAGGAGCTGAAAAAAGCCGTCCAGCATGACTTCAAACCCAATGTTGTTAAGGAGTGAGTGCCAAAAGCCCCTGAGAAGAACTGTGCTTTCTTCTGAAAGCCAAACTCTGCAGATGTAGAACCGTATTAGGGATATGTGCTTGTCTCTCTACTTGAATTTCACAAAATAACAACACAATTTATATAATTTATAAGTTAATTTTTTCATCAGTTCAAGGTCAATAATGGAAATGATGCATTTGATTAAAATACAAATCCAACTTTTATTCATTTCCTAAATGCAACTATATATTTCATAAAAATAAAGTTTGCCATATCAACATTCCTTATGTTCTTTTAAAAATAAGCACAAGCTGATGTAATCGGACACCTGATGCAGTCTTAAAAAAAAAAAAAAAAAATCACAAAAATAACTTTTTAACATGAATGATCAAAGATTAAATAACAGAATTATGGCTGGTGGAACACCATAGTGCAAGCATTTCATTCATCTTCCATTTTGTAATGATTGAACCATCTTGAACCACTGAGCAGGCGTAGTGTGTTTACAAGCAAACTGCAAAGCATTCACAACACTGTGTTCAGACCATTTCAAACGGTGCACGACTCTATTCCACAAAACAACTGACGTAAAACTCCAAACGTAGTGTTCCTGTTCTCTCTCTGATAACACCAACACATTATAATAGAGAATTTAACAACATAATATTGTCTTTAATACAGAAATGAGTCTAATACTGTACTAGTGCTGAGTGAGATTGAAATGTACTGTATGGTTCACAGCTTAGAGTCGCCCACAAAAGCAGCCAAACTCTCTCTTGCTACTTTACATGAGGTTATGACAGATGTCCAGGTGATTTTGTTCTTGAGGAAACCCCTGGAGTAAATGAATCCACACGTATTGCACCCCTGAAACATTACTTTCCCGACAGTGGGATATCATTTAGCATACTGGATTTATCATATCTTACCTGAGTTTTTAAAAACAGCTTCCCTCTTTCACAATAATTAAAAACTTTCACTGTATGCTCAATTAAGTGGCTTCCAAGAGGGAAAGATGAAAATAATAATAATCACAACCCCATGATTTTGCTAGGTTACCCTGAACAATCACAAAATCTCCATCTTTACATGAATGAAAAACATTATGTACACTCCTCCTCTACCTCTTACAGTGGCAGAGACTATATAAATCAAATGTGCTAGATAAAAATATATGTCCACATAACAATAATGATGAGTTACATTTACATAGCATCTCCCTTTCCTGTCTGTGTGAATATTTCATTCTGTGGCCGATGTAGCACCATAGTAATGTTTTGTGCGACACTACAGCACTTATGAGGACCATAGCCAGAGGTGACGCATACTACCCGCTATTGGCCAGCAAAACTGGTTCGTGCTACCTTTTGGCAAAAATGCTACCCAGCCAACCACAGTGGATGCTAAAAGTGTGTTAAATGCGTGTTCATTCAAAAGCGGTAAGACTCAATCATCTTTGTAGATTAACAGAATGTCCTCGTCCGTCCCGTAGCTCCTTCTGGCCTCCTCAAAATTGCTAAAGCTAGTGCAGCACACACCTGTCAATCAAAGTGATAGGCATATATGAGACACACAGTTTTAATGTTCCTGCAATGTGTAAAGATTCTCAGTTATAAAAAATAACCATAATAAACTATAATAAATGAGGTGGATGTATTTGATACTTAAAAATGTATAAATTGCATTAGATAATGAAGTATCAAACATATCAAAAAGGCATCTGCAAACAAATTCAAGGTGGTTTGACAATCTGCATATATATATATATATGAGCCAGAAAATTATGACCAGTCACAGGTGAAGCGAATATCATTGATCATCTCCTGACAAGGCCACATATTACTGCCCGGTTAGATCAGATGGTAAACAATCAGTTTTCATAATCAACGTATTGGATGCGGGAGAAATGCAGGAGGATCTGAGTGACTTTGACAAGCCACAAACCGGTGACGGTGTTGGGTGCCCAAGGCTCATCGATGCACAGGGGCAACGAAGGCTATCCCGTCTGGTCCGAGCCAACAGAAGCTCTACCGTGGCACAAGTCACACAAAATGTTAATGATGGTTATGGAAGGAATGTGTTACAACAAACTGCATTTGTCAAAGGGTTGTGAAGCTGCAGACCAATCAGAGTGCCTATGAAGACCCCTGTCCACCATCGAAAGCATCTGCAATGGGCACACGAGCGTCGGAACTGGACCTTGCAGCAGAGGAAGAAGGTTGCCTGGTCCAATGATGAGTCAAGAGTCCTACACGCACGACACTAATATTTGATGTGACGGGTGGAATAATATTTACGTGGTCATTTGCGGTGCGGGTGCAGGTCGGGAATTAATAAGCACGGGCGGACTGCGGGTCCAATAGCAAAGACTATTTCTATTTCGACTCACTTTGGTACCCACTGATAGCCAGCTGCTTTCAACCGGTCCCGTGCTTATTTGTGTTCACGTTCTACAGTCTAAAGAATGTCAAAGGTTTCTAATTACAACGCGATTTGCAGCATTGAACACAGCGTTTGCATACAGTGATTGACAGCTTCAGTCATTAAGGGAGCGCTCTTTGCTCACTTTCAATATATAATCTATTCGCAATTTGAATAAAAGTTTTATCTTTCATGCTGCTAAGAGGATCAACGGCCACATATACACTGCAGAGTTTCAGGAGAGACAACCGCATTTGCATGCAGAGTGAATTATGCTAAAATATCCCAAATATTATATGAGAGTAAGGGCTCATGTTTGGTTAAATGTTCTTTTAATTTATAGAGACATCTAAGCGTGTGTGATTTATGGACATTTGTTCAAAATAGCCTGTATGGGCAGATTGTTCACATGATGCAGGCAAAAGTTTTGTATTGTTTACACGACGGATGCAAGTTTTCATATTTTTTTCCTTTTAATTATTACCATGTTGGCCTGCGTGTCTATTTTTCATAAATACATCAACTCAGAATGCATAACGTTGGTTTGATTGCTTGTATTAAATCATTTTTGTCTACCTGATGTAGATTTAATGCGGATGCAGTTCGGGTCTCGGTCTTTATGTCAAACAGGTCGAGTCGGTGTGGAATTAAATCAGTGCTGCTGTTGGATAACGGGTCGGTGTTCTGTTAAGCACTGTGGGTGTGGGACCGGGTGCAAGTTTACCAAAGAGGACCCGTGCAGGACTCTGCAATGAGTCCCCTTTTCTTTTACCTCTTGTCAACGGCAGTATACGTGTTTGCCGTTTACCTGGGGAAGTGATGGCACCTGGATGCACTTTGGGACAATGAGCCGGTGGAGGGAATGTGATGCTGTTCTGCTGGGAAACCCTGTGTCTGGCCATTCATGTGGACGCAAATTTGACACGCGCTACCTACTGTACCTAAACATTATTGCAGACCAATTGCACCCCTTCATAACAGTGGGTTTCCCTGGTGGAACACCACTGGATCCCTGGTGGAGGCTGGCACTTCATCTCTGAGGATGAACTGGCCCCTGACAGCCTGGTTTCTCCCAAGGTTTTTTTCTCCATTCTGTCACCTGATGGAGTTTTGGTTCCTTGCCACTGTTGCCTTGGCTCTTGGCTTGCTTATTTGGGGACATTTAATATTCAACAATATTATTGATCTGCCTTACTTAAGGTGGGCGATGACGCAATTTTCTTCTAGAAACAAACTTTGTTGTATTATTTTCATGTTATCACTGTGAAGCTGCATTGATACAATCTGTATTGTAAAAAGCGCTATATAAATAAAGGTGACTTGACTTGGAAGTGGATAATGCTTTCAGCAGGATAATGCACCCTGCCCCACATGGTTAAGGAATGGTTTGAGGAACATGATGAAGAGTTCAAGGTGTTGCTCTGGCCCTCTAATTCCCCAGATCTCAATTCAATTGAGCATCTGTGGGACGAGCTGGACCAACGAGTTCGATCTACGGTGGCTCTACCTCGCAACCTACAGGACTTGAAGGATCTGCTGAAAACATCTTGGTGCCAGATACCACAGGACACTTTCAGGACCAATAGCATATTAGGCAGGTGGTCAAAATGTTTTGGCTCATTGGTGTGTGTATATATATATAAATAATGCCACTTGGTTTGATATTTCGTTATCTAATTTAATTTGAGCAAAACTGGTGTTTAGACTTATCAAAACTTCTCAATACATACGGTCTGAGTAGGCGGGGTTGTTGTAGAAGACGCTGCCGGTATTGCGGTTAAAACCACACACGACCACGAAGTGGCCCTGGTAATCTGGCTTCCTGCAGAAGCACTTCTGTCCCACAGGGAGGAAACAGCAGTATTTGACAGGCGTGGAGCACAGCTCACACACCAACACCACTGCGTTGACCAGCACGATGGCCACATGACCCTGTTCCAGGTGGCTCTGGATCTCCTGAACTGTAACAGAGCTAAAACAGACAGATTCATCAGAATTCTTCATGCACTGCACAGGAGTTTCAGATGAGATATATTTTCATAAAATCTGGTAAATTTATACAGATATGGAACGGTAAATATATATACACACACAAGGATAAATGTCTGAAATTTGATACTATTTCATCTAATCGGATTTAAAAAAATGGTTTTCGATTGATTTCAAGCATTCCTGTAGCTCCATCTGTAGAGCATGACAAACAGAGAATGGGTTCGATTCCCAGGGAATGCATTAACGAAGAAAAAAAAATGCTTTCAATGCAATGTAAATAATTTTTGTAAAAATAAAAGAAAATGAACATGATTAAATGCATAATTAAATATACAATCTCATTGATGGCAATAAATTAAAAAGGTCTTCAATATAGGCCAATAACTCATATATTGTGCATGGCTGATTTTTGACCAATGAATTGTCATGACTTTTCCAGTCATGTTTGATTACAGCATAAACACTTTTTTATATTCATATTATAAAGATTGGATCGCCTGAATTCAATATTTTAAAGCTAAGCATTAAAATGTTTTCCACATTTATGTTGATTTCCAAAATTTTTTCAAGACTTTTCTTAAAGGGATAGTTCACTTTGAAATACATTTTTGGTATGTTTTAGCTTACCTCAAGGGCATCCAAGATGTAGGTGTCTTTTTTTCCGCAGTAGTTTCAATTTTGATATTTTTAGGTCAAACCGTTCTTGTCTGTCAGTCAAATAATGCAGGTCGATGGTCACCACCTCAAAGAGCAAGCACAGAGTCCAAATTAAAACAATTCCCCGTCGTCCAAATTAAACAATTCCCCATCGTAAGTACACACTGATGGCCTAAGACACGAAACGAGCGGTTTGTGTGAGAAAACGAACAGTATTTATATCGTTTTTACCTCTTGAACACAGCCATGTCCAAGTGATCTGATCTGACGTGTACGCAGACTGGTGCATAGACATATACACTAGATGTCGCCTTAAAGACATTCGTTCCAATGAACTGCCGTAGACAAGGCGACATCTAGTGTGTATATATCTATGCATGCACCAGTCTGCGTACACGTCAGATCAGATCACTTGGACATGGCTGTGTATAAGAGGTAAAAAAAATATAAATACTGTTCGTTTTCTCACACAAACCGCTCGTTTTGTGTCTTAGGCCATCAATGTGTGCTTACAATGGGGAATTGTTTAATTTGGACGACGGGGAATTGTTTTAATTTGGACTCTGTGCTTGCTCTTTGAGACAGTGACCATCGACCTGCATTATATGACTGACAGACAAGAACGGTTTGACCTAAAAATATCAAAATTGAAGCTACTGCGGAAAAAAAGACACCTACATCTTGGATGCCCTTGAGGTAAGCTAAAACATACCAAAAATTAATTTCAAAGTGAACTATCCCTTTAACATTTCTAGGGTTTCCATGATGGTGGCAAACCAGTATATCAAGCACAAAGTGTCAGCATGCTCCACAGAACAGAAAAAATGTGACAAATGTGGAAAAACCTCACCATTTCTTCACCAGGACCCCTTTGCTCTCAGCCTTCATAAAGAGTTCATTCACCCTGTCCTCCTCTGTTTCAAAATGCTTTTTGTAGAAAGACTGAAACAGGAGAAGAAAGGAAACGGAAAAATGATTCAGATGCCAAGGTGAACAGTAATAACATCTGAGTCAGGACTGATCCTTCAGCTAAAATTACAACTCCACAACCATAAAAACCAATGCTTTAACACTGTCTTTTTCTTGGAAATATCCATGTGACACAAAGCTTGTACTATATCTATCCTCAGTGATCATGACACTGACAGCAGCTCATATACCTGGTTCCTGAAGCCCTTGTCCACACCGAGAGTCTGTGTGCAAAAGCAGTGTCTGACCCCCAGCTTACACATGAGATAAGCCAGGTCTATAGTCCACACGCTCTCTGTGAACTCCAAGTCCAAACACGCTCTCTGAAATTCCTCCTCACTTACTGGATGTAAATACCTGCACACGCAAACAAAAAGTTGAAATATTTATCATTAGGGTAGTAATTATTGCAGGATAATACATCACTTAAGATTCATACTTACTCCAGTACCATTCTGGAACAGGCCAGGCCACAATCCCAGTGGAACAGCTGCCGGATGACCGGTACGTTTAGCATCACATCATCTGGCAGAACAAGGTCAGAAAGGATGCTGGTAATGTCATTGTGCCACAATGAGCAGCTTTTGATACATTCACATTATCATAAGTTACTATGTTGTATCGTGGACAAATTAGTTTTGGTTGTGAACTTAAATTATATCAAGCCACTCATTTTATTCACGTAAAACAGGCAAATGAGAGTGAATAACAACTTAAAGTTAAAGACAAGCTGCTTCAAGATAATAACGTACATGAACTGTTCATTTCTTCATTTTAAATAAATATATCCGGGTTGTGTGTTTGGTCCAGTATTGTATATGCCAGAGAAGGATCATGATTGATTATAATGCTAGTTGGGTTAAACAGTTACAAGCCGTCTAATATGTTTCATTTGAATGTCATTTAACACGAACTCACCGTTCATGATGCAGTCTGCGTGTGTCTCTCTGTGTTGTTGTGTTGCAGTGATGTTTAATATCAGGGCTTGATTCATGAAGACTGTCTGCTAGCGGGGTTAGCCGGACAGCCGTTGCCCTCCTGTCCTCTACATCAGACACGCTGAAATCTGTCCATCTTGCTGATGCTGATGAGGCTGTTGGTGAAAAGCGGTGAAAAGGCTACAAACTCGACTTGTTTAGTCCACGCCTTGTGGTGGTCATTCCCAGCAGGGATGAACGTTTCACTTCCTGTCAAACCAAATACAAGTGTGCGTCGGTGCATTGAGGAGAGGCAGAACTGCGCCCTCTCCTGGAAAGACGAGAAATGACAGTCCAAACTAAAATCTAATTTATGGCTTTATATTAATACAATGGTGGAAATGGCCGGTATTCACTGGGGGCACTCTAGTTGGGGACGTATTTTATATTTTAAAACATGCAGAAAATCCTGTTTCGAGGCTGTTACGTGGATAAAAGATGGAAATCCTCTATATTTTGAACTGGAACTCCCTTGGAATTCACCCCCAGAGAGAAGCCTAGAAACAGAATGAATCACTTTTTTCTTCTCAAACTGAGTGAATACTATACAGGTATGTATTTATTTATTTATTTCAATATAAATAAAAAGATGAACCAGGGTATTTAAATATCAAACTAAATTAAAGTTTGGTTATAAATGGCACTTGTGGAATGAAATTATGTTTTAGTTCAGTCCAGTAGGTGGCAGTGCGTGTCTCCAGTAAGTTACAATAAAATCCCCGGAAATTCTATAGAACGTCGAAGAAAAACTGTTTGTGGACGTTCTGTGCACGTTTGGGTGAGAATTTGAATTAATTTTTCGGAAAAAATGGAACGTGTCTGTAGGGAATTATTTGTAGATTTGTGTTCAAACAATTAACTCTAACGTTAGTTGTGTGGGGTTTTTTGTTTCCCTTGCTTGTTTACGAACAACCTCAATATCTTGTGTCTGACCCATTCATTTCAGTCTATTCAGCTTCCACGTTAGCTTTCACCTCGTAATACAAAGATTGACATTCTGTCGAAGTTATTTCTCTTCTGGCAAATGTTCTGAAGGGTCTCATTTTCTCTCTCTCACACACAGTTCACAGACAACTTGTTAATAAGATGTCTATTGGAGTGCCCATCAAAGTTCTTCATGAAGCAGAGGGACACATAGTCACCTGTGAAACCAACACTGGGGAGGTTTACAGGGGCAAACTCATCGAGGCTGAGGACAACATGAACTGCCAGGTACTAAGATTTGGCATTTGTACTGAAAACTAATTTAAGGCATGAAAATAATGCTTATTTAAAAGATGCATTATTTTACCCTTATAGATATTTTATACTGTAAGTTGAGTTTTTAGTTGTTTTATGAGTCTTTGTGTTGGATATTATTCTTTGAATTCATAATAAGGTTTGCACCAAGTAAAAACACTCCTCTGTCTGAAAGGTTGCCTTATTCTTTACTTTCCATGTTCAATTTCCTCCAGATGGCAAACATCACAGTCACATACAGGGATGGCCGTGTATCTCAGCTGGAGCAGGTGTATATTCGTGGCAGTAAGATCAGGTTCCTCATCCTCCCCGACATGCTGAAAAATGCTCCCATGTTAAAGAGTATGAAGAACAAAAATCAGGCAGCTGGTGCAGGTCGAGGAAAAGCAGCTATTCTCAAAGCCCAAGGTACATACAGCCTCTTGAACCCAGTCCACACATCTTGCATCAGAAACAAGCATTTTTCAGAGAATTAATGTGACGTTATTTATATTGTATGTTGTAAAGATGATATCAAGCTGTGTTTGCATGAATGTTTTTGCAGTGGCTGCCAGAGGACGTGGACGTGGTGGACCAGGACGAGGGAACGTATTCCAGAAGAGACGCTAGTTTTATACCTTCTTTCTTTCTTTTTTTACTGTAAACTTTACTGAATTTTTTTTATTCATAATTTTACCAGCATTTTGGTTTGATCCATTTTATAATGTTCATTTTATGCTTAGAGAAATAAATGGGTGATTTTTCTATTTTTCAATTGATTGTGTTTTTTTTGGAGGGGGCAGAAATTTTTGTTAACGTTTATAATTTTGTATACTGTATTAATCGGTCATACTAAATGAGCTGTCAAGTACTGAGATGTAAGGACACATTTTAGTGCATTTTCTGTTATAATTATAGCATATAAGGTGTTTAGGAGGTGTTGGTCATTGCTGAGAGGATTCAACCACTTGATTTTCATGGGTTTTGCACCGTTATAGACATTGGCTTGCAAATGTGCCGAGTGCAAATGCTACTGGTACTGTATAACCAAATACATGCAGATGGATAGCAGTGCTTATCTTAACACATTCATTGTTCCTGTATGAAAAGAAATTACATTCAAAGCATGTGTAAATTCTATAGAGAAGTGTAGTGGATATCAGGCTACAGAAAGACACATAGTGTTCTGACCTTACATCAAGTACTGTTATTTCATAGTGGACATTTCTTCAGCGATGGGCTCTAAGTGCAGCTGTTGTGTTTGCCTCCACTGTCTTTTTGAATATCAAACACCTGTAACGCTGGTTATTACTAACAAAAGACTAGGATTCCTCTTCAGACTGATAGAGTTCTTGATCGTCGCCTATGTTGTCATGTGAGTATATTTTGAGATAATTATTGGCCTTATTGTACTTCAACAGAAATATTGATTGCATCTACTTGTATTCATTTCATTTTTAAGTCACTTTGAATAAGAGTGTAATTTGATTTAATTTGAACGGGGTGTCCATTCCTGCTCCAGGAGAGCCAGCATCATGCAGAGTTTAGCTCCAACACTCTTACCTCCAGGAGCAGGTTTGTACGCCCCTGAATTAGAGTTTTACAAGCCTATTGTTGTACAGTACTGTGCAAAAGTCTTAGGCACGTTAGTATTTTCACCAAAAAATGGTTTTCAGCCAGTTCTTTTTTGTTTTACTGTAGCGTTTCAGTAGCAAATATCAGTATACATTTCCAAACATTCATTTTGCCAAAAAATGTAATAATCCAGTGAGAATTTTGTATGCAGAAGGAGTCTGACAACAGCTGGTACGCCACATGGAGATCTGATCTCACCATCAAGTCTGTCTGTGATCACATAAAAAAAAGCTGAAACAGACTAAATATAGAAAAACTGCAGCAACGACTCCAAGACACTTGAAGAAACCTTCCTGCAAAGCTACAGTACTGTGAATAGTTTTAGGCACTTGTGTAAAAATGCTGTAAAGTGAAGATGCTTTCAAAAATAATGTAAAAAATAGATTTTATTGATCAATTAACTTATATTAACTAGATCAAATCAATATTTGGTGTGACCACCCTTTACGTTTAAAACAGTTTTTGTCCTAGGTAGACTTGCGCATAGTTTTTCAGGGAGCTTTGCAGGAAGGTTTCTTCAGCTTTCTTGGAGACGTTGCCACAGTTCTTCTGGATTTAGTCTCGTCTCAGTTTCTTCATATGATCACCGACAGACACGATGATAGTGAGATCGGATCTCCGTGTGGAGCACCGGCTGTTGTCAGACTCCTTGTGCTTACAAAAATCTCACTGGATTATTACAAGTAATGGCAAAAGGAATGTTTGGAAATGTAAACTGATATTTCCTACTGACACACTACAGAAAAAGATAAATCAAAACCATTTTCCTGGGGTGAAAATATTAACGTGCCTAAGACTTCTGCATAGTACCGTATATCATGTTCTCAGTGAAATTCAATGCAGTCTTGACTGTTCAGGGTAACTCCATATCTGTATACTTTTAAAGATATGTCTGCTGGTATCAGCGCGCTTACCAGAACCAAGACTCAGTGATCAGCTCAGTCAGCACCAAGGTGAAAGGAAACATTTTGACCAATTCATCCATTGAGGGAGTTCATGTTTGGGACGTATCTGAATATGTCATCCCACCCCAGGTATCTAATTTGTTTGACAGAAACCCATTGCAGAGGAAATACAGTGGTTTCTCTTAATTTGAGTTAATTTGTTTGTCCAACAGACATGCATTTTGTAGAAATTAATTCCACATTCAAGCATTCTTTTTTTTTTTTTTTTTTTGGTAGGGAGAAAACTCTTTCTTTGTGTTAACAAATATGATTGTCACTCCTGGCCAGACCCAGAGCAGCTGTCCTGAGGTACAATAAAACAGATTTGCATATGTCCACTCTCACACATGAAGAGTTGCACGTTGCATTATGAATGATTCCTTTTTACAGATTCCAAGTGAATTCACTAATTGTAAATCAGACAGTGATTGTAAAGAGGGATTCAATGAAATCCGTGGCAACGGTGAGTTTTCATGTTCTGCATATTAGAGATAAGACGCAAATCAATGCCACAAAGCAATCTCTGTGATCCTCCTCGCAGGTGTTCAGACTGGCCGATGTGTACAATACTCGAATACAATCAAAACCTGTGAGGTGATGGCATGGTGTCCACTTGAAAATGATACCATCATTCCAAAGTGAGTTTCTTTAGTAAAAGTGAACAAGTTTGATGCAGTTTGCACAATTGAAACTGGGAATATTAATATAGTTTGTGATCGTACAGACCTGCTCTTCTAAGTGCAGCGGAGGACTTCACAGTGCTCATCAAAAACAACATACAATATCCAATGTTCAGTTTCAGAAAGTAAGTTCATTCATTTGTAGGTCATGCACTTTAATCATAGATGAACAGAAACAACATGGTAACATTATGGTAATCATTTAAATCTAAGGTCTTCAAAGATGACTGGTTGAGAGAGAAACATTATTTTAAATTCAAATTTGAGTTATGTAAATTTGATCCTTTCAATGTCATGTTTTGTGTTATTTCTAGGCGAAACATTCTGCAACACATCAACTCCACATACTTAAAAAACTGCACGTTTAATCGTAAAACAGACCCACACTGTCCTATTTTCCGTCTGGGGGACATTGTAACCGAGGCAGGAGAAGACTTCAGCGTCATTGCTCTTAAAGTCTGTATCTTCAATAATGCTATACAGTTGTAATCAAAATGATCCAACCCCTATTGCAAGTCAGGTTTATTGGCGTTCAGTCTGTAAACAAAAGTAATTGAAATAGCTCAACACAACAAATGTTTCAAGTGATTTCCCCAAATTCAACTGAAAATGCAACTTTTAATGGCTTCTGCAGTCTAAAAATGATTCAACCCCCTGAATAGAATCCCTCACAACAGCACAAATCTGCAATACAGGTGTTTTCTCGAGCACATCTCAATCACGGGCTTCATTAGTTGCACCAGGTGTGCTTGAGCTAGAACAAATGGAATACCTGAACTGGCTAGGTTTGTTGAGTGTCACGTTTGACTGCATGTTAGAAGTCAAAAGAATGGTCTAAATAGTTAAGAATATATCATCGGCCTTCACAAACAAGGAACAGGATACAAAAAATATATATATAAATATATAATAAGATAGCGAACGCACTAAATGTTCCTAGAGAAACCGTAGGAAGCATAGGCCACAAGTTTAAAGTTAAAGGAACAGTGGTTACACTACCTGGACAGGGCAGAAAAAGGAAGCTATCAATCAGAAAAACCCTTGAGTGACTGCAAAAGACCTGCAGTAAGACTTGGTGGCAACAGGCACTGAGGTTCCAGCTTAGACAGTAAGGCGCGTACTAAACGCATGCAGTTTCCATGCCAGAACTCCAAGACGTACACCACTACTGACCCAAAAGCACAAGAAAAGTCAGCTCCAATTTGCTCAAAATCATATAAATAAGCCACAGAAGTTTGGGGATTCTGTCCTGTGGAACTTTTCGGCCCTATGGATCAGCGGTATGTCTGGAGGAAGAAGAATGAAGCATAATTATGCTGAAAAGAACAATCTGTCTACAGTTAAGCATGGTGGTGGCTCGGTGATGTTCTGGGGCTGCTTTGCATCCTCTGGCACTGGAAACCTGCAGTGTGTGGTAGGCAAGATGGATTCATTGAAGTATCAGGAAATCCTAGGAGAAAACGTCATGCCGTCAGTGAGGAAGCTGAAGCTTGGGCGTCATTGGATCTTCCAACAGAAAAATGATCCCAAGCATACCTCAAATTCCATCAAGGCTTGGTTGCAGAAGAAGTCCTGGAAGATTCTACAGTGGCCATCACAGTCACCTGCCTTGAACCCCATAGAAAAATTCTGGTGGGATTTGAAAGCGGTTGCAGCACGCAAACCCAAGAATATTACTGAACTGGAGGCCATTGCTCATCATGAGGAATGGGCTAAGATTCCTCAGAAACGCTGCCAGAAGCTGGTGTTTGGTTATACATCTCCTTTGCAGCAGGTCATAACAGCAAAAGAGTGTTCTACCAAGTACTAAAGATGCTTGCCATGAAGGGGTTCGATAATTTTGAGACTGCAGACATCATTAAAAGTTGCATTTTCAGTTGAATTTGGGGAGACCACTTGAAACATTTGTTGTTTTGAGCTATTTCAATTTCTTTTAATTTGTTCATTGCAAACAGCTGAAAGTCTGTAAGTCTGATTTGCAATGGGGGTTGAATCATTTTGATTACAACTGTATATCTGTATTACTTATACACTACTGTTCAAAAGTTTAGGGTCAGAACAATTTTTTTTAATACAACATAATGGATTCAATATAATGGATTGCTTTTATTCAGCAAGGATATATTAAATTGTGACAGTAAAGACATGTTACAAATAATTTCTATTTCAAATAAATGCTGTTCTGTCATTACAACTCTCAGACTGTTTGGCATGGTAATATGACAATGTTGAAATGTTTGGTCTTTGGCGGAATAGATCTAGGGGTATTCCAGAAAGCAGGTTATGTGACATAGCCGGGTATGTTTAAGGGCAAGTAAGCGGATAACCTCAACTTTCGGTTCCAAAAATGGAGGTAAGTTTCATGGTATGTAAGTTGCCATAGCAACTTGCTCCGGAGCAGGCTCTGTTTCAGAATTAGTTTACTTCAGAGGTGTTCAGCCAGCGCATGTGTGCCCTATTGATGAGGCTCCAGTGGGCCTAACAGATTGCACACAATATTATAAATAGTTATATTGATATATGCTAAAGCACTATTAAAACAAGGTAATGTTTTTTGTATTTTTTTTATAATATATTAGCATCTCACACATGGTTGATCTACATTCAGACGTTTTTTTTATTTTTGCAACAGGACGTTTTCTATGTTATGTATTACATTTGATATATCTTACCTTTCAAGCAATAAATGACTAAACATAAAAATAAACTTTTACAGCCATGTTATCTTTGCAAGCACACATTGTTATTTAGTTTAATCAGTCTTTCTTTGTATTGTATAATTAGCATCAAACAAACAATGTAGTTCTTATTCACAGTGATTAAAGATTATTAAACAAAAAAGATTCAAAATTGATTGCACAACCACTAAATAGGGGCGATATTCACCATGTAAATCGACATTAAAAGTAGTAGTATGGCGTGCTTTTCTTAGCGTTTGTTTCCATGGTGACTCATCGATTTGTCGCTCTGTTGAGAATGTCGTGTGTTAACTGTGAATATACTCTGGGTTAGAACTTACTCCCGGATGCGTTTTTGGAACCAGCATACTTTGAGTAAGCAAGCATTGGGTTAATCAACTAAGAGTTCAGTGTATGTTTGACGGGATAACCTTGCTTTCTGGAATACCCCCTTGCTGCAGCTGGCTGGGGGATCACCCTGTCGGGGTTTATTTTGTGATGTACATTATCACTTAATTATTCAAATTTGGTGAACCCCCTGCACCCCTGGTTAAGGACCTATAAGCCATCTATAGTTTCATGAAACATAACTTTGTATTTCTGTCTACTCAACAAAGAATCTATATTTTTTTATTATAATGGTTTATACGGTTGACCAACATTGATAACATAGATTTTTCTTAAGTACCAAATCAGTGTGTGTGTGTGTGTGTGTGTGTGTGTATATATATATATATATATATATATATATATATATACCCTAAATGCAGTCTTGGTGAGCATAAGAGACTTCATTCAAAAACCAACCCCAAATGTTTGAACAATAGTGTATTTATTTTTAGTATTTAACTTTTTTTTTTCTTGTATTTTACTTGTAATTGACAATGTGTTTCAATGTTAAAGGGTGGTATTATAGCGATTTTCATTGACTGGAGTTGTGACTTGGACTTCCCAGAACACTTCTGCATTCCAAGATATTCTTTCAGCAGACTGGACAACAAAAATCCTGAAAATAACGTTGCCCCTGGCAACAATTTCCGGTACATTGAAAATTTAGATTTTTGATTGTAATACTTTGAATCTAAAGCTATCTTTATTTGTATTGGATAACAATTTTTGCTTTCCCACAGATATGCTAAATATTATAAAAACAATGAAAGCATTGAAACACGGACATTGATAAAGGGCTTTGGAATCCGCTTTGATGTGATTGTGTTTGGAAAGGTTTGTCTGCTAGTCTCTAAAGCATGATATAATAACCAGCATCTTAGTCAACCTTCAGATTTGTTTACTTTGTATTGTTTTGTCTCTTTAGGCTGGTAAATTCCATATTGTGCCCACTATTGTGAATCTTGGTGCCACTCTTGCCTTTCTTAGCTTGGTAAGCACTAGTTATTATTATTATTATTATTATTATTAATCACCTATTTGAGTAAAATGGCTTTGAATCAAGTATTTTCATATTGTTCCTGAATTTCTCCCAGGTGAATGCTGTTTGTGACTGGGTCATGCTTACTTGTATGAAGGACCGTGACTATGCCAAACATAAATTTATTCACCTGGACAAAAAAAGTGACGGTGTGCCACTGGTGAGTAAAAGTCACTTCAATTTTTCAAAATGATTTATTTACTGTTTAGCAAAATTATATATATACTTTTTTTTACTGTTATAGAGCTCCATGGAGAGCACCTCATATGGGACTCCATGATGGAATGGACTGGACACTTTCACTGCACTTAAAATCATTAGCATCAAATATGCTCTTGTATTTTATTTTTCATACAATAGGCTACCATTCAAAAGTTTGGGGTTAGTAAGGTTTTTTTTATATATTTTTGAAAGAAGTCTCGTAAACTCAAAAAGGCTGCATTTCTTTAATCAAAAATACAGAAAAACTACATTATTCAAAAATATTATTACAATTTAAATCCTGTAATGGCAGCTGAATTTTCAGCATCATTTATCAAGTCTTCGGTGTCACATGATCCTTCAAAAATCATTCTAATATGCTGATTTGCTGCTCAAGAAACATTTATTTATTATTATCAATGTTGAAAACAGTTGTGCTGCTTAATATTTTTCTGATAGGCCTATATTATGCAGCACAACATTTTGATCAACTAAATGCATCCTTCCTAAATAAAAGTATTAATTTCTTAAATTTGAAAAAAATAAAATCTTACTGACCAAACTTTTAAACAGTATTGTATACTAAATTGTATCCATCACATTTGATTAATACATATGATAACATACTTATTGCAGTTTATGAGTGTATCAGTGTAAATCATTAGTAAACCAGTTTGGCTGTACATGTTTGACCTCTGGATTAATTACTTTTTTTTTTTACTTCAAAGGCATCTGTCTTAGTAAAACTTAATGACATGATCATGTTTTTGGGGTTAATACGATACATAGTTTGTTTGCTTTGCAGGTTAAAATTGTAAAAATGACCAATCATATTCTGTATTATTGATTGTAGTTAGTATCATTCCCTTTTATGCATAATCATAAGACATTGTCATTCTGATTGAATATCTAATCATAAAACGAATAAAGTCTATTATCTGTTGAATTCTGATGGTACAGCCTGATAAAGTCTAAGGCCACTGTATTTCCCATCAGGGCTTGGGTATTCTGCTCTTATCCTCCATATACAGCAACTTGGTATTACTGGAATAGCATCTCTGGGTGTGCTGTCACCAAACCGCCATCTAATGAATTGAGCATAGGCTCCATGGCGCAGAGCCCCCTCTTGCAGCTCTGCTAGGGGATCCACATAGAACAAAGCGGTCTCCAGGACTGAGCGACTGACAACCAGTGTTGAAAAGAGCGGGGAGGAGGTTATGCAGCGCCCTTTTCCTGATCGACAGCACAGCTGCTCCTGCAGGATGTCTGAAAGCCGGCAGCAGCCACACTGACACCAGGCCGGACACCCAGACTGTGACATCTCCAGTAATGGTGTATCTGTGCTCTGTCCGCTGCTGTGCCTTCTAGGAAGGTTTTTGTATACCATAAGTTCACCATCCTGGCCATTCTGTACTGGCTCACTTCTGCTTTGGTCACACTGCAGAACACTCATCAGAGTCTTCATGCTCGCCAAATCATTCTGATAGAGAACAGACCAGGGCTATTATAAGTAACTAAGGGTACGTTTACACAACAACGATGTACTAAAAACAGAAAAGTTTTTCCTTTGCGTTTTTTTGCTTGTAGACGTTGTTAAAACGATCCCCGTTCACATGGATCCGCGAAAACGATAAAAAATGCTGTATTATGCATCCAGGCCAGTAGTTGGCGATGTAACTTTGTAAAGAAACACCGCACCCCTATAGACTGAACATGAAATATGCATGAGCATGACATCTCTTTTTTTCACAAATTCGCGTTTTTGTAATTTACACAAACGATAACGGCATCGTTTTTAAAAATGATGCATTTTCAGGCCCCCAAAACACCTTTGTCATGTAAATGAACGGCCAAAACGCATAAAAAGTTTTCTGTTTTTAGTTGAAAATGGTATTGTGTAAACAGCCCCTAAACCTAAAAAACTTGGGAAAAAATTAACTTTAACTGAAAATATTAAAAACATAAATTTTATTTCAGCTAGTTGGTGGGGCAACATTTCTCATTTTCATTTAGTTTAACTTGTAATACAAAAAAACCCCAAAATAAAATTAATATAAACTATATAGACATTACAAAAACTAATTCTAATACAATTTGTTTTATTTAAATAAGAACTAATTCAAAATATTAATAAAAACGAATAGTATCTGACTGATAATTTAATTTGTGATATAATAAATGAATATATAAAATATATAAAATATATATATTTTTTAAAATAAAGTCATAATTTACTTACCCTAACATTGTTCTAAACAAAAAACATAAATTAATTCAAAACAATTTCAGTACATACAGAACACTAACGCTGAAGAAAGCACTAAAGCATGTCAGCGAAATGGTACATGCTGCTTGCTGATCATTTTCACAGTATTTGAACACCATTTTCAGAATTTTAGCAGTAAAATAATGATTGCAAACCAGTGTAAAAGATTCATTGATGGTGCACAGGATTTTGCCATTTACAATTTTACAATATTATTGCTTAAATAACAGTTTCTTTTTCACCAAAAACAACTCTTGGGAACAGCACCTGGGAAATAAAGGAGTGCTTGCTGACACTTCTGGGTGCTTTATTAGTGTTAAAGTGAGTCAGAATGTACTGCCATTGTATTGAATTCATTGTGTTTTGTGGAAAAAAAGTATGTCGAATGAGTAAATGATGACAGAACTTTCTTTTTTGGATGAACTAGTCTTTTAGTACAGTTTTAAAACTAAAATAATGCTTTATTTAGATTTAAAAACAAGCATTCATTTACTGGCAAGTGTGACAATATAATTTGGGCATCTTACTTTGCGCTGGTGTAAGGAAAGGGGTTTAGTCTCCTGTAGTCTTTTCTTTCTGGATTTTTTCACCACCCTCAACTTGTCCTCATCCACAAATGACACACAAAGAAAGCACTGCAACAGACACATTTCAACAAGTTAGATTCATACATACAGAATCCCAGTTACAGCTTGTTTAAAGCATTAACAGTGTGAAAAATCTGCCACACAACAAACTGAGTCAGTGTTTTTAATGTGTGTTCACCTCTTCTCGGTCCTGAATGGCCTCAAACTTCCTCTCAGTGTAGGTCTGCTTTGCCTCTTTGGAATAACAGCCGGTACCAATAAGCCAGTCCAGGAATATTGTTGTCTAAAGAAAACTCAATGGTAAATATTTCATTATTTTAAAATCACCATCTGAGGACTTAAGGGTTACTCACGAGAGCATAATACGAGAGCGTGGATCCAATGTAGATGATTAGCTGAATGATGCTGAATTTTCCAGCCTGTGAAGAATATAGAGCACTCTTTGTATGTCCTAAAATCCAAAGCGAACATGCACAGTTATGACAATATAGGATAATATGATCTCACCTTCCCAAACACCATAACATCAAACCTAATGCCATACATTTTAAAGAGCGTTCTCTGCTCCACACCATTCACTGTAGAGTATCTCGCAAACCTATAAAAAATGGTATATCTTTAAGAAAGGACTGTTTAACAGTTCACATACTTTTCAATATGATTTCAGTTGTTCATACCTGAAGTTGAGCCCAGGGTACACGGTTCGGTTGCTTTCTTTTTCATCCAAGCGACGGAACGTGTATTTGGGCAGACAGTTGTGAAAAATGCGGTTCAGGTCACAGTCCCAGTTTATCTGGATCCCAATTACCCCACCCTGTGAAGCAGACACATGGACAATGCTATACTGGCATGCCTTATAACTAAATTACACAAATACACTACCGTTCATAAGTTTGCGGTTGGTAAGATTTTTTTAATCAGTAAGGATGATTTCAAGATCAAAATTGGCAGTAATGACTTATATAATGTTACAAAAGATTTATATTTCAAATAAATGCTGTTCTTTTGAACTTTTTATTCATCAGAAAATATGATTTTTTTTAATAATTTTCCACAAAACCATTAAGCAGGAGAACTGTTTTCAGCATTGATAATAATAAGAAATGGTTCTTGAGCACAAAATCAGCATATAAGAATTATTTCTGAAAGTTCATGTGACCAGGGATGTTATCACTAACTAACATTAACTGAAAAAAAATATGTTTTTTAACTAAAATAAAAACACTTAAACTTATTTTATTTCAGCTAGTTGCCGAAGCAACATTTTCCTTTTACTTTACTTAACTCATAGTACTAAAATAACTACAACTACAAAGAAAATCTATATAGACCTTCTTAACATTTCAATAAAATATATATACATTAATAAAACTAAACTAAAATTAAAGTGAAAACAGAAAATATATATAAAAAATTGTCTAATTCAAAATATTAACAAAAACTATACTAGTATATCAATGATACAAAATAACACTGCATGTGACACTGAAGACTGGAGTAAAGGCAGCTTTGCCATCATAGGAATAAATTACATTTTAAAATATTTAAATAGCAAATAGTTATTGCAATATAACAATATAACTTGTTTTTATTATATTATATACAATATAACTTATATACTGTTTTGATGAGATAAATGCATTGAGAGTTCCTTAAATTTTTATTTTTTTTAACATTAGTGTATATTTTAGTGTGCTTGGAACAAAAGGCATTTACCTCCACTGCCATCTCTGAAAAGTTCTCCTTGGCCTCACTCACAATGTCTCCCAAACGGAAAATGGGGCAGTATTGATTTTTGTGGCGGTTATAGATGCAACCCTTAAGGTCAGTGTCCTTCATTTCAGGGAGAATGTTTCTTCTAAGACACATAAATAAATGGATGCCTATATTATCAGTTTTTGAATAATGAATATTACCCTGCTTCCTTCTGGCTAGCATTTACTTCAATAACTGTTCACATATGCTTAAAGAATGTTGATGCACCAAATTTGTTCAGTAAATGTCACAGCATTTACTACTGTACAACTTATGTACTACCTTATGTAATTAAAGGCTGGAAATCTGATGTTATTCTTGATCAGCACAGTGAAGTTTTCTGCAGATGCTAAAAGGGCAGGTCTGGGGAAAAAAGAAATGAAAGTCTGACTTAAGAAAACATCCGCATACAGAATCTCAGTTTATGTAAAAGTGGCAAATAAAAGTGCATGTTCCTCAAACAGGTTCCTCAAAGGTCTCTATGGCAGCACTGGTAAGTTTGAACTGCAGTGTCAACTGTTTTACTCCTTTAGCAGCATTTCTCTATTGCCAAATAGCTTTGCAGTCACAGTATGTTTAATGAAAAGTAGCATTGCACATTACAGCACCTGGGATTCTTCTTGTTCTCAATGGGGCACCAAGTTCTAACTTCACATGTTTTCCTCAGTATGTCCAATTTCACACAAGCACCTGTTTGAACACCTTAGAGGCAAACATAGGAACAGACCTCAGATCATGGAAAGACTTCAGATAATGGTTTAGGCTTTCACTGAAAAATTTAAAATACAGCTTGGGTAGTATTATTCAAATATTCAAACAAATGATGGATTGGTCTGGCATTGAAATGTTTCCGCATAACAAATCTGCAGCCAGGACACAAATTGCATCTTCATATAACATTACCATGGTTATGTTGGTCAGACAACCCTTTCTCGCAGTCTTTGTCTGTTCGACACAGCTTTCCATGTGGTGGGATCTGAAGTAGAACATATGAATGGTAGAACAACCAAGTAGAACAACAGAAGTAGACCATCTGTTGAATGGATTATATTTGGCTTATAAGGAAAATGGAGATTGAGTGGAGATCCATGGAGATAGAATCATCACTAAATATAATGGGCCACAATGGAAATAAATCTTCAAGACTTCAGATATACTTCGTATTGCAACTGAAATAAAAATTAACTGCACTTACCTCTGGGCAATTACCTTGTTTTTGGTTCTTTGTGACTATGACATTTGTCGCAACAAAAAACGAGTTTTTTCCCTGCCAAAATAAAACAACAACAACATTTCATGACTTTTTAACTTGTTTTCAAGAGTTATTGGAATACAAACCTAAATCTACTTAAGAACAATTTTATTGTGGTGTAAGAACTGGAAGAGAAGGCAACAGTACGTCTGATACATTTATACATAAAACAACAAGGAATTCTGTCTTGTCAACTGTCTTGTTGTTTTATGTATAAATGTATCAGACGTACTGTATGGTGTAGAACAAATTTCCGAAAGGATAAATAAATCTCTCTCTCTACTTATAATTACATATGCAATTAAATAAAAAAAGATTGAGAACTCTCTGAGAAAACAAAGGAAATTAACATCTGAACTCTATTGCTATATTAACATCCCCATTTGAGACACGATCACACTTGAGTAGATTTAATTCAAGTGTATAGCCTATATCCATGGGGGCTACACAAAAAATCTTAGCTCGAGTAAGCATGAATGCCACCGCCTAAGATTACCTCTGTTTGGTGACCAAAAAGTGACGAGTTTGTGATCGTGGGCCCGCATTATATTAATGGCCGGGGGACCCTGTGCGACTTTGGCACCCGAATGAACGAAGATAATAAGAGTAAAGAGTTAAATAGAATAATCAAACGTGTCGCTAAACTATTCTATGGCATTCTAACCTAAATTCGAGGTCGTGATAAAATGGAGTCAGATAAAAGTTTAATTGGAATTAAATTACTTTGCCACGATGAAAAGACAGTAACACACAGTAAACCTTCACCCGCTTGTCGTTGGACCGACTGGGCAGGCCTTGCAGTGTTATGAAAAATAATAATAAATGTTGGTAGTGTTACCTGCGATGGTCCACTGTAGTCCACCACATCCCACACGACTTCTCCAATGTCTGGTATAGATATATCTGCCACTCCCTTAACCTTTGTGGTGACAGAACTGACCACTAGATCATACTCTTGATATTCCTTGTTCCATAACATCATGATACTGGAAAGTAAAGACATAAAAATGACTTAGGACTCCGAATGAATAATTTAATTTTCGTCCGTAACGTTACATCTAAACACAGCAGCATAACACGTGTAAATAACACACATTATCAATGAATGTAGCCTACATGAATGAGCTCTTGTTATTAAATGATGCGGGGGCGACAAGCATGAACAACAGCGGAGACAAACTGCTCAGAAACTTACCAAATGAACATCAAGATCACCCCGTTAAAGGTCCATTTCAGCGACCCAAGTCTGACGCTCTTGATTTTGACGAGTTTTTGTGTGTCATATTCACAGAGGTTCAGCAATATGCAAGGCATGGCCGTGATTTGGTAAACACAGGGGAAGAATGACTGCAGAGTGCAGCTGGGCTGAGCTCGCGCAGAAGAAGGTCACATGGTCTACTGAAAGACACTTTAGAAGAAGGTTGAAAGACTTTTCACTGAGAAAAATGTAGGCTATTCAAAATTACTACATGTATATCCATTTTCATTTCGGAACTATGCCGCAGTTCTTAAAAATAATTTAAATATATTCTCAATAAATATATATATATATATATATATATATATATATATATATATATATATATATATATATATATATATATATATATATATATATATATATATATATATATATATTAAATTACATTTTTATGTAATTTCATTTTCATATTCAAACTGTAAATGTAAGATGCTAAATGTATTAAAATTAAATTTATATTTTAATATATTTTTATTGCATAAGTAATGTTGTGAAATCTTAAATAACTGTTTTCCATTTGGATATATTTTAAAATGTAATTTAGGCAATACCTGTAAAGACAACGCAAAATTTTCAGCAGCCAATATTTCAGTGTCACATCCTTCAGAAATCATTCTAATATGCTAATTTGATGCTCAAGAAATATTTCTTATTATTATCATCATCAGTGGTGAAAACATTTGTGCTGCTTAATATTTTTTGTGGAAAGAAGATAGAAATCGTTTATAACATTATAGATGTCTTTATTGTCACATCAATTTAATGCGCCTTTGCTGAATAATTTCTTTTAAAACTCTTTTTAAAAATGAACGGTACTGTATAGGCCTATGTCACTGAACTTGCTACAACATTGTACATAATTATCAAATCCAATTTAGCTTATTTAAAACCCTGCATAGAAAAATCTATGAGGTTAAAATTATTCCCCATCAATCCATTGTCCCTACTAGAATGACAGACTTTGACAGTGGAAAACTCAAGTCCCTACATCTTGTAGGAGATTTGAATAGTAAAATTTTACAGACTGCATTTTATCCAATATAATTCCAAGTACATCTAAATAACAAACAAACAAGGATTTGAATAGGCAAATTTCAAACACTGATAACATGAACATTTAATACTGATTGTATTGTGAAAACAAATGTAGTCTCAGTGTGTAAATGACATGCATGAGTTGTGTATATTTACCATCAGCGAAGACAATATAATAAATTCACAAATTCTCTTGTTTTATAATTTTGTTTTATGTAAGCTGAACTGTAATGAACATGGTGCATTTCTCTCATTTTACCTCATTTGTGTTTTCAGCTTTGAACAAAGCCTGCTCTGATTCACTCACGCAAAGCCACTTTGCATATGAGATTCATTCCCTGTTTCCCTACAAGACAATGCGCATCTCTCCAGATCTCATATCAGTGCAGGACTCTGGTTTGTGTGCTTCGCTCTCTGAAGAGAACATCATGATCTCGACCTTAATTGAGCACGTTCTTTTTTATGTTGGACTTGCGCTTGTTGGTGTTTCTGGAAACTTATTTAACCTCATTTTCACTATACAACAGCAAGTGAAGACCAGGACCATTCAGACTGTGGGTTTGATCCTAAACGTCATCTCCATCAACAACATTATCTTGGTCCTCGCCACCTTCTCATTGGTGATGGGTGTTTTTCAGAATCCCCAAATTTGGTGCATCACACCATATCCTTTATCAATCCGGATCGAATTGTATCTGATGATGACTTCCAGCTTTAACAGCTTCTGGGCCATTGCATGGCTGAGTCTCTTCTACTGCATCAAAGTCGTGAGTTTTTCCTCTGAGTGCTTCCAGACACTGAAGAGGAAAATCTCTTCTGTGATCAACGCTGCAGTGCTGCTGAGCTGCTCTTTCTCCTTCTTGTTTTGCACTCCTCTGTTCTCACTTGACATTACAACTTCACTGGATGAAAATGACAACGTGAATGACACCGCTAACATGACCTGTTCGCAGCCCTTTTTCACTATAGGTATTAACACAAATACATACGCAGCTGCTGGCATTTGTCTCCTCTGCCCGATCCCTCTGATGATCATGCTGCCGACCTCTATCCGAATGGTCGTCCATCTGTGTGCCCACACTCTGGCTCTCCAGAAGAACAAGACCCAGGTGCAAGGATCTGACTCGTACCTCCTGGTGTGCAAAATCACCATCTCCCTGGTGGGAGTTTATCTGTCCACTCTATTTATTGTGTCTTTGTTCGTCATTATAAGGTTAATCGGGGGACTTATCACCTACCAAACTCTAGCCAGTGCCTTTAGTTTTTACGGTGGCATGACTTCTTTACTTCTGACAGCTTCAAACAGGCATCTAAAAGACAAGCTCTGGAGTCTGTTCTGTTGTAGGAAGGCACAGGAACAATCTAGCAAAAGCCAGACAGTTGAAACAGGGGATGTGTGATATGATAAGGACTGTTTACCAGGTGACTTGATTTATAGACAACTAGCACTCACTGTAATATTTTTCTGATTTAGAGGAAGTCGCTTTGCATTAACTATATTTGCGTCAACACCAACGCACAACAACATTCTTTTTATTATAAGCAGGCACTGCAGTTTCGCCATCTGCCACTTTAAATGCTCAACCTCTTTAAAAGCTAGATGAATTCTGATTGGCTGTCAATGTTTTTATCCTTCATCAGCTGGATTTTTTTTTTAAAGTGATTCAAATGATATTGTTCCTCTGTGTCATTATTGTTTTAGTTGTGGTGTGGACTTTGCTATTCTTTAAATTTAGAACAATTTGTAGAAAAATAGAAAACAAAAACTTACCATGTATCTTTAGCGTTACTGTTATATCATCCTTGGTGTGAATGTGCTTTAATTCATATGCATTAATACAACCTTGTTAAATATTTACATTTTCCCATGAAACTGGGTTGTAATAACTAGAAACAAGTTAGTATTTATTTAATATAATATTCATATAAATTGTTCTTGTAGAGTAATGAAAAAGTTATTTTTGTCTTGGTGATCTAAATGTAGTTGTGAAAAATACCAATAAAATGTCTACGGATTGAATGGATGAATACTGTTTGTGAACAACAGAGCATGGCCAAAGACTTGTACAAACATGTTTCACTCATATGACTCATGTTATTCATACTGCAACTGCTGTTAGAAGATTGGGATTTCACATGCGCATTGGCTAAACCAGCCTGAAATCTACGCTCTTTAATTCTATTTGAGCATAAGAAACAATATTTTTGGGACAGTATACATGTAAGATGTTTTGCTGATTTGAAATGTGTAAATTTAAATGTGAGTTTGGCAAAGTTTTTTAGATTTATGTATTTCCCCATTTAGATAGATACGAGTTGGCCTTGCATGCCCAAAATATCGTCCCGGAGGTGTTGCAAAAATGGCCATAGTGTGAAATGACTTACCTTGACAGGGATTTTAGCATGGCACTACCATTGCCAAAGGTCATGGGTTTGACTCCAAGGAAACACACTCTGATAAATGTATGAATGACTGTATAAATGCATAAATGTAGGTATCATTTTAATATAGTGTTTTTATTTTGAACACAGTGAATTTATTGATTTTGATACAGTAACATTTTCTAATCCATATTTGATCTAGTCCACCATATTACAGCAAAGTAACTTGATGAAAAATTAAAGTTTAAACATAAAACTAGACTAATAGACCATGCAAAACAGACTTAGTTAAACATTTTCTGTAGCCTTAGTTTGAGAAACTCAGGTAAGCCTTTGTTTTCAAAGGTTTGTGGCAATGCATCAATATTCATTATAACCTTATGGGCTTCATCGAAGACTTCCACACCAATCTCCTTCTTCACTCTGTCTCTCCAGGCATTCAGAGCAGGTCTGTCTTGAAACACATCTAGACCTGTACCGACCGGCTTCAAAACACACAAACAGAATCGGTCAGTATGTCATGTTTAGGTCAAGCATTAGGAAATCAAATGTACACAATGTACCTGCATCATCTCCACAATGGCTACAAGATCAGCCAGAGAGATTTTCTCTCCAATTATAAAGGGTCTGCCCTGCAGAAACTTCTCCTCAAAGGTCTTCAGAGACACATTGAGGTCCTCCACGGCAGCATCCATCTTCTCCTTGGGCACCGGGGCGCCTGTGACTGCAGGTATGACCCCCTAGAATTGTTGGAAAATGTCAGTTACAGCCCAACATCTGATTCAGAAAAGCATTTTGTCAAATATTACATATAGAGACAGTTGCATACTTGATGATGTTGTGGATTTTCCCCCCTAAACCCAACTATCTAGCATCTGCAAATCGACACTTAATAAAATAAAACTGTTGCGTCTACAAATCGATACTTAATAACCTTTATACTCTTGCTCTTGCGTCTTCGGTCGACAACTGGCCAAGTTTCTTACTCTAACTTGCTTGCTTCCCTAAACTGACCTGCTGCGCAGCAGAAATGAAAAGACTTTCAGCAAATGTCCTTTAAATGCTTTAATCACAGCCAGGAGATCTTCCCGAGCAGTTATCAGGGAATCTCTCCCAAGAAGCAAGGCCGGAGGATCTCAGACAAATTCCATTGAGAAATCCCACCGTAAAACACATATACAACAGTTTTTATAGAATCGAGAAAACAAAAAAGACTAACATGTCACCTTCAATATGATTGGTTCAATTGGTTCAAAAGCCCCAACCTTTTTCCTCTGTCACTGGCACAAGCAAACTGTTTTAATGATAACTTCATTTGTTAATCACAAGATTCTAACAGAGTCTAGTTTCATTTCCCAATTTTTTTTATTTTTACATACATACATACATACGCACACAGTCAAAGTCACAAGTTTTCCATTGATTTCATAAAGTACATCCTGTTCAAATAAGGTTAGATGTTAGAAGCATGGTTAGTTTAATATACAGTTTAAAATTTCTACGACAAGGACTAGATCAGCAAAAAAAGAGGTTACATGGTCACAATTTACTCATTACACACAGACACAACAAGTGATCTATCTAATGTTTAAACAGCAAATCTTACCCTGAACCAGAAGACCTTTGACCCATGAGTTCTTATGTTTGTGTGCTGCCAGGAGAGAAACTCATCGACTCGTGCACGCTTCTGCAGATCAGCTGGATACCAGTGGTCAGGAGTGTGATGATTCGCTGCCAAGTACTGCAGTATAGCTATACTATATAGAAAGTATATCAGCTTAGGCTACTTAGTATTAGGAAATCTAAACGTATCAAATGTTAAAAATCAAGGTAACAACATACCTCTCTGTGAGAATAAAATCTCCGTCTTTGAGAACAGGAACTTTCCTTATGATGCTGACCTTGCCAAATTCATCTCCATATTGTTCACCTTTGTGCACAAGGAAAAACAAAACAAGATTTTGTATTGATGCCTATATAATGCAGAACCTATACAAATCTATTTCATTGAAACCAAATGCTGTGATAAATATCAAAATATTAACCTAAAAACATGCTTCATGTGGAAGCATCTAAATTCATTTCTTGCTGAGAAGTCAAGAATATTCACTGTACATCAACCTAAATACATTATGTTAAAACAAAACAAAAATATGTAAAGGTTAGGTCAGATAAAACAGCTTGCATAAAGATTGCAGAGCACAAATCCATAAAACAGCTAAATTAAAACAGAAATTAAAATCACCTGTAGATAAATCCACGGATTTGAATTCAAAGGGAATTGTATTTATCTTGGCAAATATGAAGACTGAGCGACATGGCTGGGAATGCAGATCGAGATACAACTCCAGTGGCATTTTGGCTGTGAAGTGTGTCCAGAAAGAAGAAGACGGGATTCGTCCGCGTCTAATCCTCATATGTTCTGTGTTTATGCTCCGCCCTCCAGGGGTCAGTAGTACAATGTTCTTGCGACACCTAAAATTAGGTTACCATGTTGTGGCTGTCTGCTTCGTTTATCTAATTGCTTGCTGCTATTGATGTCATGATAAAAGACAAATAGCAGGAGCTGAGAAAAACTTGCATGTCATGAGGAATTTGCCTGAGATATGGTGAAGGGATGAGAGCGAGAGAGAGAGCTACTGTAACACACTGTGAAGAAACTCATGACAGCATATGTTTTACTTTAACTCATCTAAATAAGTTAAGGAATTTTCAACTTCAACTGTCAAGTTGATTTTAGGCTATACATACGTTTAAGGCAGCATTTTTTACATTGTGAAGAGAAGCTTCAAATATTGCGAATTCATGCACTTTTCCCCCAAAAAGTAATGGTTAACTTGATTTTTTGAGTTTGGGGGTGTGTGTCAATAAAGATTGCTATAATAGGCCAAAGTCCAATCACATTCACCCCATCCGCAACAACTCTTCCTCACTTGAGTGGCGTTTCATAAGTTAATTCTTAATCACTGAAAAATATTACAAAATAAAAGTATTATTATAGAATGCTGAGATTTAGACTCAATTTCACAACCAAAACCTGTTAAGATTTCTTGTTTTGTGCATGCATTCCTTAAGAATCTCAAGTTATTAAATAATTTTTTTACCGAATCTCAAGTTATTCAATAATTTTTTTACCCCCAATGCATGAATTTTCTCCTATTACTGTAATTTCAGTAAAGCGGATCAAAATCCACAATTATGCAGCTCTTTCATGCATGCTTAGTGTTCTTTTTTCTTTTAGAGGTATCTTTCCAGCATCAAATGATTAAGTGTAACCTATAGAACACATTTAGGCCTACTACTTTAGACATCAGATGAAAGCAGTTGGGAATAGCCTATGTAATAAATTAAGATTTTTTAGACATTTACTTTGTATATTTTATAAAAAAAAATATCAAGAGTCATGATTTATGTGGACCTTTAATGCCAATTCAGAAAGTAATGAAAACTTATTAGAAGTTTTATAATTTTTAATTGAAAAATTGTTGCCACATGATGGCGCAAAAACACTTCTAAAAAATGGACCCAAAAGAATGAATTAGTGGTGGATCGTTCCAACACCTTTATTACTTTCTTTCTCCTTGAACAGAAACTTATGATTAATATTTAGTCTATTTATATATAAATTTGTCAAGCTCTAGAACAGGCTCCAGAATCAAGGCTATAAAGTGTGGATGTAGCCTAATGCAAATGGCTCCACCATAACAAGAATAGCGAAGTATATAGGCTAGTGAAACATTTAAGATTAGTTACAAGTCATTACTTTTACAAATAATTGGAATATATATATATATATATATATATATATATATATATATATATATATATATACAATATTCTAAAACTCCCACAGTTTTAAAATCGGTTAAGATTTGAAAATCGTGTAGTGGGTGCCAGGACTAAATTAGACATCTCTGATTGGCCATTGCGTTCCAGAGATCAACAAATATGTCTGTGATTTGCTACATTGCACACCATTGCAAAAACACGTTGTAAAAAGAAACAATGTTCTCCAGAGGCCGCAAACACAAATACATGCTGGAGAGTTTGTCAGATCTGTTTCGTCAATATGATATTATTACAGTATCAACTGAGGGTGCACTTGCTTTCGTTTGATGGTGCTTATAGCACCCTCAAGCACCCCCATAGACCCGGGCCAGCTCTAGTAACATCAAAGGATGTTACATGTTGAGGACTATAGGGATTTTTACTATCAGACACACATTAAATCACATAAACTGCTCAGAAAGGATAATCATATTTAGGCAGCTTCCTAAAACCATTATAGAGATTGATCTGAAATGACTTGGTGTTGCACGTCCTCTCCTCAAACATTCAAGTGTGCTTTGGAGTTGACCTTCTCAGTGAGGTCATGGTTCGAGTGTGCAGTGTGGATTTTAAAAGGGTGGGTTCTTGTTGGTTCTGTGTTGTATTTCATAGGGAATGTACAATAATGAGATGCATACACCACCCTTTGATAATGATACACTCACTGACACACCTTTACATCATATTACACTGCACAGATTTATTCTTAGGGAAATCACAAACCCAGATCCTTAGATAGCCTATTATTACTGTATTTAACTTGTATCACAATCTGTTTAAGTGTTAGATCATCCACCACAGCCCCATCAAACTCAAAAGAGAAGTAAACAAAGAATGGTTGTGGTTTGGAATAACCAATATAATTGTTCTGAGGCCAGTGGGTTTTTCCTGCGGAGGCTCCCAGCAAGACTTCACTCAAAATCTGGTTTGAATTTAAAGAGGCATGCGGTCCCAGATTATAGCAGATACACAGATAAGAACCAAAAGGTCTATGTAAAAGCCTTGCTGAGATTGTTTCTCCATGTTCTACTATTAATGGAAGACTGTATTAACATATTCACTTCTAGTTATTGTGAGACAAGCAATGTTTGTGCTAGATTTGGTAACAATAAATGATGTATTTTCAAAAAAAAAAAAAAAAAAAAAAAAAAAAAGAAAGTCTCTACCTTGAAGAATTGCAATTTTTGTTTGTCATAATTCTTAAGAGATAGCAAGAAAATAAATAGCATATACATTGCTTCAAAACGTTTTGCTATAATTTCATATTTTGAAGTAATCTGAATGAAAAATTATCATTTGATTATAGTGCATTCATCTTAATGAGCCTCAGAATTTTTCTAATTATAAATAAAAATAAACCCTTCCATGTGACACAAGTCAGCCAGACTTCACAATAAGGTCCTATTAGTTAAGATTAGTTAATGAATCATCTAATGAGTTGTTTAGCCTAATTAAATTAGCAATACATTTGTTACAGTATTTGTTAGTCTTTGTCAATGTCATTTACTGTTTGTGTTTAGATTAAACAATTACTGATGTTAATCTAATTGGTAAAAACTTCCAGCCCATCATCCCATTGGTTTTACATTAACTTGTGGTCAGATTTTGATCAGGTGAGGTAATGGGATGCAAGTTGTGACTCTCTGGGTTTCCTGTTTTCCTCTCCTGGGCTCATTGGGGGAAATTCTCTGCTATGAGCTCATCCCCATCTATGCAGGTGAACTTTCTTGAAGTTAACTCATACACCCATGACATTTGCATGTAAAATAATATCATGTATATATATGTGCGTGCAGGAGATGCATCGTTCATCTGGGCGTATGAGTTAGTAAATATGTTTTTCTTTCTTTAACAAAGATTACATAAACATTGTAGGTTGATGCAGTGACAAAGCTATTAACCTTCCAAGAGGCTTACCAGGGGAGGGAAAAACAACATCTGAGGCACATGGCGGGGCTTTAAAAGTAAGTGAAGCCTCATTAGTTTTATTTGTGGCCTCCTGCACCTGCATCTTTGGTACACCCACATGCAGAGTTAAAAAGGCAATTCAAACACTAACTTGGACATAAAACAAATTAAAGGAATAGTTCACTTAAAAATGAAAATGATGTCTCCGTTTACTCACCCTATTGTTTCAAACCTGTATGAATTTCATTCTTCTGCTGAACACAAAGGAAAATATTTTGAAGAATGTCGGTAACCAGACAGTTGATGGACTCCATTGATTTCCATAGAAAAAAAATGATTTACTATTCCTATTCCTTTAATCTATAATGACTGATTTGAATGATTGACTGAAAAATGTTCTTAATCATATTTGTGTTTATTGTATTGTACTCTAACCTCTTGATCATATAAGCTAACACAATAATTGTGGTATTTTAGTCATTACAGACATAGACAAAAACCATATGTAGAATGTGCAAAGATCTGTGGTCCTTTCATCACTTCTGTAAACAGAATTCAAAAAGCCAGTTAACTAAAAGAAGAGCTTTATTCTTTTTATAGTTAGTGGTCATGCATGGTCTGATTTTGCATGACCTTAAATTGGCTGTTGAATATACAATAAAGTATGTTAGAAAAAAAAAAGATAAATGGAATCAGAGTTTGATTTTGCCTGCAGCTAAGAGTGGGTTTTTCAAATTCAGAGCGATATCTCCCCATTATCTTTCTGAGTCGGTCTCTCGACATTGCGTGCTAACGCTATAGGGCACCCCCCTCCTCCGTCGAATACCAAAGCCTGAATGTATTGCGCAAGTAAAAATTACTGGCCAATGGCATTTGTGTACACAAGTGAGGGGCTGAGCCTTTCACTATATAGCTTAGCGCTCATTGGCATTGCCTCAGATACCTTTCTCCTTCAAGAAACAAGCATTGGATTGCTTCTTGCTGTTGACAACACTCTAAGAGGACGCCACATTCACTTGCTGTTCCCCTTCTGCGATCCAGCAGAGACACAATGTCTATCAAGGAGTGTTGTGCGTGCAGTGGACCTATTGAGCTCCCCGATGCGCATGATGCATGTATTTGTGTACTCTGCTTGGGTTGTGCTCATGCAGAGGCAGTGCTGGATAGGCCTGACTGTTCTTTCTGTGAGAAAATGATGGTTAGAACCCTCCGTGGAAGGAGTTCTACCATCCTGAACTGTGCACGGGCTGCCTCCTCGCCTCCACCTTCCGTTGCCATCGAGCCTCAGAAGGAAAAGCCGAGGCAGCCACATGCAGTAGGCCTCCTTGTAGTGAGGTGACTGAAAACCCTCCATCTAGGATGAGATCTCACTGTCCTGGCATTTCCCTTACTCGGCCCGAGCTCACACAGCGGGATTGCATCTCCTCTCTTCTTTCGACGGAGCTGACCGCTTGGGATACACCAAACCACCAGTCGTCAAGGAGGCAGCTCACCTGGGCCCGTCTGCTTGTGGGTAAAAGTAATCTCCATCGATGAGCACTGTGCTGAGCACGACTGAGCACTGTATGGGCAGCCTGTTGGTCCTTCAGCATAACTTATGGCTGACACTGATGGAGATGAGGAACTCAGAGAAGGTGCAGTTACTGGGCACGCTCATAAGTCCCCATGGCCTCTTTGGTGACTCTGTGGGTTGTTTTTCGGGGAAGTTCCGCAAAGCCCAAACCCCGTTTCGTGCCGAGCCGAGTCGTACCACCCAGTGGAAAAGCGCCATAAGAGGCAGGGGCTCCACCCAAGTAAGCCAGTATCTGAGCTTCAGCCGCGTTCTTGATGGGAGTGGTCAGAGGAGGAGACCATCTTACAACGTAGACAGCGAACCGGCAAGCAAAAGAGTTCACCTTGCTGTGTTGCACCCACCTGTTCCCTTGCCAGTTGTTAAAAATCGACAGCGAGCAAATCGCGTTGTTCACCGAGGTGAACAATTCGATCTGCGCTTCTACAAACAGGCTCCAAATCATCTAGACTGTCTGAGGATGTAGCCTCCATTGTCCGTGAAATGTGCCACTCCCTGACAGCATGTCCACGCCACAATTCAGATGGCCAGGAACATGGACTGCCCGTATCAATAGGAGGTTCCTGACCCCCCACAAAAGGAAATGTTCCGCCAGCCAAGGCAGAAAGGCAAATATGCCTTTGCCCCAGTCAAGATCATGCCACTGGTGCTACAAAAGATCAGGGAGGAAAAGGAGACAACCTTGTGCTGCTGGTTGCGCCGAACTGGCCTAATGGCTCCCCCATGGCTGATACTGTTATGGAGGCACCTGCTGTCTCAAGCGATGGGCACTATATAGCACCCCAGACCAGAGCTATAGGACCTGCATGTCTGGCAGGTCAGTTCAAGGAGTAGGCATTGAATGTGCCACAAAGGGTCGAGAGCCCCGAAAAATGGCGAAAAATGAGGACCCATTGACCAGCTATGTCTGTTATTATGTTGTTTCTACAGGACTGTTTGGATAATGGGGGCACACCATCCACTCTAAAGGGTGTATGTGGCAGCCATTTCATTGATTGTCACCCATTGATTGTCGCCCAGTAGGTAATCACAGTTTGGTGACAGGGTTTCTGAGAGGAGCGAGACGGCTGTTACCTAACCTAGTACCTGCCTGGATTTGTCTTTGGTGCTAGCGCACTTTCCGAGCCACCTTTTGAACCGCTGCATGCTATGGAGCTGAAAGTGCTCTCATTCAAGACATGCTCTCTATACTGACACGGCTTGTATGGACTTACACCCAGACGTGGATATGTGCCCAAAGTGTTGTCTACGCCGTTTAGAGCACAGGTTATAAAGCTCAAGCATTTGCTCCTCAGGAGACCATGCCTGTCCCACATCCTTTATGCCCTGTTTGTGCTTTGCATGCGTATGTGGACAGGTCTAGTCATTTTAGACTGTCAAAGCAGCTGTTTGTCTGTTTCAGAGGTTGCTGTAAAGGTCTGCCACTTTCGAAAGAGCGCTTGTCTCATTGGATTGTGGAAGCGATAGCGTTGGCATATGCTTCTAAAATGAGACTTGCCTCTTCATGGGCTTGGAATAAAGGGATGTCGATTCAGGACATTTGTTCGATGGCAGGTTGGTCTTAGAACAACTTTGCTAGATTTTACAACCTTGAGATTCCCTCTTTTGCACCACATGTTTGGTTTGTGCAGGATATGTAAGCTGATCATTTTATGGCTGTTTGCAACGACTGGCCACACCCTTCTCTGTGAGCTCTGTGTGGTTTCAACTCTGTCTGGTATAGACTAGGTAGGCCTACCTAGAGCAGACCCGACCTACTCTAGACCTAGAATATGCACTGGCTCGGCTGCTTTGATTGGAGTATTTAGCATTTATACCCAGCCTTAGCAAAAATGCTTGAGTTGTTTGTGTGCTTGTTTTGTCGCTTTACATTAGTGACAGATGTCACTTGCTTATTCATCAGTTTGGTGCTTGCATGCGTTAAACGCTTGCTAGTGTGTGTATACTGTTATAATATGCTTTACTAGTTAATTTGTGTTTTCTCTTTAAGTGTCTCTTTTCTCTTTCTCAGAGTGTTACCGTTGGGTCAGCCCCTCACCCTGTTATAGGCTGGGAGTGTATCATTCGTTAAGCTACTTAACCTATGTGGTTGGAGTGTGTGTGTGTGTGACCATCATGGGTTTGTGTGTTGATGTAAAGGATGCCACACGCTGAATCGCCCTTCCATAGTTTAATTCCCTTGTCATCATTTTATTCTGCATAACTGCTTGCAATTTTGAAATAACGGCCAGGACTCCATAGAGCTGAGAATGTTTACAAGCACAAAATAGAAAATAATTAGTCTACTTTACAATCAATTTGCATCGCTGCCCACGATTGTGTCAAGGATCAGCCACATTTCCATGTGCATCGTAAAAACGCGGATGTTTAGGAAAGTGCTGCGGCAATTTTTTGTGCCATCTAGTGGTTAAGAGGAGAATCAAATCAAATGCGCCTTTGTATGTATTGCACAAATGTTATTTAGGCTACAATATAGCGCTAACCAAATAGATTATTCTACAGTTTCTTCCCCTGTAAATCTTAGATAGCCTATCTACATCAAAAATATGAGTCTTTCCCTAAAATGTTACACATTTAGAGAACACGCAGGCAGGTCTAGTGGAAACTACATTTGGAAGTTATCCAAATCTGACCGAATTAGGGAGTTTTCGTATGCACTAGATTAGGCTGCAGGCTATTGATCAGCTCTCTTCAGAGGCAAGAGTTAAAAGTCACGTGGTGAGACAGGGCAATATTGTCACTCCGGCCCATAAGAAAAAAAGCCGGTGTATTTGAGGAAAGAGAACAAAGACATCATTGCATATAAATAACTGCAGTCTCCGCAGCAGCAGTCGCACAGGCATTGCGCGAGTTGTTTGCACCGCTACCTCCCATCGCATTTCCACTTCCAGCAGTGGAGCTCGAGGATACAGGAGGAGGATGCGGGTCTCCGGGCTTCTGTCAGGCGCTTTCGCTCTACATGTGCTCCTGACCGTGAGATGCATGCCTTTGCATGGGGGGCGAGGACTGATGAAGCACAAAGAGCCCCCGGTGAGTTTATTAATGCCAGTACTCTTATTTCATACATTTGATGTATTGTTTCGTTCCAGCTCTTGAAAACCTGTAGGCTGCTGTTAATTTATTTTACGTTTTACCGTTGTAACTTGCCACTAAGTTTTAAAGTTTGAGTTTTACTTGAAAAAGTCTAATAATATGCTTTTTATTTTACTTTCATGTAATATGACAAATAGGGCAACATTAACAAAGCTAAATTTGTTGAGATTTGGCTTGTTTCCAGACTCGCATATTGGCTTATTATACATAATCATCATAAATCATAAATTGTAAAACGTCGTCTGAAGCCTCTACAATTACGAGCCAGAACCTGTTATTTTCATCTGGGATTGTTAACGTTTTATGATTCAGGATTAGTAAAGAATGCTTATGAGAGCAAGTTTGTTTCATTTAACTGTTTAACTGCCACTAAATGCTGTATTTTGCATCAATTTAAAATATACTAACAACCTTACTGTGCCATACATTTGAAGTGTTTGCTTGCTTAATAAAATTACCCAATCAACAAAAATTACCTAATTTCTATTTATGCCCCATATTTGAAGTGTTTGTTTGCTTATTACAATGACCTGATCAACCTGTGATCATAAGTACTGAAGAATTGCTTTTTAGTGTTGTGTTTTTGATGACTCAGGTGTAAAATTTATATATAATGCTGTCAGTTTGTTCCCTCGGCGATGACAAAAGAGCGAGGGATTGTGCAGGCATGGGCAAGTTTGTGTTTCTGTGCCATCTGGAGGGACACACACTCCCTCTCTCTCACACACAGATGCATAGTCTACTGTAGAGAGAATTTAGGGAATGTGATAGCCTGCTCAGAGAAACCGCACTGTCCTTGTTCCTGTTACGATTATTTTGTAGCCTACTGGGAGTGTGCTATTTAAGAGCAGTTTTATTGGGTCTGTTGGTGCTTATGTAATATATTGTGTTAATTAAATTTTTTGGGGAAAAATTAAGCCTCAATTTGGTGCAAGGTTTTTCAGGGAAGTTTTATGTATGATCACATTAGATACTGTGTATTACAGAAATGTAAATCAGAACCTTATCTGTTTGGTCATCTTGAAATGATCTCCATCTTAACTTAAAACTACATGGGAAATTATGCAATTTCTGTCAGTGAGTGTTTACGTCTGTAAATTAAGAAAATATTTGTCCGGTCCGGCTCCTATAGTGTGTGTATTGTGCAGTAGACTTGTGGTAGTGGCTTAAAGACTTATTTTTTTGTGAAGAAAGCCGGGGAGTTTTGATGTCACAATTTAATGTAATTTAATGACTTTCGCTCTCATAAAATCACCTGCAACCAAGGGTACACCGCAAACCATCATCCGCTTAGAATAGCAGAGATGAAGCCAAACTCACAAAATTACAAAAACAAACCACTGGAGGGCCAAAAGTTACATATTGTAGAATTATAAGTTTCTGTAACACAGCCTCTGAAGTGTAAGTGAAATCACCTGCAAACCAAACAGCATTTCCATCACAATTGTGGTTTACGTATATTAGTCAAGATTATAAGGCTCACTCACCTTAACTTATTGGGAAAATACCCCTGCTGTGATTTTGTCAGGGTCATTCAAGGAAAGCGTGATATCAGTTTCATGACTTCCTGAATGTGCCAGAGCAGGAATATGTGTGTGTGTGGGAGGGAGAAAATAGGTTTATGTGAATAAACCAGGTGCCAAAATCCTTCAAGCATTGACCCAAACTTTGAAACATTTACTACAGCTGGTAGATATAGAGGACTGAGCTGCTGGGGATAAAGTTTAACATGAGCACTGGTGCATAAACAGTATCTGGGAGCTTATCACTGAAAGCTACATGAAAGTCTCCTTTAGTCCTGCACTGGACCGCTCATCACTCCCAAAGTCAGCTGCAGCTTCTTGGGGATTTACCTGTGAATATTTGTTCAAATGGTAATCCTTTAAAGCTTCATTTATCTTGCCATGAAGAGTTGTGATATGTTGGTGTAAGGATTAGCTTTTCTTTTTCTCTCCCTGTCTGATGTCTGTAAACCAGATGGACAGTAACTCATATCTTTGATCCTGCACTCTAACCATCCAAAAAGTATTTATAGGGTCAAGAGGCTCATTTAAGTACTTTTGATAAATGTGTAAATATACTAAATCATACATATTCCAACATACACCATGGTCCTTTTACCTTAATTTTTACTTAAAGTAGTTATCTTTTAAGGAGACCGACTCAGTTGTTCGTGAAATAATCTTGCTTTATGAGTTAAATGTGAAGTGTGGGATTTTTGCATTACTAGTCATCAAACTGATAAAAATAATAATTGTTTCCAAACATTTTTCCCAAACACTCCTACGTCTTCCAGTGGTTGCATAAATAGAATGGTGGAAAAAATAAATTTTTTTGGTCATTTTGGGTTTAAACTTAGGGCTTGAATCACTTTAAAGTATTAGCCTTAAATCACTGTTTTACTACTGAAAGTGGCTTGTACTTTCAGTTAGTTGAAAGCAATGAGAAAAATCCTAACAATTAATCCATTATGCAATACAAGAACTTGAATTTTTATACATAATGGTCCCATATTCACACAATATCACTCTATCTTATCAATCTTCCTCAACAAAGGTTTCTGAGTTCAGCTATCATTAACCCTTGATTTGGTGATTCTGGATCTCTGCTGGTGTTTTGCAGTAATCTAGGGCATAGTTCTGGGAAACAGCACATAGGGGCAAACAAGATGCACTCAGATGCACCATGTCAGGTCCTCTTATCAGGATTTCCCCTGTGCTGAAAGCACGTGTGAACACAGGAGAGAGGCGGGGGGACGTGGGAGCTCTTGGCAGAGACAGGCTGTGTTCTATGGGAGTGAGGCTCAAGCACAGACCTCCACTGGCAAATCGAACCACACATGAAAGGAGACAGGAGCATTTATAACTTGGCTTTGTCTGGGGGGCGTATCTGAAACATGAATTAAGTCGAACTATACAGGCAAAATGCTGACTCGAAATATTTCCAGCATTAAAAAATGAATCAGAAAGCATTGTTGGCTAGCTTTCAAACTCTCTGAGACAAGTTTTTTTCTCCCTGTCTGATGTCTGTGAACCCATTAACCACTGACCCAGAATTCTGATCCCACTCTAAAAGGTATTTTCAGTAGCTCTAGGGTCAGACGGTTCATTTAAACAGAGTTGATAAAAGTGGACAGCTACATTCTCACACATATTTCAAAATTCACTCTGATCTTACTTCCATTAACTGCAGTAAACCCATAGCATTCCTTTCTATGGCCGCTTGGTTTCCATTTTGTGTATATAAAGTGCAATTTTGTTGCTTTAATCTCTTCGGACATTTAATGAAATAAACTGCTTACACATTGGGGATTGTGTTTTGGCAGAACATCAAGGCACCTTGGGCAAAGCTTTCTCTTTAGATTACACACACACTCACACACATGAAAAAACAACCTATTGTGTTGACTTCATTCCCCCCTGCATAGTATAGTCAAATGTGTCCTAACTCGCCCTCCATTTTTGAGAAGTGGATCATACACATAAACTTTGAACTGGAGTTCTAAAAACATGCATTGTAAATGAACAATGCAGTGTGCCAGATGTGGAATGTGCGTTATTCCAGGATAATGTCCGATCTCTCCCACTGATAGGTCAGGAGTCATGATGCTGTCAGATGTTATGATGAGATAAACAACTGAGAAAATAATCAATTTAACCAAGCATCTGCTTTGAATTTTACTTTGTAGCCAGTTTGGTCCATGACATTTGATTGAGGGTAAGTGCTTAGCGTAAATATTTTAAATGAAAAAAGACATACACTTTTAGAATATTATTAGAAGAAGAATATTTAGATAGAAGAATATGTCTGTGAATATAGACGTTTCATGAGCTGTAGGTGTATTTTGTGAAAGCAACATACATACATTTCTAAGAACTTGACATATGCATTTTAAACTAGAATGTTTCTTTATTGTGGACACCCTTATTTATCATTGACCCGTAAGTGTATTAAGTATACAGTAAGCAATACCTGCAACTTAATCCAAAACACAAAGAGCATAATGAACCTGAACTGTCTGTGCACATGTTTGAAATCAGTGTGCTGATAGAAAGTCTCGCTCAGAGACCAGGGCACATTCCATAGTTCCTGCTGGGCATTGTCTCCAATATAGCAGCTCTTGCTCACGCATGAGGAGTCACCGATGAGCCTCCGTCCCTGGGAGAGAGACACAGGGTCATAGAGGGGAAAACGTTTAGCCTGTTTGCCGTTTTTTTGCAAACGTCCTAAACATTTTATAATATGTTGTAAAGCAGTCGGGGGAAAAAAACAAGGGCGCCAACAATCTTGTCAGGACTATGCTTTTTCTTCTAGTCCAAAGGAAGACATAATGATAACATAAAAGTCACATTGTAAAAACTTAAAATCTTCAAATTGTAACATTTTTCACTTTCTGAAATACATTTTGGTTCTTATGATTTTATGTAAGTATTTAGACATCTGGGGTTGGTAAAAGTGGGTAAAAGGCAAGACTGTAAATGAAAGCTGAAACATCCTGAAGTTTAAAACCTCTGTAAATGCCTAAAAAATTCTGGCTAAAAGCACCACAGTGCTGCCCAAGGCATTCTTCTCTGTCTTTAACGCCCATGTTAATGAACAGCCATTTCCTCCAAAGTATGTTTAGGGACACTAAGCAGTCCATCCGCAGTCATATCTCACAGTTAGTAAACAGCATCAACCATGGGAAAAACATGATTTTTCTTTTTGTATCAGATTAGGTCTTGTTTGTTTTTATTTAATGTTCCTTAACATAGTTTATGTTTTTTATCATGAACTGTTTCCTTGCCAAAGGGGTCAGTATGTAACAATTTTTTTATTTTTTATATATATATATATATATATATATATACACACTGTATATATATACAGATAGTACACTACCGTTCAATAGTTTGGGGTCGGTAATATTTTTAAATGTTTTTGAAAAAAGTATCTTATGCTCACCAATGCTGCATTTATTTGATCACAAATACAGTAAAAACAGTAATACTCATGTTATGACAAATTTAAAATAACTTTTTTGTAATTTATTCCTGTGAATTTTTGTCACATGATCCTTCAGAAATCAATGCTGATTTGGTGCTCAAGAAACATTTATTATTATTATCAATGTTGAAAAAAGATGGGCTGCTTTTGTGGAAACAAAAGGATTCTTTGTATTTATTTAGATTAAATATCTAGATTATTTAGATTATTTATTTAGAAATCTTTTGTAACATTATAAATGTTTTTACTGTCACTTTTGATCGATTTAATGCATCCTTGCTGAATGAAAGTATTCATTTCTTTTAAAAAAAAAATCGTACTAACCCCAAATTCTTTAACAGTAGTTTCTGCTTTATTCAATTCATTGAGCTTGCGTTAAACTTCACTTACTCTCACAAGAGCATTACAACACACTCTCCATTGTTGTCCATTACCACATTAAGTTCATGCAGGTCTTCCATCTTTCCATAACAGAGTTTGCCACAGATTCCTCATTCGCTCTCTGAGAAGAAGAGAGACAGGGTCCATCTCCACCACCCTCAGGACACCTTTAAACCTCAAGCAAAGGGTGAGCCGCTCAGGAACAGCTCTGGGGGTGTAGGTCCACTGCGCTGTGGCGTCCCAGACTACCCTGACCAGAGAGAGGTGCATCTCAGCAGGAACCCCCGACAGAAACGCTTTGTGATTTTTGGAGGACGCTGGCCAAAAACTGGCCTCACTTACAAGTAAGGTGTACAAGAAAACTACATTTTTTAAATATATATATATATATATATATATATATATATATATATATATATTATGAAAGCTGTGAAAGGCATAATTATTAACATCATGGATATTAATTGTATGATTTCATTAATATTCAGTAGGCGCTTTAGACCTACCTGTTATTCCATTCACTCCATAATAACATCAATAATAGATAAATAATAACAAGTGATTAAAAGTTTGTGGGGGCATGTTGCATCCAGGATTAGTATAGTTTTATTATAGTTAACTAAAATACATGTTACCGGAAATAAAATATATAAAACTTTAATGGCAACATTTATTCCTTTAATTTAGTTCAACTTGATACAAAAAATAACTCAAACTTAAACTGAAATTAAAGTTTTACTGAAATTAAACTATATTGACATATACAAATAAAAAATTTAAAAATGACAATGACAACAAAATTACTAAAACTTGAACCAAAATGAAATAAAAACTATAAAAGTATCTCAGTCAGGGATACTAAAATAACAGTGATCCCATATTGGTTGCAATCCCTTAAAAAATTGTATTACATGTTTTATAATTTATTATTTAACAACAACAATAATAATCATCATCATCATAATAATAATAATCCTGATAGCTTTATAGAATTGTATACAATGAATATTGTTGGGTCTGTGAGAAATTGCTTTTGCTCCTGTCGCTTTGGATAAAAGCATTTGCCAAGTATAAAATAATAATAATAATACTCATTATTATATAAAACACACAATTATTATTGTTATATTATTATTGTAATATTAAATTAAATATATAATATAATACAATTACGTCTTTAACAGTTTCTCTCTGTCGCATCTCATATAAATGCATAATGATGCATTTAAAAGTTAATGGCAAACCGGATCTTGATAAAAGTCCACATTGTTATTGCAGATGAAATATAACAAGGATAACATAATAAAAAATAATAAAAAAAGGTATCAGGTTAAACTCACTCAAACCTTTACCTAAACCTCTCACCGTCAGCCGTGCATATCCACCATTCTTCGTAGTTTTTTAACACTTTTTGCTTGTGTTTGTAGTTCCTCCTCCAAAGCGCAATGGGTTTTGGCCAATATTAGCCTTTAGAGTGAGCACGGATCCACACTTCGAAAATCTACCGGAAATAGTACCGGGGACTTTTTACATACTCTTTTCAACATACAATGCTTTGGGACACTCTTATTCTAATCTCACATACTATTTAGGATGGATAGTATGGGCATTGGGATGCAGGGAGTGTCTCAGAGCCTTTTTGTTTTCAACAAAATAGTCATTTCCCCAATTTTTTCAATATCTGAATTAATAGTGATGTTTGTGCGCTGATATCACTTTCAATCTCTGTTCTGATCAAACCTAAGCAGAGAGTTTGTGTGGAGGAATGCAGGGGCATTATAGTCAGACCTGTGAGGGAGAAAAGGCCCGTCTTTGAAAAAGAAAGTAATCAGCCACATTTGTACAAGAATCTATTCACAAGCAGCACAGTGTGGATGTATCCGGTGGAAGATGTATACACTGTTTTCTTTCTATGATCGTGTCGCTCTGGATTGTTCTTTGTGTAACAGTTTTATGGCTGAATAGTAGAAGGGTATGTACAATGTGGATTAGAATGGGATAGTATAAGATAAACTAGATGTTTACATTGAAATATAGTATATATGTATATATATATATATATATGTGTGTGTGTGTGTGTGTGTGTGTGTGTGTGTGTGTGTGTGTGTGTGTGTGTGTGTGTGTGTGTGTGTGTGTGTGTGTGTATTTTAATATATATATACACATAATGGTTTTGATTGTGAATATAATTCACACAACGAAGGAGAATCAAAATAAACTTTAATCACAAACACTCATGGAACTTAAATACATGGAACAAAGGGATCTAATTAGGAAACAGCTGAAAAGAATGACTAATCAAGGAGACTAACAAGAACTCGGGCAGGCAGGAAACAGAAACAAAGAAAACAAGACTCAAACTGAACATAATAGAATATACGTGTTACAATATAGTCATAGTAATGCTATTGTGAATTTTTTCTTTTGCTATATTGGAGCATATAAGAACACAAAAATATATTTGTTGTAGTTTCCATTCACTGCTATAGAAGTTTACCAAACTATGAAGACTTGCGCTTCTGAGAACCCCAGAAATGGGAAAAGCATAAACACAAGAACACAAGCATAAAAAAAATAGTATCAGAAATTCTAAGCCGGAGGGGCTGAATGAATCGAGACACATTCCATGACACAGACAGGTGTGTGGGCCCAATGATAAAGCTTGGCTTCCTTTATTAAAATGCGCATTTCTAAATAATCTCCGATACAAGTAGAAACAGCTTTTATAAGTTCCTGTTAACTTGAGCTACACAAATTATTACTGCTGTTCAACACAAACATTTGAAGAATGCTCAATTAAGTGCTCACATTTGTGTGCAGGACTATAATGAAATGTTTTGCACAAATTGTTAGTGAAGATAAAGAACAGTCTGATATGATACGGTGTCTGAAGTTACATGATTCCTGGTGAGAACTGGGTCATAAAGCTGCACACATAATACCACTACAACCGCAGTTTCATTATGCTCATAAAATAACCAATCAGAGCACATTATGAGGTCATGTGACATGCTCACCAGACAGATGCCTATGGTGATGAATAATAAAGACGAATCACTGGTGGTCTCTGATGTGGGTTTGTGTCGGTTGGTGGTCCAGCAGTGAAAGACCGGTGGTCTGAAACACAATGTGTTTATGCAGGAGCAAAAGTGATCACATGTTTTTTGTTGATAAACTTTGAGCATTTCTCAAATTCTGTGTTCAGAATCCAGCGCTTCCCGTGGCAGATGAGCGAGGAGAAAGTGAGGCGAGTTTTACAGGAAGCTCTCAAGGTCTGGAGTGATGTCACACCTCTCACCTTTACTGAGGTTAGCAACCAAGAGGCCGACATAGTCATTGACTTCACAAGGTAAAAAAAACAAACACCTTTCACTATGCAACAAAAATACAAAAATTTTGTCATTTTTGCTTTAGGTCTCCAGCTCATCTTTATCTTCTTAAACCACTAATAAGACTTCATAGTGACATCAGTTGGCATAAATGCTGTACCATGCAAAATCATGTTCTCTGTTACAGTTATTTCTGAAATACCCTCTTCATAGATGTATTTGTCATCTTTGATTACTTTATCCTGCAAACAAAGTGTCCAATAATACAAGCATTACAAGATAAAGTGAGTATTAGAATAGTATTCAGTATAACTATAAAAGATAGTATAGAACAGCACATTATAATAAAGTACAAAACAAGTAAAGTACAGATGAGACAGTATAGTACAGTGCAGTATAATATGGTATATACAGTACAGTATAACATACACTACTGTTCAAAAGTTTGGGATCTGTAAGAATTTTTTATATTTTTAAAAGAAGTCTATAATGCTCAACAAGGCTGCATTTATCTGATCAGAAATACAGTAAAAATAGTATTATTTTGAAAAATGTTTTCTATTTCTATTTTCTGTTTTCTGTTTGAATATATGTTAAAATATAATTTATTCCTGTGACGGCAAAGCTGAATTTTCTGCATCATTACTCCAGTCTTCAGTGTCACATGATCAGAAATCATTCTATTATGCTGATTTGCTGCTCAAGAAACATTTCTTATTATTATGAATGTTGCAGACAGTTGCGTAATATTTTTGTGGAAACCGTTATAAAAACAATTCAGAATTCTATTAGGAATAGAAAGTTTAAAAGAACAGCATATATTCGAAATATAAAACTTTTGCTAAACTTATAAATGTCTCTACTGTCACTTCTGATCAATGCATCCTTGCTGAATAAAAGCATTGGTAAAAAAAATAACCAACTGGTAGAGTGGTGTAGTACAAAATACTATAGTACAGTAGCATTCTGCTGGACATGCAATCTCAAGATAGCAGAATAAAATAGCTTTTTCTTGACCCCTGATATTCATTTTAATTTCATGTTTTCATATGCATGTCTTTAGGTATAAAACTAAAGAAATTAATATATGGAAAAACGTTACATTATTACTATATATCCTATATTAGGTACTGGCATGGTGATAATTTGCCATTTGATGGCCCTGGTGGGATCCTGGCTCATGCTTTTTTCCCAAGGACGCACCGGGAGGGAGACATTCATTTTGACTATGATGAGTCCTGGACGGTGGGCAATGAACTTGGTAAGTGGTAAAGATAAAATCCTCATCTTACTGCTTCTGAATATCTGCCATTTTCTTGGAAAATTGTATGCCCTGATACAGATAACATTCTTGGGATCAGTAAATCAGTGAATGTATCATAGATTATGCTTTCAACACACCTATAAAAATGACCTTTAAAGTTCTGATTCATCTCTGAATCGCTTTAAGACTTTGTGCAGACAAGCAGAATTTTTTTTTTTTTTTTTTTGCTTCTCTGACACAAATCTCAAACATGAAGCACATTTCACTGATTAAATCAATCAACGATTAAAATCTGATTTCTTTTAATCATTTGAGGTGTGATGTGTGTGACCATACAAGTTTGTTTTAATGTGTAATGTTTCTTAAAATACATTTTAGCTGTGTCCGAAACCGCTCGAAACATGAAATGTTGCCAACAAGTGTATGGCATTGGAGTGCACTATATATGCAAGGAGTGAACGAAATGAACGAAACGCACTCGGTCCTCTCCGCATTGGATTGTGGGAAATAGTGCTTCAGCAAGTGTACATCGAATGTACACTCGAATTCAGAGAGGATTGTGGGTAAAAGTAGTGAACGAATGTAGGGAATGATGTTGTTCACTCAGAATTCGGACACCACTACAAAATGGCCGACACCTGATATAGTGCACCATATAGTGGACAGGGAGCGGTTTCGGAAACAGCCTTTGAGTTAAGCTTCTCAGTGAGATGTCATGACAGACATAAGCAGGGGCAAATTTTCTAGTTTTATGTCTCTCATTCCACACTGAAAGCCTCTCGGCTTTACATTATTACTACAGAAACGGATGTAGAAGCACCAGATACTGAAGGATCAGAAGAGATTAGAAAAACAAAATGACAATCATTCCTTAAGATCACATTTGAAAACCAAATCAGATTTGTGTGAAAAAAAAAGGATAATTTCATTTGTCATCCTACAGGAACAGACCTTCTTCAGGTGGCAACACATGAGTTTGGCCATGTCCTGGGTCTACAGCATTCTTTGGAGCCTGGGGCCATCATGTCCCCATTTTACAGCTTCTCCTATCCTCTCCAGCTCAGTGAGGATGACAAGAAAGGGATCCAATACCTCTACGGCCCCCGACCGCAAGCCCCGCCCCAAGTCCCTATGGAAACCAATGAGATTATCACCAGTGCAGTGAGTCGCCGAACGCATCATCCCGCTTCACAGTTTATCTGCGGTCAATTACACTTGAGAAATTATTATTAACATTGAAAAGAATTAAATGAATGTCAGCAGCAACATCAACAGCATAATGTGTATTACCAAAAATATTGGTATTTATGGTGGTAAATACCAATTATATCCATAATATTGGAGGTTATGGTGAGGCATTTAAAATAGAAGTGAATGGGGCCAATCCGTTAATGTTAAAATACTCATTATTTCATTAGTATAGACATAAGATGTAAACAATTTGTGTTAACATATCACATTTTAGTGTGAAAAAACATTTACTAACCTTTTCTGTGTGAAGGTATATCCAATTTTACAACTTAAACTCTAAAACCCCTAAAATGTCCTAAAATTATGATTTAAACAGCTCTACGGCTCAAATAATAAATGTTTTAACAGAATTAATGTTATTAATAATTAATCTCCATTGTAAGTGTTTCACTTTAAGCTCAATTTTTCCATTTTCTTTTCCAGGGACAGATCATAATTATACTTTTTTTGTGGCAATAAATGTTATTAATATTATTGTATTACAATTGTGTTATTGTATTATAAATATGAAGTATTGTAAATTAGTTTATCTATATGCTCCCTTTATTCTCACTCCCGTTATTCCATCTCCTCTTCTCCCGCTGTCATTGTCTGTAGCCTGACGCTTGTCAAACAGATTTCGATGCTGTGTCTATAATCCGTGGGGAATTGTTCTTCTTCAAGGCCAGCTATGCCTGGCGCATCAGGGAGGGCCGTCTGCAGGCGGGATACCCTGCCTTGGCCTCCCGACACTGGAGGGGCATTCCAGAGAAAATAGGCGCCGCCTATGAAGACAAAAAGGGCAATATCTGGTTCTTTGAAGGTGGGTGAGTGCAACACCGGTGGCTGACTGTGGTGATTTGTGGTTGGAGGACAGGATCAGACAGGCCTGGTTATGTACATATCTATGGTGACTGGTGGTGCGGTACTTCCCCTTGACCCATATATGAAGCATCCTGAATTGTGCCTCTAATGCAGGGCATGATAAAACATGACCATGAAGAACAAATGCTACTAACAACAGATACATACACTTGTGTTGTGCAGTGCAGTATCTAAACAGAATTGTACGCTGTAGGTTGTTACTGTTGCTGAGATGGTACTTTCTCTGAATGAATTTCACTGATCTTTACAATATTGAGAATTTGGTTGAAATTCAGTCAGTGCATTTAGACTAGAATAGGTTCAGTCAGTCAAACATGGGGTACATTATAATGCTGTAAATGTACTTCAATTTTTCACCATTAGAGGGAGCACCTGTAACTGACTCAAGACAATTTTATCTTGAATGTCTTAAATTCACTTTTTCATAATACTTTTTCATGTATTCTATTGAGATTCTGTCCTTTTAAAGCTTTAGAGGGCTATATAGTACATTTTTATACTGATTAATATGCTAACTCCTGCGGCAAAAACATCTTCTTAAGCCATCTTAGAATATTGATCATTCAAAAGGCTAAATATATCAGGATTTTGTTGTTATTTTTTTATCACCCAGTGTAGCAACTCATAATGTAATAACAAAGCATAATGTAATAGGTATTACATTATTAATGTAATAATTTTTTTTATAATGTAATAATTTTGTCAAAATGTAATACAATCTTGAGCTCATAATGTGATAACAATTTTCCAATGTAATAACTATTTTTCACATAATGTAATAGTCATAATTCCAATTGTTTGTCTTGTGTTTTGTAGGACTTTTATGTTGAAGTGTATTCTTAGTTCTCTTTGTTTCTGTGTTCATTCCTGTGTCCTGTTCCTGTTACCATGTTTTTAGTTTTGTAGTTTTTCCTGTTGATTAATCTTCCCCAGGTGTGTCTGTTTACTTGTTATCTTGTAAAGCTTGTTTGCCCCTATGTATATATTTACACTGAATTAAAATCACTGAATGAAAATCATACAATAATGCAGTCATATTTATAACAAACTCTTTCCTTTGTGTCCTGTGTAAGGTTCCAACTACTGGGTGTTTGATGCAGAGCACAAGATAACTGGACCAGACCCTCTGCAGACTATAGGCCTCCCTGTCCCGCACATTCAGGCTGCACTGCGCTTAAAGGAGCACCACGGCCCCCGTACATACTTCTTCGAGTCAGGAAACTACTGGCGTTTGGATCACCAAGAGAACAGAGTGGACACAACCTTCCCACGCAGCATTCAGCAGGACTGGCGGGGCGTCCCTGATGAGATTGATGCTGCCTTCCAGGATGATCGTGGTACTTCCAGCTCAGCCTTTTTAATACATATCATGAAAGAAATCAGGTCTCATAAGTTCAGAAAGTTTGTTGAAAGTTTGTGCGTTTTTAAATTAATCGAGTGTCTGATTCAATAACCCATTTATAAATCACTTGCATCATCTCTGAATGAATCAGCTGTTTTGAACCAATCGTTTTGAATTAAAGGTAGGGTAGGCAATTTACCCTTCGCAGGGAGTTTGATTGACAGGCGATCTGACCTATCATAATCCGCCATCCGCCGAATCCGCCATTTTTGTCCGACAAAGCAGTCAGGAGGGTTAGTAGATTAACTTTGTAGATTTGAACTTGAAAAACTTGAGTGTACTGACGTCTTTCCACGGTTAAAACAACATTCCTTATGTTCATTCATGTTTATTTGATGCTATAAATTAACTAGAAGGAAGAGATGATTGGTTCATGAGCAGCTTTAATTGAGACTCTACAGCGATCTGTCAGACCCATTAAAGAGCCACAAAACGGTATTTATTGTTTAAATTTCTTTTAAAAATTACCAAATGTGAAAGTTGAGACTTTGTTTCACATCAAAAGTAACCTGGTCTGTCCTGTCTGTCAGCGCGTTGTCAGTGTCCTCTCTGCTCCGCGATGTATTTTTCACTGCTTGAGAACATGGAGTGGCGTAGCTTGTCGGACATAGCAACAGTAACTAAAGGGGGCGGGTATTTGCGAACGGTCAATTTCAGAGAGGCAAGCAATAGCAAGCTAGCTTTGACAGCATAAAATACCCATATTTTTGTCAGTTTCGGACATCCCTCATCTCAAGACAGTCATATACACATGAACATATGTGACGTATGATTCTGAACGAAATTACTTCAATGATTTTGAGTCACTTTGACCCAGAAAAAAACATTTTCTGCATTTATACTAAGACTTTTTTAAAACTTTAAAACTCAAAATATGTTTGTGGGTCGAAGTGACTCAAAAAGATGCAGCAGGTCACGTTCACAGAATAAAGGCACTCATAGCTTCTTAAATCAGCATACTACTGATTTACTGTGGTCATTTTCTCATTTTGGTCACTGCTCTGCCAATTGTAATTGGTGAGTGTGACAGACCTCTGACAGAAGAGGGCGATATTTCAGCAGCAGCAGTCGGTGACCGTTGTTTTGAATCAAGTTGTTTTGTTCACTTTACAATTTATAATTGCAGTGTAAAATAAATGCAAAAATGTTTCCCATTAATGCTTTTTCTTGCATGAGATCAAGTAAAACTGTTTTATACTCTACAGGCTTTGCCATCTTCATCAGTCGCCGACAGTACTGGAAGTTTGACCCAGTTCAGCGTAAGGTTTTGGAAGGTTACCCGCGCTACATTGGTGCAGACTTCTTTGGATGTAACATGCCATAAACCCTCAGGAAACATTTCTGTCTCTTTCACCATGTTTTCACACTCTGGTTTGAAGCATACAGTGTAAATTTCCCAACATTTTCATGATGACAAAGTGTACTATGTAACCTAAGTTCTTGTTCCCCCAAGCATTTCTCTTCACTTCACCTCAAAAATGTCTGATTAATCTAATTTCTTCTCAGGAAATCTTGCACATCTGAGCTTTATGAACCACGAGCAGCTATCTGTATTTGTTGTATATCAAGCAACCACTGTGTAAGAAGATATAAATACCCTATTGTTAAGGTGCTAAATAAGGTGCTAAACATGTGTCAGGGATCTTTGCATCAGTTGCAATGTCCGTAACTCTTATCTCGAAGTTTTTACAATTATTTGCAAGTTGTACTGTATCTTAAACTGTGCAGTTTGTATTAATTAATCACACACACACACACACACACACACACACACACACACACACACACACACACACACACACACACACACACACACACACACACACACACACACACACACACACACACACACGATTTTTTAAGAACACAAACTCTTGACAGATAAGCATTTGTTTATGATGTTGAGACTGTATGTTAGACTAATATACCGACAGACAAACTGGCACTCTTCAGTGCAGGACACTGACAATGTTTTAAATCTCCTTTTTTTTATATATATATACAAGCTTGGAATTTTTTTCACATCATCTGTGTAAATTTTTTCTTCTTCTATATTTTCTCGAGTTTTTTAGCTTTTACACTATTTTCTTCTGCTTTTCATATTTGCTGTGTAAATACTTTTATATAAAATGTGTGTTGTATTTTGGTACAATTAAAATATTCCCAGACCACTTATTTGTCCGAACCTTTCTGTGATCCACTCGTTTATAATTGTAGTTTTGTTCATAATTATATTTATAGTTTTATTTGTCATTTTATTTGCAAATGTATTTCTTTGAAATTTATCATCCATTCATTCACTCCTTTAAAATGAAAACAAATAGGCTACAAGCAGAAAAAGTTATGCCCAAAGTGTCATGAAAATTAATATAAATAGCCAACGTTTTATTCATATAACAAATATAGGCCTATACATTTTTCAAAACATAATTTGTATAATCTATTCATTCACAATTTATAAAAAACAATTTTCATCAGTTACATTTACGCCAATGTTCATTACATCACGTCAGCGAAACCGTGCGATCTCATTGGTCCACGGAAGAACAAGAGAATTTAGCTTATAAACACGTGGAGGTGCTGAAGCGACTGATGAAGCCTGGATGTCTCACTCCGCCCCTCATTTCCTAACACAAACATTATGAACCTTTAAGAATAAATAGTTGACGCTTACACTAAACGCGGACATGCATCTATTGATGCCTATGATATACACACTGAGCCGATCGATTGTTTGTTAGTGTATTGAAATGTGATGTGAGATATAGCTACGGATAGGCTACACAGTGAAAGTGTGCAGAAGAGTTTAGATACGCCGGAGAAACATTATGGCAAACAGCGTTACTCAAGAGTACATGCAGATCCCTGCCGTGACGCGAGCATATACCACTGCATGCGTCCTGACAACTGCAGCTGTGGTAAGTAACCCGTGTGTTACATTTCTGAACAACTATAGTATCATCACATGCTGATGATGACAGTAAGTCAATATGTCTTCAAAATTGTTATTTCCCCCACGTTAAGATTCAATGTCAGTGTAAATGCTTAAAGAACCAACATCCTCGTGAAAAAAATAGCCTATTTAACTTTAACTGTAACTTCACTTTTTGACATTTTAAATGTGTTAATATTATATAAATAGCCTCTCAACAATGAGGTCATAAAATGTAATGTATACAATAATTAGAAATGAGTGTTTTATATGAAGGATTGCTTGTCACACTCAAAGGTTAATTTTTCATGGTCACTAAAAAACCTTCTTCCCAGCAAACACATTTACGTTGTGGCAACGTCTGTGGCACGTTGTATTTCTACAATGGCAACGTCGCTGTCTACGTGCTCGCAACATTGTACGTTGTTGCGCGACATTCAGCAACTGAGAGACGACGTCCTGACAATTTCATTTGTTTTATGCTAGATATAGATATCCCCCATTTATCATGTTATGTTTTGAGGTTAATTTTTAATTACTCAGAGGTTAGATAATTATATACTTTTTAAATATTGCTTAATAATACACACGTTCATACACCTTCCTCAATTGAAAATTTGATTTACAACATCCACCGCCAATGAAACGTTGTGCCAACGTTCTGTGTTTGCTGGGTTATCACTTTCTTGATATTATTTTGTGTATTACAGCAACTGGAGTTAATCACACCGTTTCAACTCTATTTTAACCCTGACCTGATATTAAAGAAATACCAGGTTAGTTCCCAAATATCATTGAAACATTGCTGCATTCATGACAACAACTTTAACAACAGTATGTAGTCTTTTGTTTTGCTATTCATGTTTCTTGCTTTATGTAGGTATGGCGACTGATCACAAACTTCTTATTTTTTGGACCTCTTGGATTCAGTTTCTTGTTCAACATGATTTTTCTGTATCCTCTTTGATCAATATGAATATTTCTCTCTGTTGGTTGTCTGTGAAATGTTCAGGAAGTGCACACAAAAACACATTCAGTTTCACAGTGTGTTTGCTTTGCATAACAGCCGTTTGGCTCCTGTGCAGCTGTAGGTCATGTGAGTTTCTGTCCTTAACTGAGCAGATATCGGTACTGCCGAATGCTGGAGGAAGGCTCCTTCCGTGGTCGAACGGCAGACTTTGTCTACATGTTCCTGTTCGGTGGTGTTCTTATGACCGTATCCTTCAACATTCATCACATTAAGAACAGTCAAGCATGCATCTCTTCACCAAAACATATCATGTTGGTTGAATAAATTGAAACTTATATGTAGTACACTGCCATTCAAAAGTTTGGGGTTGGTGATATGTTTTTGTGCTACTTACAATTTTTTCGTGGAAACCGTGATAAATTTTTTTCCCCCGAGGATTCTTTGATGAATATAAAGTTAAAATAGAACATATTTATTTGAAATCAAAACCTTATGCTATAGTTGTCTTTATTGTCAATTTAAGGTGTCCTTGCTGAATGAAAGTACTCATTTCTTTAAAAAAAGAAATCTTACCCACCCCAAACATTAGAACTGAAGTGTATTTCTTTCCTCTGAAACACAGAAGTAGATTCATTTTATGGACAACTTTTGTGATGCTTTATGGTGCTTTTATTTTAAATTCATAATTGTCACAAATACTCGTACAAAATACTCTTGATGTCATGACTCAGTTTCAGATTATGGATTTTTATCTCAGAATTTAAACTTTTTATCTTATGATTGTGACTTTTATATCATAAATATGACCAATTATTTTCTTGTTTGGAGAGAATAGACTTCCACAGGTTGAAGGCATGTCAATTTAAAAAATGGGAACATTTCATCTTTTCAGGTTATTTATTTGTAGTAATGAGTGAAGTTTAGTCTTCCATCCTTCTAATTTCTTTAACTTCGGTATCTATAGCTCTTTGGTCTGTTTGCCAACCTGTTCTTTTTAGGACAGGCGTTCACTATCATGCTGGTTTATGTCTGGAGTAGAAGGAACCCTTACATCCGCATGAACTTCTTTGGCCTTCTCAACTTCCAGGCCCCATTCCTTCCCTGGGTGCTCATGGGATTCTCATTGTTATTGGGCAACTCCATTGTCATTGATCTTTTGGGTATGTTAACTTTTGTTCTGAAATACTCATGATGACTTTTGATGCCATTTTACATAAACAAAATTATTAAATAATTCACTTGAAATACATGTAGCTGAAGTTGAAGTGTATATGAAGAGTTCAGATGCAAAAGCCTCTAAGTGCCGTCTGAAATTTTCTTCTAGAATGATCATTTTTATCAAGCTTGTATATTTAAGTTCAGTAATTTCACTTAAATGACAATTAATAGGTAATTTTCATTGGCATTTAAGTGAAATTACTGAACTTAAATATACAAGCTTGATACAAATGATCATTCTAGAAGAAAATTTCAGATGGCACTTAGAGGCTTTTGCATCTGAACTCTTCATATACACTTCAGAAGTTGTTATAAATGTGTATATACTGTATACATTGCTGTTCAATAGTTTGGGGTCTATTATTGTTTTTGTCTCTTCCAAAAAAAAAACAAAAAAAAAAAAACAAAGAGCTCACCACAGTTGCATTTATTTGATCGAAAACAGACATATTGTTTAATTAATAACTTTTTTTCTGTGATGGCAAAGCTGAATTTTCAGCATCATTATTCCAGTCTTTAGTGTCACATGATCCTTCAGAAATAATTTTAATATGCTGATTTGGTGCTCAAGAAACATTTCTTATTATTATCACTGTTGAAAACAATTGTGCTGCTTCATATTTTTTTTGGAAAGCATGATACATTTGTCAGGATTCTTTGATGAATAGAAGGTTCAAAAGAACAGCATTTAATTTGAATTCAGTTTAAAGTATACATGCTGAATAAAAGTATTAATTTTAAAGATTAAAAAAATCTGACTGGTCTCAAACTTTGGATAGTAAACTAACTTAAGTGTGTGTGTATATTGGTGTAGGGATTGGTGTAGGACACATCTACTACTTCCTGGAGGATGTATTTCCTAACCAGCCAGGAGGCAGAAAGCTTCTTGCCACTCCTGGAATTTTGTGAGTATGACTATAAATGACTATGAAGTTTTTTCTTTTATCATTTGTTTGGCTTTAACACAAGAAACAAACAAAATCAGAACTATTCAGTCATGTTTTGCAGTCGATTTTTGTTTGACGCACCTCAAGAAGATCCGAATTACGCCCCCCTTCCAGAAGATCAGGATGGGATATCCTGGAATGGACAAGGTGTAGAAGATACTGGCCAAGATCAAAATGAGGAGGATCCACAATGAGAAGAAAACTGAAGGATCCAATACCACTATGACAGCAATAAACGTTGTCATGCTTTTCAAGTCCTGCTTGTTTTAGTTGGGAAAGTGTATGTCTGCATGTCAAGTTCTGTAAGTCAGAATATTTTGAAGACACTCCTTGTTAAAGGGACAATGCTTTAACATACGGTCCGCTGTGGATCCAGGAAAGACGGACACTATGTTCATCGTAGTGCCTTTGTGCACAAAATAAATGGATCCAAATTTTGCATTCAGTGCCATGCACATCACAAAACAGGTTTTCCTTTGTTATTTTGTTCTGGAAGAACAATGCCTTTCTGTTTTACTTCACACCACATGGTTTGAAACAATTGCCGTATTCTCGTCAACTTCTGTTTAATGAATATTACAAAGTAGTGGTGGCTGGCAGCATTGGAGTTTAAAGAGAAACCATTCAATCTCCCGAACTATAATCCATCATTTTAAAGGGAGTGCGGACGCCGCAAGAGGGTATTTTCTTGGATACAATACTGTGGCATATCTCTTTTCCCACAACAGTCAGCGGCGATGGAGGTGGACATTCACAAATGTGCCGACTATTTGAAATGCCAAATTGAACTGCAGACTATGCATTTTCAAGCCTTTGGTCTTTGTTAGCACAGCACCATTGCAAAATACAAAAAGGCTTTGTGTGGTGAAACTGAAGTTGTCCGGAAGAGTTTGTCCTCCATAAAAAAAATTACACTTCTTAAAAACCATGGATATATGTGCGAGAAGACTTTTATTATAATATAAATACAAACACACTTGTTTGTCTGAAGGCTGATGAATAAAGTTTTCATATTTGCCATCTGTTATTTGTTGGCTGCTTCTGCTTAAAAAAAAAAAAAAAAAAATGTGGCTCATTATTTTGATATATCCATATCTAAAGCACTCGAGTGACTAGTTTGCTAGTTCAGCACACAGACTCATTTAATTTCACCCTTGAGCAAGAAACTCTAGACAAAAAACTTTTGGAACAAAAAGCATTTCAAACAAGTTTTTCTTAATAATTTTATTTAAAAGCACATTGTTTACAAAATGGCATCTATACACAAAACAAGACAAATAAAGATACCATAAAATATTTTGAACATTTAGACCGTCTGTCTCTCAGACAGATATTGAGTACGGGGGGGAAGGTCACGACACAGGCTTTGACTAGGCCAGACTGAAACAGATGTTGCTTTACATTAAGTTACTCTGATCAGGGGGGACTGGCCAATGGAATGTCTCAATGTTTTTATTTCAGTAATGCTGGGTTGTAGCTCTATTGTGTTTCCACTTCAAATTTACATAGTTGTGGGAGAGGGCTGTTATCTTCACCATGCTGGGGCTGTGTTTGCAAGTCGTCTCATCCGCCTGAAATACACAGGAAAAAGTTTGATATGAGTACTGGAATGGTCACAATAACCTCTCAAATCTCCAAATTCTGAGTACATTATTCTTCTTTTTATGTTGAAACTGCACTGCAAATTATTATTGGTCTTAGAGCGATAATAGTTTGTCATTGATATATGGCTTGCCTCTGCAGTCTGTACATGTCTGCTATAGGGGCAAAACGGTATCTTAAGTAAGGCAGTTCATTCTCTTACCTTGTGTTTCTGTCCTGGTCCCTGATCTTCTTCTCCATCTCGGCATCTGTCAGCGTCTCCAGCAGTGGACACCACTGGTCAGCATCACCTGTGTTTCGGATGGCAATCTCCACTGTGGGGAGAGGGTTCTCGCTACAAAAAGAGAAAAAACAGCAACTTGAATCAAAAGTTCAGAGACAACTTGTTCTTTTGAGTCAGATATTTTCCATTTAAATACAGTACAGGTTAAAAGTTTGAAAACATTTAGTTTTTTTGAAAGTAGATAAAAAATTAAGTAAAAACAGTAATACTTTGAAATATTATTACAATTTAAATTAACTGGTTTCTGTTGTAATATATTTTAAAATGTAATTTATTCCTGTGATGCAAAGCTGAAATTTCAGCAGCCAGTCTTCAGTCGACAGTGTCACATGATCTTTGGTGCTCAAGAAACATCTCTTATTATCATTAATGTTAAACATTTTGTATAATATCATAATGCTTGATATTTTTGTGTTAATTGTGACTTTTTTCTCCAGGATACTTTGATGAATAGAAAGTTCAAAAGAACAGCATTTATTGTAAATAGAACTTTTTAATATTTATTAATTTCATAAATGTTTTAATGTGCCTTTGCTAAATAAAAGAATTTATTTGAATTTTTCTTAAATCTTACCAACTTTTGAATGGCAAAAGTGTATCACGATTTAAAAAACAACAACAACAAAATATTATATATACAGTGCTGATCAGAATTATGAAACAAAAAATAAGCTTTTTTGGCAGCAAACACTTAAGATGGGTTTGCTGCACACAGGGATAAAAAAGTGCCCCATGTGTAAAATGAAATACTCTGAAATACTCGAATTTTCTGCCAGAGGTCCTCGACATCTTGTTCAGATACATGGCATCATGGATGCCATGTATCTGTAATGTAAAACAGTAATCCAAAAACAAACATCAAAAGGATTAACAATGCAGATTTATTTTTCACAGCCATCTTTGATCATATTTACCAAGGGGGCAAATAATTCTGACCAGCACTGTGTATGCATGCATGTATATAAAATCCAGCTTTGCCATCACAGGAATAAATTACATATTAAAATATATTAAAATAGAAAACAGTTATTTTAAAAAGTAATAATATTACTGTATTTTTTATCAAATAAATGTAGCCTTGGTGAGATTAAGATACTTCTTTCAAAAACATAAAAAAAAAAAATTTAATGTTTCCAAATGGTATGTAGGTTCACAAAACTGGGCTGAACGATAAAAAATAAAATAAAAATTTCCAGAGGAAAAACATGACCCTTCTAATGACTTTTGTAATAACGGACATTAGCACAGTCTGAAAAGAGGTCCAACTTGGGAAAAAGTTAACATTGGGAAATTCTGAACACCCTCCTATGCTCTTTATCATATAAATGGAGCAACATTTTAAACAGTCAAACTAAAAAAATAATTATCTGTATTCTGTAACAATATGGGGATGTTTGTGATGGTGATTTTTGGAGGCGTTTTAATAACACACAAACACTTCACTTTTTACCACATTTTATCTTATGCATTGAAAAAGCTTTAAAAGGATTCATGCTCAGCCAGGACTGTGATGAAGTGGATTTGTGTGCAAGTCTGAACCTGAAAGCGTAGGTCCTCTGATGCCAGCTGAGCTGTCCACGTATGCTGTATGCGATGGTGGTGACAAACTCTCCGCCCAGGCCCAACTCAGAGCACAGCTTCAGAGCAAACTTCTCCGGAGAGTTCTCCTTCTCAGACATGTCCCATTCAAACTGGTCCACCAGAGATATGTTCCCAACATGAATGTTTAACTACAGAGATAATAATAACAGCAATCAAAAACCAACCACATAATCTATTTTTATGCAATCGAATAATAATAAATATAGCTGCAAGCAGCGATATGGGGCCAAGCCCCTAAAGCAGCAGCAAGAGCAGTGAAGAGCAGGAAGAGTAAAAACAGCAGAAACTGAACATACGTGAAAAAACAGCTGGTTTTTTCATTATCATTATCACCAACCAGCTGGCACAGGTGAAAATGAACTCAATTTTTTTATTTTATTTTTTATTCAAATAAATACCATTCTTTAGAATTTTGTATTCATCAAAGAATCCAGATTTTTTTAATCAGTTTCCAAAAAATATTAAGTGGTTACTAAAACAGTTATTAAACCGTTTTCTGATAATAAAACACTGATAATAGTAATAATAAATGTTTCTTGAGCAACAAATCAGCATATCAGAATGATTTCTGAAGGATCAGGAATTAAATTTTACAAACAGTTGTTGTTTTTTATGTGTCCACTAATGTAACTTTTGGCCCTCCAGCAGTTAAAAAACAAAACTGTACGCATTTGTTTTGGTTGTGCTTTGGCTCTGCGTGACTGTACGGATGAATAAGGTTTTCCTGCTGATTTCCCGTGTTCACAGTCGGGACTCCGGTTGTTTGTGAATGGAATCTGTTAGTGGTCACACCACAACACTCTACTCACTATAGAAACAAAACTATTACATTTATGATTTCTTATCATGTTTGTAGTCGCTCACATTTTGAAAATCTTTTGGTGTGGCTCCAGCTTAATGGGATCTGATATTAAAAGATGAGATTACTGAAATCAAGGGGACTTGACAGAATGACGCATGTACCTTGATGATGACTCTCTGGTCCATCTGCTCATCCAGTATGCTGTCTGTGGGGTAGGACTCTATCTGCTGTCTGATGGCCGAGGCAATGGCTGGAACAAATGTCAGTGGGCTCAGGTCCAGATCGTCGCAAAGGATTTCAGCAAACATCTCTGGAGTCATTAGCTTTTCTATCGTGTCAGAAAAAAAGAAAGAAGAGAGTTCAGGATATTGTGTAAAGCTAAAAAAAAAAAAAAAATTAAATTCAATGAATGCTGCTCAGAAACTGTGTAAGGGACAGTCTACCATTCATGTTCCATGTGAAAGCATCACGCAGCTTCTGCCCGTCAATCTCCATGTCCAGTCGGATGGGCACCAGGATCTCAGGCTGGGTGGCATTCTCATGAATGACAGCAGGGTCATGATCATCAAAGCTGTAACAGCACATATCCAGAAGACAAACACAGTAATAAAATTAAACCAGTGAAATTCTATAAATGAGTAAGCAGACTTTATGAAATCTGTTTTTATTTTTTCACAGATTCTGTGTTATATTCCCCAAATTCTTATTTCCATTTTTTTTTTTGGATTCCGTTTTATTGGTTTTCTTAAATTTTCAAACTTGAACAATTCCTTTTTGACAAACAAAGTGAGGGACAATAGAGGATTACTGTTTAAAGTCACCATAAAATCTAAATTTACCATTTTTAATTTTTATGGAAAAATGCAATATTTAATATAAATGATTAATCCATGCACATCTTGTGTCACTTAATGAACTGTTATGCACAGCTCCACAATGTGAGACTGAAAGATTTAAAGGTCTCACCAGAGGGGGAAGGTCCTCTTTTTGTCACGGCCCATTCGGTTGCGGTTAATTGTGGTGGAGCAAGGCACAGCATCTAAGTGATGGGAACTATTGGGAAGAGTGGGAACCCACTGACTGTTTCGCTTGGCTTTCTGCTCCCTGTGAAGAAAACCATAGGTTAAAAAAGTAGATGTGCTGTCATGCAACAACTAGGGCTGGACAAATTTGTATTTTATTTGTGGGTGACAAAATTACCATGATGATTTAGTACACTATTTAGATCACCAAATAAAGAGTGCATCATTAGACTAATTTCATCATCACACAAAAACAGTCACAGGTCTCTGTAACGCCATATCAGCAGCAATGGCTATATTCATGGCAAAATCAACATTATTTAAATAAAAAAAATAATAATGAAGATTACAATATCATGTCAATACATCGTTTACAATAATTTAGCAATTTTGTCTTCGCAAAAATAATAAATATACAAAAACATACATATATAACAATTAAAAATAATCTTTTCATTTAATATATGATAGAAATTCTAAAATTATTCTAGGAGAAACCTTTAAAAAAAATTCCATTAATATATTTTCTGATGAAAAATGTTGTCTAAAATCATTTAAAATGGACATTCTAACATTCTATTAAAATATGTTATACATTGAAGCAAGTGGTTTAATCCAAGTCGATCTCTTTATGAGCATTTTTAACCATCTATTGGTATAGGCTATTTCTGTTGTGAAATAGCCTAGATACAGTTTCAATGGAGGGACAGAATTAAAAATATCTTCATCTGTGTTTCGAAGAAATACAAACGTCTAGTGGTGCAACGGATCATCATTGATCCGTGATCCGTTCGGATCAATATCTTCGGTTCGGCACTCATGTGATCCGCGGATTGATTTATGAAAAAAAAGTTGTGCGCATGTTCAGTCCACACACAGCGTGGTCATGGCGAGCGTTATGAACCGCAGAGAGCGTGACGCCTCATTCGCGCCGCAAAACCTCCAGACGTGCGTAAACGCGTCTTTACATTGACTTCACATTGAAATCACTCGCGCCAGACGCTCTATTCGCGTTTGGTGTGAACGCAGCATGGGTGACGGCGAGAGAGAGAGAGAGAGAAAGAGTGCCTGCGAGTGTGAGCGAGCAAGGTAATACGTTGTCAAATATGTTTAAACTTAAATGAACTACATATACAAGTAGTTATACCTTTGTATTAATTTGTCCTGTTATTGACATAGGCCTAATGCACGTCATTGACAAAATGCGCAACCAGATGTTCGAATAATTCGAATATGTGTTTTTTAGAGGGAATATTCGAACGTCATTTTTGAGCAATTTTGACAGCCCTATATGACAGTGGAAACACATAAAGCATTGGTCCATGTTTAAAGGAAGGAGATGCCTTTTTATGTTGCACTTTAAGTTGTTTTTCATTAATTATGTTAAAAAGAAGATATTATGCCTTGTGCACTTTAAGTTGATTTTATATATTTTAATTTAATAATTTAAAAGTGTTAATAATTATTTTTTATTTTTTTTTGCTGATCCGAAAAATGATCCGATCCGTGACTCTGATCCGAGAAACGATCCGAACCGTGAGTTTTTTGATCCGTTGCACCCCTACAAACGTCTTATGGGTTTGGAACGACACGAGAGTGAGGAATTGATGACAACATTTTCATTTATGTATGGGTGAATTACACCTGTAATGAATGATTAAAGGGATAGATCACTTTGAAATTAAATTTTGGTATGTTTTAGCTTACCTCAAGGGCATCCAAGATGTAGGTGTCTTTTTTTCCGCAGTAGTTTCAATTTTGATATTTTTAGGTCAAACCGTTCTTGTCTGTCAGTCATATAATGCAGGTCGATGGTCACTGTCTCAAAGAGCATGCACAGACTCAAAGAGCATGCACAGAGTCCAAATTAAAACAATTCCCTGTCGTCCAAATTAAACAATTCCCCATCGTAAGTACACATTGATGGCCTAAGACACGAAACGAGCGGTTTGTGTGAGAAAACGAACAGTATTTATATCGTTTTTAGCTCTTATACACAGCCACGTCCAAGTGATCTGAGAGCGCGGGCGGGTATAGATATATACACTAGATGTCGCATTGGCTACGGCAGTTCATTGGAACGAAACCGTAGCCAAGGCGACTTCTATTGTATATATCTATACCCGCCCACGCTCTCAGATCACTTGGACGTGGCTGTGTATAAGAGCTAAAAACGATATAAATACTGTTCGTTTTCTCACACAAACCGCTCGTTTCGTGTCTTGGGCCATCAATGTGTACTTACGATGTGGAATTGTTTTAATTTGGACTCTGTGCATGCTCTTTGAGACAGTGACCATCGACCTGCATTATATGACTGACAGACAAGAACGGTTTGACCTAAAAATATCAAAATTGAAACTACTGCGGAAAAAAAGACACCTACATCTTGGATGCCCTTGAGGTAAGCTAAAACATACCAAAATTTAATTTCAAAGTGAACTATCCCTTTAATACCACCTTTTTGTCATTTGAATTATGAAGAAGAAACCTCTGAAATGAGCATGTTTGAACTTGAAGCAAGTGTGACTGCATTTCATAAGATGAGAAATACTTTACCTGAGATAGGCTGGAGGTTCAGTGCTGATTGACACAGCCTTGTACTTCTCATCATGTCCATCAAATATCTCTTCTACTTCTGAGGCCTTCAGCAGCGTCACACTGGTGGCTAAAGTGGTGTAACCGTGATCTAACACAAAACATTGCTTATAATGTAAGATAGAAAGTGCCATTTCCAGCTTACTTTTAACCCCCAGTCCTCAGATCTCTTATCAAATGTTCACAGTGCATTCAACACTTACCGTGAGATGATGCTACTATCTTCTTTCTCTCCTCTACTGACGCAAGTCTTCTTGAGAGTGATGGGTAGCGCTTATATAAAGACCCTCTGAACATACGCAGGTAATTTCCAACCTAAATACAGACACATAACGGAAAATTATTTAGGATTGAATAAATAAATAACGTTACCCATAACCTGTTCTGTCAGTGTCAGTGACTGTAACTTAACAGTTACTGTTTGTCTCTGGTCTCTGCTAATCCAGTATTGTGTATAATACAACTACACCGCAAATAATACATCAGTACTTGATGTCTGGGACCGATTCAATTCAAGGAATCATCAATCATTTCAGCAGTTATTGATCTTATCACAAACAACAACAATCTTAGCTAGCTAGCTAGCTGACGTATTAGCACCCAATGCAAAACAATATACGGCTCATAAACGTAAACCCTCGTTAAAATGATAAGTGCGTTTAATTACAAACCTCTGATCCAATCATGTAAAACTCCCCATCCTCTTCCAGTTGGAATTTAATAGGTTTCTGTCCGTATGTTTTGCTTAAAGCCATGTTGATCGCTAGCGCGACTCGTTCCGCTAAACATGAGTAGTAGTGAGCGCCGACCTGTGTGTCGCAGGAAAATGACGTATGTGGCACAACATACTAGTTTAGGAAACGCAGCAGAGACAGGAATTTATCAATTCAAATATTTAGTGCTCAAGACCTCTCGCATTTTTATTGGAAAATGTACCTGCACTGAATATCCTAAAGTGGGTGAAAAGTGCTGTTATTTAATTAATTTAGTTATATTTTTGGCCAAATTTCAGATTCATGAATACAAGAAAAGAAAAAAACTGTTTTATGGTTTGTTGACTGTAGTAAAACATTGTTGACTTTGAGTAAAAAGCTATAAAGACTTTAAAAGTTTGTGAGCTCCACACATTATTTATTTGATATTTCTATACCAAATTGTACACTTGTTTAAATGTTTTTATTTAATTTAAATGTGCATTTATAAGTTTGATGTTTATATGATTATTTATCTTGAAAATGTCATTTAAACCTTTTGTTATATTTAAAGATCTAGCGAGACCACAAGCTTTTATGACATTTAAAGGTTTAAAAAGACCAAAACCTTCAAAATATCCATAGAAAAAATTATTTATAACTATTTACACCTTTCATGTTTTATTTTATTGATCATACAAGCTCTCTTTGTACAACATATTAGTTGTTTTTACTTTCAAGATTCTCTTTGGAACATACTCTCATGCTGGAAACAATATTGCAAAATTTAGAATATTCCTTGTAATGATTTATTTTTATTTTTATAAAAAGCATTTTTACTTGTGGTTGATTATGTCTGTATATGAGACATTTGGCTTATGAAGGTGAAATCAAAAAACACAGAGACATCAAGTACTGGGCTCTCAGCGCCTCCACATTTATTTGTAAGTTCTTAAAAAAATGTAGTGCTCATTTGTACATACAAAGGTGCATTTATTAATTTATCTTCACAACAGTGAAATTATAAATAAAACAATTATAAAACATATAAATAAATAAAAATGGGGCAATGGCACAAACTGGAGTTCAACATTTAAACTTTGACATTAACATTCAGAGTTAGATTCAGACATACAAAAGGGTAAAAAAGGGGACAAAACCAAATACAAAATCAAGTCTGGATATGGCACATGTGTTGAGTGACAAGCTGCAGGCAGTAACATTTTAATTCATGTTCGTAGCTTCCTGACAGCATGTTTTGACAAGGAGATATTTATAACAGTGGAATCATCACTATAGGCATATATTTTCTCCATGCATTTTGAACTTTTCATAAATCATAAATAAAGCACAATCTTTATTTTGTTCCAGTTCAGTTATATAGTTGGCATATTAGCAAAAAAGCACCAACACTTAGTGAACTTCTTTCATCATATTACAATATAAGTTCCTCTATATCTTTTCTCTCAAAACGCACACATTCACACTAACATTCCCCTCTGGCCGAGCAAACACATCTGTAAATCTCTCCTGATGGGAACAAAATCCCTTCAATTTTTCTGCTCATCATACTAGACCACATGGTAAGAAAGCACTCATGGATATAGTTCACAATGCAAAAAGGCTTAGCAGGGTGAAGCCACTCACAGTGTTTGGTACAAAAAAGCTTTTCTGTAAAGATACAGCGTTCTATTATGTGAAACACAGAGAGAGGCCAGCTGCAAATAAAAGAGAACGGCTTTGGCATTGATATCTTTCTAAGACACGGATGACAACATTTGCGCTCTATATGCATTAAGAATATTATTTATGGTTTTTAAATAACCATAAATAACAGCGTAAATCCTGCACCTTAGACCTGTCATCTCCTCATGCTCAATTGTGACAGCCTCCTCATGAAGGTAACCAAGTCACTAGGCAGTCAATGGAGAATCCTTCAGTCTCGATTATTGCCGGAAAGGTTAATTTCGGGTTGTAATCAGTTCTGGGAAAACAGGCAAGCTAAACTGGCAGCAGCAACAGTCAAAACAGTTAGTAAAAGAACAAAAAGCAAACAAAAGACTGTACACTTTACATTGTTTACATTGTACATGTAATACTGTAGTCTTGCCATGAGCAGTCCTAATTTCTGAGAGACTGTGATAGCAAATTTTGCTAGAGTCCGAAGGGAGAACCTGTTTAAAGGGGAATCAAATAGAGACCCCACTTTGAATTTGAAAAGGACCAAGGACCACATCAGCTCTCCACAAATCTCTTGCTTTAAGGACCGTTCTAAAGTGCTTGAAATGTTTTTGTTTAGTGTGCTCATGCATGAATGACTGCATTTGGTAAATGCTTCCCACACACAGTGTGTCTCTCATGTGCAGTCTTAAGGCAAACCTTGTAAGAACCACAGTGTTCCTCCTGTGCCTGTCGCATTGTCCGTAGGGACAGGAAACACAGGCATAGCTTCCTGTAAGAAACAAGCTGCTCAATAACGCAACAAATCCATTGGATAAAAGCTCCAGATAATACTGTGGCAGGTTATTAAAGTGACTCTTGATAATCTTCAACAGTTTCAGGCTTGCTGAACTCAGAAGAGTGCTTTCAGAAGAAGCCCTTGGGTATTTTGAACCCTTTCTGCTTCATGCGCGGTAGAGTCAGGCTCGGGGAGCTCTTCGAGCGGCAGGTTTTGGGGACACCGCGCTTCCTCAACAAGAAGTCGTAGTTGGCAGATGAGTTCATGGCGTAGAAAACGTTCCCATTATCTGGGATTCTGAGTTCTGTGGGGTAGAAAAATTATGGTTAGAAATGTGTACAAGCTTAATTTGGACATTGAAAATCCCATCAGAATCAGAGTTTTGAGGCTATTTAAATGCTTATATTATATAGGAGGGGATATTGGACAAAAATATGGACATTCACTTTTTTTCCCCCAATAAAATGCTCTTTAGAATGAGCAAACACCACCTGCCATCAACTAGAAATGGCAAATAGCAAATAGCAATAAATTTTTTGGCTCATAACCAATAAATGGCTAATATTACAATTTAAAACATTTATTTTAAAACAATTATATATAAAATAAATATAAATATAAAATAATTAATTTAGAAATTTTAAATCGTTTTTTAAATAGTAAAAGTTAATCATTTTAATAACTACGAGTGAATTTAGAGCATCATAACATTATAATGTATAGTGTGAAAAATTGATATTTATTTTGAGATTTGCTAAATCTCAAATTTTACAGTGTTACTAAATTATTGTTGTTTTTAAAGATAACTTTAAGAGAGCATTAGATGATGGCTAAGGTCATTTAAATATAACAATAAGGAAAATTTGCTTGTATAAATTAAATATATATAAAAATCATCAGATACTGATAGATTAAAAACCAAATTTTACCTGATAATGTACCAATATATCCCTAAAAAAAATAAGCCCTTTGATATTTCCTGTTTCAAGTTTTTACCTTTATGCTTTGAGACCCTCTGAAATAGTTCATAGTCTTCTGACTTGTCATTGTCCAGGTTGTGCTTGACCATGGCTTTCCTAATGACACCAGGGGTTTTGTCCTGACTAGTCACCTGAAAAACATGATCATTGAGATTAACTTTACTACTACATCCCCAACATTCACTTATCTCTGTCAATCTCCCGTGATGTCTCTCACTCACCAGGATGCTCTTGTACATGTTGCCGTTGTCCGTGTCGAGGCTGACTCTGATGATGCAGCAGTCGTTCACCTGCTGGTTGTACAGCGGCAGGGAGAGAGACGAGTAGTCAGAGACGCCAGAGACCGACCGTTTGTGGAAGTGGAAGGCCTGCCCAGTGGAGGCGGACACTGAGGATGAGGATGAGGAAGAGGAAGAGGAAGAGGAGGTGGAGCTGCTGCAGCCAGACTCCAAACCCAAGCCTGATACAGAAGCATCCAAAGATGAAGGGGTGGACGACTCCCAGAGCTGGAAAATAGTGAATAAGTGAATAAACAAATATAATAATTCAGTTGAAATGATAAAATACGCCAAAGAAAATGCAAATACCTTGGAAGAAGAATCAGACGTAAGCTCCCCTGTATCTGAGGTTGATGTGGAATGTTTCACAGTTGGTGTGGATGTCTGGAGAAAGAATCAATAGTCAGGTTAATACTTATTTAATTCACTTATTTATTTATAAAAAGAATAATAAAATAATGGCTGGTAAAAAATTCCATTCTATTTTGTCTAAATAGGTTGAAAATAAAACACTAAAAGCTAAAATCAGTCCTTTTAAATGCTGAATTCAAGTGAATTTAGGGATTATTATAATGTACAGTATGATTAACAGATTTTGAACAGATATGAACAGATGAGATTTGCAAGAGATTACATTAAACAGTGTTTCTTTTCACATATTTCACATATGACTGTTTTATAACTGTTTCACATATAACTGTTTTGTAACTATATAGTTTTTGAAGGAAAAGGTAATCTAATTGTAAAACTAAGGGAAATTAGCATTCGCAATTCGCTATTCAACATTGTCAGATACCTATACATCTCGATTGCTAATCGTTTTGGTACTGCTATATCATGCATCATTGCCAACAATTGCAGAATTTTCTATATCTAAATCTATATCTAAACAATGTTTGCTAAGCATATCATGGAGACTGTAAATAAACAATAATATGGCCTTACTCTCTGACTCCCTGATTCTGGGGAGTTCAGCAGACTGAGACTCGTCTCCTCTGCGTCCGAGCTGCTGGATCCCACTGAGGTGAGGCTGAGGGAATCTGCTCCATCTTTGAAGCTCTCTTTGAACTGGCTTAAGCGAGGTTGCTCAAAGGACTTTGAGTGTGATGTCCCTGCGCTGCTGTAACCCGACTCCTCGCTCATGCGTTTGATGATGCCCCCGTTCTTTTTGCACACTGACTCAGAAGGCGGCTCGATATCACAGGACATAGAGTAGCTGAAACAGAAAAGACACCATAGATATTAAACACTAAGTTATTATTTCTATCATATATCTCTCACATCTTTTGTTTACTTTTTTTTCTTTCTCACCTCTCAGTCTCTGTAAGTTTCTCCACTCTCTTGAACCAGTCAGTGAAGCGCTGGTTTCTGGCGAAGTTGTAATAATTGCAGGTCAGCTGCAGCAACTTGATCTGAGCGATCACTTCAAATTCCTAAATGAATTAAAAAAAAAATTTACTTTGTTTATTTTTATTCATTTTATTTAATTATGAATGCATTTATGCAGTGTTAGGCAAGTTACTCTAAAAAAGTAATTAATTACTAGTTACTAATTACATCTTCAACAGTGTTTGCATTACTTAGTAACAAGTAATACTTTCTAAATCCCATATCAACCTCGACCAGGTGAACAATAGGTTAGGATAGACACAAAACTGCTCTTTTAATTTAATTCTAAAGTATTTAAAGGTTGAAGGTTACATTAGAAACATACATTTTAACATTAGACGTACATTTTTTATTAAATCCACTATAGAATTGTTCTATAGTCTATTTAATACAATTACATCAGAAGTAACTGTAATTAAGTTACTGAAAAATTAAGAGTAATCGCTTACTTTACTCTTCAAGGGAAAAGTAATTGAATTACAGTAATTAATTACTTAGTAATGCATTACACCCGACACCGGATAAGACCTGTTAACAGCAACAACGATAAGTATAACTAACTATATTAGCGTCCACACCAACCGATGATAAGATCCTGTTTATTATTAGTGTGTGGTGCAGTTTTCACCAAGATTGTTAAACTTGGGTGGATTCTGATTGGCTGCCAATGTTTTTATCAAAAACTAAAATCGCTTTGAAAGTAATTCCAACAATATCGTTCTTCTGTGTCGTTATTGTTATAGTTGTAGTGTGGACTTCCCTATTCTCACAGAATTAGAATAATTTTAAAAACATTATTGTCATAGTTCTCGTCTTTGGTGTGAATGGGCCTTTAGTCCAGCCTTTACTTAACCAATAAGATTTAAGAGGCCATGCAATACTGTGGATATAACAATGGCCTTTAGCTATGCCTTTATTTACAATAAACTGCTTTTAAAAACATTTCAAATATTGAGGACATACATTTTCATAGAATATATTATAGCAATTTCATCCTTATGCAATAAGATATAGTCCCTTGTATTTAAACAATAAAATGTTATTATATGGGTGCAGTGATGATAACACAGTGTCTAGGTGTTTCACATCTTAGCTATTATTACAACAGGTTAGTTAGCATGGTTGACCAATCAGCATCCAGGGATGGAATTATGCATTTTATAAAATATAATTCCTGTGCACAAAGACTCACCTTCCTCCTCTTCTCAAAGTTGATCATCCCAACCTGAAAAAACAAACAAAAAAACAACAACCAGAAATTATAAAACAGAATATTTTCAAATTACAAGAATATTACAATGATCTCTGTCCCCCTCACCTCAAGATGGTCTTTCATAGCAGTATCCAACATAACTAGGTCGGTCAGAAAAGTGCCAAGGTATGGAATAGTTCCTTGCACGACACCCTAAACAGCAGTGAGAAGAAGAGATACACTAAATAAATGAATAAACATACAGTTTATATTCTATTCAGGACAAATTCGTGTGATCTCTCTAAACTGAATATCTGACCCGTTTTAACCATAAGAGGGCGCTATAGCTTAATAAATATAAATTTCAACTGCCATTATGTGACATTTATACCTGTACATACCATGTCTCTTTGCTGCTGGTGTCTTCTCTGTGCTCCTTTGTGGTTAATCTCGATGATGGCAGATTTGGAGGTGCCCTCCTGGAAAATATTAGTATCACATCATCATTTTGAGTTTCAAAAGGGAAAGCATTTGCATTGACGCAATATTAGCAAGCAGTATAACCTGAAGGCAGATAAGGATGTCAAAGTGGAATCTTAAGACTGCACTGCCATGATATACAATGACGTAGAATGGAAGGGGAGTTTAACTGTTTGGCGTTTAGAGATAGTGCCAGCCAACACCCTGGGGAAGCCCTTTGGCATTTATCTGGCCACACATAAGGCCTATGACCTCATCCCAGGAATTCCCTCATAATGAACAGCAACAACTGCTAGTTTCTCGGCCCCCAGCACACATACCAAGGATATTGTTGAATGTACGGAAAGGAAAGCTCTCATCATGCTTGGTTACTTTCTATCGAGGTCAGCTATTTTCAAGGCAAGTTCCGAAAGTTACTTCTGCGGTGGAGATATCTCAACACAACTCAAACTATTTTTAACCCCCACACTTTCTGAGTCACATTTGTGTGTCATGGAACGTCAGGTTGCCACAACAAGGTTGTGATGAATTTGAACAGTATTCATTATTGAATTTGAACAGAAGTTAAATAAAACATCCTTGAAACAAGATACATTAACTTGAGAAGCACAATTGTGTTAGATAAAACATATCTTCAGAGAATACTCATAAACATTCAGAATTGTGGGGCAAGTTTTTTTTTAATGTTTTTGAGAAAAAGTCTCCTATGCTGGTAAAGCATCATTACACCAGTCTTTAGAGTCACATGATCCTTCAGAAATCATTCTAATACGATGATTTGGTGTCTGATACATTTTCTTGAGGACAATACATGATGATACATTTTCTTTCTGAGGACAAAATTACTGTTCAGAATTCTCTCTTTTCAAAGTTTCATAATGCTTTTAACACTAATGGATTCTTTTCAAGATGTCTATCAAATGCATGAAGCGTGCCCACTAGTGAAAAGTGCAAAAAGGATGAGTTTGATGCTCAGCAGGCCACAGAGAGCTGAGCGATGAGCCAGCAGGCTGCATATATTGTGCAAGTGAATATGGCTTTTCTGTTTACCCCGTGGCTGCTATAGAAACATAGCTTTACAGGGTTGACAGTCCGATGTAACCACATCCTGTCTTCCCCAGCAACAGATACAGCAAACGTTGGTGGCTTATAGTGCACTTATAGAAATTTGAAAAATGCTTGGTGTTTGAACATGTGACTGCTAACGTAAGGTGACTAGATTTCTGAAAAGGAAACTGGGGACATTTCCTAGTTCAGTGATCAAAATATAAATTAAATTTTAATTGTTATTTTCCATAAAATAAAATAAAATATTGTGGGTTGAGTTCCAAATACTAACATTATTATTAATAATAATTATTATTATTATGATGTTTGCGGGTCACCAAATATCACATTATGAAAAATAGTAAATAGTAACCATTGCAAATAGAAAACGGATCAAAACAGTATTATATTTATAACAAATGAATGATTTTGCAAAACAAATTAAAAACTGAAACAAATCGTTTTCTAATTCGAAAACTGTAAATATACTTTTTAATTGTTATTTTATGCTTGTTCTTTTGGAAATGGATCTATACTATCCCTAATTAGGCGTATTATTTGGGCTCATTTTGAGCAAATGTAATGGTAACACTTTACAGTAAGGTTCATTAGTTAACATTAGTTAACTACCTTAGTTAACAAACTAAGAATGAACAATACTTCTACAGCATTTATTAATCTCAGTTAATATTAATTTCAACATTTACTAATACGAAATTAAAATCAAAGGTTGTATTTGGTAACATTAGTTAATACACTGTGAACTAACATGAACAAACAATGAACAGCTGAATTTTTATTAACTAATGTTAACAAAGGTTAATAAATACAGTAACAAATGTATTGTTCATGGTTAGTTCATGTTAGTTAATACATTAACTAATGTTAACTAATGAACCTTATTGTAAAGTGTTACCAATGTAATTGTTAAAAAGTGCAATACAAAAATGTTATTATTTATTTGTTAACATTAACTACATTCGTTAATATGAATTTACAATGAAAAATTATTCTAAAGAATTGATCAATCTTAGTTAATGTTAATTCAATTAAGTAAAATATTAAAATCAAATGTTGTTTCTGTTCATATTAATGAAGTGAACAAACATGAACAATAAATAGTGAATACAAATAGTGAAAACAAAGATGAATAAATACTGTAAAAATGTATTGCTCATTGTTAGTTAATGCATTAGCTAATGTTAACTATTAGGACTTAATTGTAAAGTCTTAATTTATGCATATCTGGGTGTGCTAATGTAAATTAAGATGCATTTGTGGGAATTATAGCATTGTGCCCGCAGAAAGTACATGTGCAAAGCAACACCCTTTTTACTCACCTTAATGAGAAGCTCTCTGCTGAGGGAGTAATTATTGTCATCTGAGAAGATTTCAGACAGCTCTTGGAAAGTACGATAGCTTTCCCTGTAAGCAGAAGAAAACAGCTTGAGTCATAATCTATGTGAAATCCAAACACTGTAAATAACTAGCATTAAATCTCCTCTGCTCCTCCATCTCCAAATGCCCCACTATAAAACAAGTCTTTCATAAAGCGGTTTCAGCTGCTTCAGCTTTAACTAGAAGTCTGTATGAATGAACACACAAGAAGCAAGAAATGCTACTATTAATCAGTGGCTAATGCTAATGCTAAAGTGTTAGCGTTTACTCTGGCTAATCATTGCTGACAGAAATCCAGTCAGACTCTTACCGAGACACATCATCCCAGGTCCTCCTCAGCCTATGGATGGCATTACTCTGCAAGGCGGACAAGATGGCTTTCAGAGAGGAGAAGCTCTTCAGGATACGACATTTCTGAAGACAAACAAACAGATGTTCATGAACCACAAGTTTACTACATCAGAAAAGTCATTCATATGAAGCTGGTTACGTGATAAAAAGGTAAAAGTGTATTGGTTTACAAATCATGCACTATAAAAGTGTTTTGAGGTCATAGCATTATATATAACCATAACTGTGCAAGGAACCAGGCGGAAATAAGTCTTTATTAATCGATAATCTGCCTCCGTAATCATAATTTGTGTGAGTGTCTCACCCTGGCCACTTCTATCCAGTGTTCAATGCGCTTCGCTCTTTGAAAGGGTCTGAGAGACCTGTTATCCAAGCAGGTGGCAATCACACAGTTGGTCACGCTGTTGAATTGAGCAACAGTGGCACGGATGGTGGGTGCCAGGTGCTCTTTGCCCTTCTTATCCCGCTGGGACCATATGCCACCCAAACAATGGTAGGGAACAACCCTCTTAAACAGCTCCTGTGAAAAACAATGAGTTCAGTCGCATTCACCAGTTTAATTCGATTTGTACTATGAAAATGTTTTGCAGGACAACTTTATTTACACTTTAGAAATGTATTTAAATAGAAAAGTATTTAATGACTTGGAAAAGTAATGAACTTTGTTCAAAGGTTGAGGTGCAGTACAGTCCTTATTCTTTCTTCAGTTTCCCTACTCCTTTGCAACCAAATTAACCCCTAACCTTGTCCCTACTTAGACTTTTGCCATTAAGACAGATTGACAAAATCTTGATGTCTTACCGCATCCATGACCGTTAACTGCTCAGCGACTAGGGCAGGACTGAAGGACATGAAGTGTGAGGGGGAGAATTCATCCTCCAAACTGCTCTCCTCTGGTGTGGCAAAGGGGCAGGTGCACAGATCACCTGAAAAAGAAGAAGAGAAGTCGTCACAGTCAGTTTGAAAGACCATTTTTCAGTTGTTCAGAGATTCAATCATTTAGTGAAATTGTACCTTCAAGCTCAACCTCTGACTGTTGCCGTTGCTGGAAGTGTTCCAGCAGGTTATGGGCTCGTCTCTCCAGGTCCGATCCAGAGAAGTTGAGTTTCAAGTAGGATATGAGGCTCTGCAGGCATCCGTGGTCAGGAGGGCTCCAGAAATCCTCAGAATACTGATCCAACCATGCACCCAGGATAGATGAGACAGTACTGTCGAGCACATCAAATGAAAGTTGCACCCATATTAAAATACAGATAAGCCAACTATATTATTTTCATGTAACAGATAAATATCGACCGATACCAGATAAACTAAAAATGGGTTCAGTTGAACAACATAAAGACTTACTTTTTAAGTTCTGTGTGGTCCTCTGAGAGTTTTGGCTTGCCTGAGACTGGCTGATCATGCAGTTTGGCATACCTAAGATAGATAACAATGCATAGTAGGTAATATTGTAGTGTATGATTTGATTTTTCTAAAAGCACTAGGGATTGATGACACGTTTACCTGTTAAGCAGCAGGTCCAGCACTTGTTTGGTGGTGGCGAAAGCTCGGTATGTGCAGAGGAAAATAGTGACATATGTATAGTCCTTCCCTTTGAAGGCCAAAACCATGTACTCCACCAGTTTCTCCAGTGTGCCAGCCTTAATGGTCCGACCCTTGCAGGTCTCGTACAAACTGAGGGCGGAGTCTGTCTCCACGCCCAGCCATCGCTGCCCCTTACTGGCCGTCTGGTGGAGTTGCACCTTTCGGAGCGTGATGGTATAGATGGCTCCTTCCTCGAACTCCTCTCCAATCTCCTGAACTGAGCTCTACAGATAAAGAGGGAAGAAGGACTGAATATTCTGGTCCTTGTATCCTTATCAGACATTCTTCTATTTTATATATATACATACATATCCTCTATTTTAAAATATTTTAAAATGTACTTTATGCTTGTAATGGCAAAGCTGAATTTTCAGCAGCCATTACGCTAGTCTTCAGTGTCACATGACCTTCAGAAATCATACTAATATGCTGATTTGGTGCTCAAGAAACATTTCTTATTATCATCAATTTTGAAAACACTTGTGCTGCTTAATATTTTTGTGGAAACCATGATACATTTTTTCATGATTCTTTGATGAATAGAAAGTTCAGAAGACCTTTATTTGAAATATAAATCTTTTGTAACATTATAAATGTCTTTACTGTCACTTTTGATCAATTTAATGCACCCTTGCATAAAAAAATCTTACCCCAAACTTTTGAACACTGGTGTACATAACAAGTTATATATAGGCCAATATCACAAATCACAAAACCTTGTATCATCCAGACAGGGTCAGTTTTTTTTTAATATATAATGGACAGCTTTTTGTACATTATCTTACTTAAATACACAGCTACTTACAAAATAAATTTATCAAAATAATGATTGATGATTTTGATATATATATATATATATATATATATATATATATATATATATATATATATTGATTTGAGTTGAAATTATTTGATTATGTGGTCAGAAGAAAACAAACTGAGAAAATGTCAAATATAAATTTTTACGGCCATTTTGGAAAAATATTTGACTGCAGAATGTGATTAACCAATCAGTATTCCAGAGAAATTAATCATGTAATAAGTCATTACAGAGGTAAACAGAGAGTCTAATATATATATATATATATATATATATAAGAGCAAAGATAACTGATTATTATCAAATAAGTGCTATTCTTCTCACTGCATTGTTTGGTGAATTTGCAAGGTCACTCAGTTATAGTACAGCAAGAGCTTTAAGGGTGAGTCTAGGATTACTGCTCATTTAATTACTAAATAATCCACACACAGCCTTAACACTAAGTGCACAAGTCCAAGAGTGTGACTCTTTATCAGCCACTCTCACAAGGACCAGCCCTTTAACTCCACATCTTCAATGTGCATTAAGCAGTTACGTTTCTCTGGCCGATAAGACAGAGATCTCAGACTGTATACTGACACCTATTGCCATGGATGAAGCATGATGCAAACGTTGGTCTCCTGTCTCATTGAAGAATATGTGCCACCAGAGATTGATTTATTCAGCAACAATATATCTAAATTCTCTCTTCAACCAACACAAGTTTGTCATAAATTATTATAAAAACATGTCTAAGAATATTACTGAATGGTTTCATTCCATAAGTATCTACACAATGAAAGCCTGCAGCCAGTAAATTGAAAAAGGCTACTAACTCAAGTACTGTAACTGACATCATTATGGAAAGTAAGAGGGAACTCCCAGGGAACCGTGAGCTTTGCCACAGGCAAAGAGCCAGTCGTGTGGGGTGTATCCTGTATAAGTGTGGGTGTGAGTCAGTGCATGGTCATTTGAACAGCTTTCTCTACAGGAGATTGGTTAAACAGATAACCCAACCCCAGCTCTCTGCTCAGAAGTAGCTATGGTAACAAACACACAAACACGCACGCCACATAACAGTTTCTTTCAAATATAGTTGCTGAGATATTTTGGAAGTGCATCAATGGACAAAAAAATAAAAGGAACAAAGTTTCTTTCGCTTTCAAGCAATGTTGAAATGTTGCACAAACCTGTAAAACACACAAGATGTTCGATGTCTGTATGCGAGACAATTTCCCTCTGATGATCACAATGATGGTGATGGAGATCTCAGAGAATATATTATTATATTATATTATAATATATTATATTATATTTGATCCAGCCAGGGTGGCCATTATATTATATTATATCATATTATATTATATTATAACATTACTATGTAATCATATATTATATTATATAAATATGAACTTGATGTGCGTAAATAAAAAAATAAAAAATAAAAAATAAAAAAGGGGATGTAGACCACCTCACCAAAACAATAAAACAAAACAAAAAGTGAATCTACGCCCACTCTGGGAAGCCCCTTACTCTGTTGACATTAGTAGGCAGTAGCAGGATCGACCACAGAGACCTAACCAAAAAAAGGCCTGACACAACACAAGACCACTGTAAGATAACTCCTTGATGTCTGCCATTTCAAAACAGAAACAGAAACAGCACCTACACTCAGCTGGACTTTCTAAGGGAAAATCCACCTCAAACTACAGGCTGCAAGGGAAAGCGTAACAAAATGTTTGTATGGTGAAAGAATGTTGTTTTGCACTAATCACAGGCTTGCTTTTTGCTGATGTTATGGTATAAGTCACACAAAGACTATGACAGAATGCATTAAACAATTGTCAAACTCTGCTACATGCTGTGAACTAGACTGCCTCTGATCCAATAAAGCGACAGGGCTTCCTGGGAAAAGACAAAAAGTGCTGAAAAGTTACCACGTAACAGCTTCCTTGACAGATGCATCCTTCACAAACAATTCTTGGAACACATAAAAACAATGCAGAATTCCGGCTGTCAAAATCAGGGAGGAGTTAAAAGAAGTTAGAGGACAAGCCCAATTACGTGTCCACTTTAACATATTAACATTATAAAACAAATCAAGAAAAACAAGATGTGTTAAAAATAGACTTAAATATCAACAATCCCTGTTTTTGCATTCCAAAACAGATTGACTGACTATTCACACAAGTCATTTTAATACACTCAATTAGTTTTAAAAGCGCATATTTTTAAATCCAAAACTAGCTGTTTCTGTGCGAACATGAACAGTCATGGCGTGAAATGCTGAAAAACACTGAGACGTGTCGCAGTTGACAAAGACCGTTTGATATCTGATGTGTTTACCGCTGAAAAATAGTGCATTTGAAATGCAGCTGTAAAAACAACGTGAGAAAGTGAACGAATGAGGTCAGATGAAAGGAATTTGAAGCAGCAGTGATCAATCTGCTTGTGCTCAGCGTCAGTTGTCCTCCTGTTGATCATTAATAAGCCCGGCTTCAAAAGGCTAACATTCATTCGTATTCTTCAAAATGTGTCATAACATTGTCTGAATACCTAAGCACGTTTGCTTTTATTGCCTTGGCTGCGTATGACGCATAGCTGTGAAAAACATTGTCTCTGAGAATGATTTTATCTTGTAATATGATATTTATAAATGCCGTAAACAGATCACCGCTTAAGCCACTGTAAGCTGGGACCAAATCTCTTTTCTGTTAGTTATAGCCAGAAGCAAAACAGTGCTTATTTGTGTAATGAGAGCTATGGATTTGGGTTACGTTTCATATGTTCTCTCAAGATTCACGGTCCTGTACGATTATTAACCTAGAGAGAGAGATGGGATATGTTGAGCGAAGCTGCAGAGTGTGTATTTTGGCATTGCTCAGTAGGTTTTTTCAGCACACTCGGTTACAGCACATTAAACCTCAGCTCAGAGTGATGGCCAGATTCACTGCTGCAAACATCTACAGTGGAAAAAAGAGGAATTCATACTTTTAATCAGCAAGAATGCATTGAAGTGACTGTAATGTGACTGTAAAGACTTTTACATTGCTTCCAAAAAATTCTATTTCAAATAAACACTGTTCATTTGAACTTTCTATTCATCTGAAATAGAAAGAAGCCTGAAAAGAACGCTGATAATAATAAAAGAAATGTTTCTCAAGCTTCAAATCAGCATATTAGAATTATTTCTGAAGGATCACGTGACACTGAAGACTGGATGAATTTAGCTAAATTGGAGTAATTGGAATAAAATGTAGCTTTGCCATCATGGTAATAAATGACAATATATTGAACTAGAAAATTGTTATTTTAGATTGCAACAATATTTCACATTATTTTACTGAGCATCAACTTTCTCCAAAACACTGGGTAAAACATCACTGAGCTGCAATGATTAAAGGGTTAGTTCACCCAAAAATGAAAATTCTGTCAGTAATTACTCACCCTCATGTTGTTCCAACCCCGAAGACCTATTTTTGATTAAATCTGAGAGCTGGATCACTCCTCCATAGGCTTCTAAGACATTATAACTTGCTGGCCCAGAAAATGCATTAAAGACATCGTTAATATAGTCCAAGTGACTACAGTGGCTCAATCTTAAGTTTATAAAGCGACGAGAATAGTTTTTGTGCGAAAAAACAACAAAAATAACGACTTTATTCCACTATTTATTTCCTTCTCTCTGGGCCTCGAGTTTTTTCACGTAGTATAACTGAGCAGCGCTTCTGTGTTGTACGTCACTTGGACTATATTAACGATGTCTTTAATGCATTTTCTGGGCCAGCAAGTTATAATGTCTTAGAAGCCTATGGAGGAGTGATCCAGCTCTCAGATTTAATCAAAAATATCTTAATTTGTGTTCCGAAGATGAACGAAGGTCTTACGGGGTTGGAACAACATGAGGGTGAGTAATTAATGACAGAATTTTCCTTTTTGGGTGAACTAACCTTTTAACCTCAGATGAGCTTTTCTGTATTGTTTGCATACTTTGAATATTTTCAATTTGATAAATGACTTTATCAGTATTTTTCTGGCTTGGATGTTGTTAATAATAACTGGATGTTGCTGTCGCTATTTTGCCTTTGTTTTGGTTGTGCCAAGGTTTTCATGAAATCTGCTCAAGCATTTTAGAATGAGATTAGCAGAACCAAGGAAGGAATTCTCCAATATAAGCCCTGGAGAAAGAATTACGCCTGAGTGCAGATCAGAACTGCTGAGTGTGGTCGCTGTCCGGCTCCAGAATAGCGCAGATGTAGATATAAGGAATGTATGCATGGTGTTATTCTGAGAACCGATGATTTCTGCACATTAAATAATTGTATTTGTCTACATTCTACATGAAAAACCACAATAAATGTATATTATGGTCATAAAAAGTTGTTCCCACGTGTCTCATGACCAAAATTCATTGATGTTGGGTGGTTTAATAAGACTTAGAATATGGCGCATTAGGATGGATAGCCTACTTTTTGAGTTGAACAGACAAAAATTCACTTCATATCATCTCCCATGTAAAGTCACAATTTAGTTTTGTAAAGATTTTCCATTTTTGGTGAACGATTCGTTTAAAAACTCTAGAAGTATGCTATTCTGTTCCATTCTATTTTGTTCAATCACTTTCACACTTGGAAATATTCATTGGGCAGACCATTCATTCAAAGTGTTTTACAGTGCATTTTTATCAGTATGTGAACTGAACCCATGACCATGGCATTGATAGCACCACTGGTTGAGCTGCTTTTCGACATGTAACCTAACAAACCTGATTTAACAGTGATGTATTAAGTATTTGTATATTACGCCTTATACAATTGTTTAAATACATCAACGCTCACCTACGTATCCCTGCCTCTTCACTCTGCCACTTTCCACTTTCCTGCCTCTCACATCCACTGTTCCTCCCTCTCACCCCTTTATTTCCATTCAAGAGATCTTTCATGACAAAAGCGTCTCTGTATGTGTCAATGTGACCCCTGTCTGTTCTCCTCCTTAATCAAAGCTGAGCTCCGCTGTCCCCATTATGACGTTCTGAGTTCAATCTATCACACAAAGGCCTCTTTAAGAAGAATGGAGAATTCGTAAACAATTTTGACAAACCCAGGAGAACAATGACAAAAAGTATTATAGCGATAACCCAGCGTTACCAGTGCCCAAGTTTGGGCTCAGTAAGATTTATTATTCTTTTTTTTTATTAATACTTATATTCAGCAAGGGTGCATTAAATTGGACAAAAGTGACAGTTATAATGTTACAAAAGATTTATATTCCAAATAAATGCTGTTCTTTAAGTTTATATTCATCAAAGACTCCTAAAAAAATTAAACAGTACAACTATTTTCAACATTGATAATAATAAGGAATATTTCTTGAGCAGCAAATCAGCATTAGAATGATTTCTGAAGGATCATGTGACACTGAAGACTGGAGTAATGAAGCTGAAAAGTCATCTTTGCCGTCACAGGAATAAATTACATTTTATATCATATTACAATAGAAAATATTTATTTAAAATTGTAATAATATCTCAGAAAATGACCGTTTTACTGTCTTTTTTGTTAAATACAGCTTTGGTGAGCATAAGATAAACAAATCTTACTGATCCCAAACTTTGAATGTACGAGTCGTCCGTTTATGACAATAACACAGCATTAAAGTGCTCTTACACAATATCTTACACATGTTCCTTTATGTCAGCTGTTACGTTAAGAGATTAGCTGATCTATGTACTGAGCCAATGATCCATTATACAAGGGTACTTCTACTTTTACATCATGCTGTTTTGGTTTAGATCTTCAGGGATGACGTAACCAATTCTGAGCTCTAGCCAGGCCATCTGCAGGCTTGAATCACTTTAAAAGCAGAGATAAGTGCCTGTAGTGCCCCCCCTTTTTTTTTTACAAGCCATCCCATAAAAGAAAGAGGATGAGAGAGCACAAGATAAGAGAGAGCGATTTATAGCAAAATTATTCGACCATTGCAACTCCATCCATTACTCATGGTTACCCAAGAGGGCCAACTTTTTGGAGGTTTGGAAATGCCATGCCAACTATTTTCACATTAAAATGGATAATTAAGAAAATATGATTTCTTTAAAGGTTTTAGTGCTTTGCTGGGTGGAATGGCAGATTTAACCATCACTAATTGTGTAATGAAAGCCGATTAGATTTAGTCCAGTGAGGGTTAGCAGCTGGTGACACACTGAAACCTTCTTTTTGTGCATGACTAAAGTAAAGCTGCAACATCGTAAACAAGTTTTGGTGTGAACCGCCGTTTAAGTCACAACAATGTGCTGTTGTATTAAAAGACAAGATAAAAAGGGGACATGTTGTTCACACACCATAGACAGATATCTCAAGTTTAGCATAACAAGCAACCGTAAAATGCGTGACTGCCATGGTGATTAAATAATTGACTTGTCTTCAAAAATAACCAAGAAAAACATTTTGCACTGGAGAGTTTAAGAAGTCACGAAGAGAAAATCAGTAATGAAAGTCTTTCATCACATCTGGTAAGTTAATGCGCTGTCACGTATTATATAAGAGGTTCTCAAATATAATCATTTATTCTCAGCTGACATATCTATTGTGGGCAATCTCATCATAACAAACAGCCCCTGTTAAACTATCAAAATAACATAATATCAATAACATCTGATTGTATTAACCTTTCTTTCCATGTCCTTAGCTAAATCATCCTGAGGGGAGCCTGTGTTTTTATTTAATGCCTAAAGGACGTAAATCTCATCTGACTGTTTTATTTCCATGGCCCTTTTTGGGGAGAATTTAGAGAGGGGAAAGTTGGAGAAAAGGGGGAACGGCCTACTCTTGCCAAGAGTATGGTGGAGACTCAGTTTTGGTTTACTTCAGGTGGGCCTTCAAGTACAATAGATCTGTGTAAATGCATTTATTCTGTATTTTTGTGGAATATATATTGCAGATGGCATAAGACTAATTCATACAAGACAAAGATAAATAGATAATATAGAGCCAATGCAATTTGCAACTGAGGAAAAAGTATTTGAAATAGAGCAAAAGTATTTGAAAACGTTTACTCTAAGCTGTTCTAGCTCAAAGTTTTCTATAAAAGAAAGAAACAATGGAAAAGTAGAACAAAAACACTCATGCCAGCTCAGTAACATTTACATAGACACTATTATGCAAAACATGCCAAGAAAACATGGGAAGAAACGTAAAAGACCCCTAACATATATAAACAACCATTCATTTCAAAGCAAGAATAAAGACAAGATGTTAAGTTAGTTAGATAGTTATAAATGAAAGAATGTGATTTGAGCAATGACGTTTAAATCTTTGTAGGCTATTACCTCAAGCATAGGCAGATCAGGGTCCAAATGCGTAAAACTATTTAAGACCACCGGACATCCATCTTCGGCCGCGATCTCCAGCTTCACCCCATCCCAAATGTTTTTAATTCTCCATGTGCTGGACTCAAACAGCTCATCCAGGGACGTCGGTTTGACACCCAAAGCGTCCGACTGCATCCCCATAATGTAGACCATAACCGAAATACTGTCACTGTTTACGATCTATTATTTTATAACAAGCTCCATATTCTGTCATTCAGACTTCTGCTTTAGCAACGAGTGCTTGTCTGTATAGGTTCGGGTGAAGTACAGAAGGGAATACCCTGCTTGAGCCGCTAGGCCCCGCCCCTTCCCGAGCGGAGCGCGCATGTGGCCCCGCCCCTCGCTCCTTCTATGACTAATCGTGATGTCAGCTTCCGGGAAACTCTGTTGTGCGCTACTAAAATATCACTTTTAATCGCTTGATTATTACTCAACAGGCCATAAATAGACGGGTGCAACTGTAATAATTATGTGGCATTAATTAAACTATCATATGACTCATTATCATGCTTTTGTTTAAATGGGTTTTTGTGTATAAATAAGAGGATCTATTCTGCCCACGTGTATCAAATTGAATACATAAAAAAAATAAAAAATAAAAACACACAACAATAATAATAATTATATAAGTGCATTTAACTCCTCTATTGTCTCTATATCATTTTTGACTAATTTTATATAAGAAATACAAAATAGGCTACATTTCACATAACTTTTGGAATTGTGAACCAGGCTTTTTGTGACACTGTTTCTAAACAAAACAATAAAAACACTTAAATAACATATGGTCTTTCAGTATATTGTACAGCTTCGGTTTGCCAGCAAATATATGAATCAAATTGGACTATATATATATATATATATATATATATATATATATATATACTGTATATATATATATATATATATATATATATATATATATATATATATATATAATATATATATATATACTGTGTTCTCAAATGTAGCCCCTCTGTACTCTATGGAAAGGGTGCAAGAAGGGCTCCTGATTAATGATTATACCGTGCCACTAAAATAAAGATATTCTTAATAGTCCAATTGGACTTTTTAACCAGGCCGGCTCATTAACACATTTCCAATGCTCTTCCTGATCCATACTTTTTGGGACAGCCACCTGTATATGAATAACCAACATTTTAGGTTATTCCTGTTTTAGCCTCAAAATATGTGTTTAGCTACTAGCCTAGTTACCACAAAAACACACAACCCCAGCATGCTCTTACCAACGCCATGACCCTGACTTTAATATACTAATAGCGCCCTCTGTTGGAAAACACTGGTAACTTACTCTTCGGGCATGACTGCAACACTGACGCAAAGCTCCTAAGGAAACTCGAACCCTCCAGAGGAATAGTTTTGCGGGAAAGAGAAGCAGCTGTGCACCTGGTGTTTTCCCATACAGTTTTTCCCCTGAGGTAACCATTATGATGATATTGTGAAATCTGACAAGACAGACTATAGGAGCTCTGTGCTATAGGAGCTGTGGAGATGCTTTTTAAGTATTAGGCCACTTAACTTCTAAGTGCAATGAAATATTTATTTGCAACTTGAAAAAATAAAATAAATAAATAAATAAATATATATATATCGATTGAATGATTTACACTCACATTAAGAACCCAGAGAGACTAATTAATGTCATTTCCATTTTAAAACACACACACACACACACACACACACACACACATCATGGGTCATGGCGTTGGTAAGATCATGCTGGGGTTGTGTGTTTTTGTGGTAACTAGGCTAGTAGCTAAACACATATTTTGAGGCTAAAACAGGAATAACCTAAAATGTAGGTTATTCATATACAGGTGGCTGTCCCAAAAAGTATGGATCAGGAAGAGCATTGGAAATGTGTTAATGAGCCGGCCTGGTTAAAAAGTCCAATTGGACTATTAAGATTATCTTTATTTTAATGGCACGGTATCATGAGCCCTTCTTGCACCCTTTCCATAGAGTACAGAGGGGCTACATTTGAGAACATTATTATATATATATATATATTGTCAAATATTTGCTGACAAACCGAAGCTGTAGCCTACAATTTACTGAAAGACCATATGTTATTTAAGTGTTTTTATTGTTTTGTTTAGAAACAGTGTCACAAAGCCTGGTTCTGGAATATATATTAGAATTTTTTTTTAATACAGTATATCGTATTATTAATAAACACATTACCATTCAAAAGTTTGGTGTCGGTAAGATTATTATTCTTTATTCTTTTTTGGAAAGTAGTCTCATGCTCACCATGGCTGATTTTTATTGGATAAAAAATACAGTAAAAGCAGTAATATTGTGAAATATTACACTTTAAAATAACTGTTTTCTATTTGAATATTTGATTATTTATTCCTGTGATGGCAAAGCTGAATTTTCATCATCATTACTCCAGTCTTCAGTGTCACACAATCCTTCAGAAATCATTATAATATGCAGATTTGATATACAATATATGGGCCTAAATGTCCATGCAGTATTTTTCTTTAACAGAGATGACCCATGGCACCAAAAGTTTGGGATTGCTGTAACATGTATACTTAGGCTAAGGCTATCTCTGCCACAGCTGGAACTCAATTGCACAACCACTATTTACACTGCTCTCTGCTGAGATTGATAGATAACAGCTTGTTGTTCTCTTTCAGCACCAGCATGGTTTATAATTCTTTGAAGAAGCTTCATTTGATCTCTTTTGTTCTTTTTCCCAGACACACGCAGTCAAAAACCAGGTGATTATAGGATCTAGAAGAACTTTTCCATACTCCTTTCTATCAGTAATCAAGGCCATCAGAGCTCTCACATAAATGTTAGCAAACAATGTTCACCCTGAACCCAGTCTCCTCTCAAACCTGTGTCAACCTGAGAAAGGACACTTGTACTTTGAGAGTACACAGTTTCAAATGGGGACAAATGTAATGAGCCTGCAAACAAAGTGATCTTGCATATGCTATACATGCTATTTCTTTTCCTTGTACTCATCATTTCAGTTTGATACACAACAACCCAGTGGCACCTTTTCAAGGGAAAGCGATTTCAACTCCAAAAAGATTTAATAGCACATCAATTCTGAGTGATTACTGGGAATGTATTGAAAATGTAACGTTTTCTTTCTTTCTGTCTTCCTTTGTTTACCAGGTCAAAATAAAGGAAGACCCAGAAGAGGATAAATAAGGTACTTATCAGCCTGTGGAAAGCACCTGAAAGATACTATCACAGCCAAGAATGGTTTAAAAGATGCAGGAAACAACTTGTCACTCATTGGTATCCATTTACACCCACACACAAACACTGCACACCTTAAAGGCATGTCAAACTGTAGTTTGCACTGATTTCATCATATTTCTAGGAGCAGCACTAACTTCCAATGAAATCTCTCTGCATGCTCCAGGAAATGCCTTTTTCTGTAATCCCAGAAATTAGTACGTTTACAGGTCAACCAATAACACTACAGACAACATGAAATATTAATAAACATAACAATGTAATCATAAAACATTTATTTTGACAACATTAATAGAATAAAATCAGCTGATAGCTAACATCAGCTGATAGCTAGTTCTGATAAGACTAACTATAAATTTGCAGCCTATTAGAGACCATAAACAAATAAGTAGTTCTTCTTACCTGTTTTCTTTCCTCTAAACCTTCCAAATCACAGAACAGATCATTATTCACGTACACACAACCAAAGCCACACCAGCGTATCAGTTGAACAAGCTGATCAATTCTGTCTTTCCAGCACATCACCTTCTCGAATGAGTCTTTGTAGCATATGAACTGCAAGGGATCCTCGATCTTGTGACAGATACGAAGCGCAAAATTCTCCTTCTCCATTCGCTGACCCCAAAAACACTGGCCCTGTCCGACACGTGTGGACTCAAACAGCTGTATCAATATGCAGGGAACATGGTAACACAACTCTCTCACTGAAATCTGCAACATCTACTGAAGTGTTTCTCATAAGCTCTTCTGTTAACACCTTCAAGGTTACCAAGGAATCATTTGTGGTGCACAAGCCTCCGGGAGTTTAGGTAGAATTCCCACGCAAAACGGAAAGTGCAAGTGAAGCAATCAAATGGCACTAAAACCTGTGTGACAACTTTGTTCCAACAAGAAATCAAACCATGTGAAGGAGCATATGACGTCACTACAAAACACGTGTTATCATTTTACCCTGCATTGTTATCTTTCTTTGATACCTTACCAAACCATGTTTCTTTACCCAGTGACAATAATCCTTCTTATTTTGGAGTCAATCAGTTTTTTAATAGAATGAAATCAGGTTTTACCTTGTGTTTGGTCTCAACAATCTGGGCAAAACACATTCTGTTAACTATAACTGTCTGACAGTTCTGTAATTCACAATTTCCAGGAGTAAAAACATAGTCAAAGTCAAATTTAAACAAAGTCATGGTACCGGATTGATGAGAAATAATGAAATACGAAGTAATCACTGGATTTGACAGTTTTTTAGGTTAGTGACATTACATTTTTGAAAGATATTCAGAGTTTTTAGTTATTTAATAGCAAGAAAACTAGATTTCCACTGTTAATTCTGCTAATTATGTATATGAAATATTCAATAATACTTTATTTAGAGTCTCTACACAGTTTTGACTGTTCTGTACAATGATTTGCTGATACTGCCATGCCATTATTTAAATGGACAGTTCTTGGCTAGAATAAGATGCAGTATGGATCGTCAAAGGTCTGGCTGTGTGAGACTAGACAAAACCTGACCCACAAACACAGACCACAGTTGGATACTGATGTTCAAGAGGAAAGACCTTGTCAATGCATGTCTATGTGGCTTAAAACAATGATGTTGTTATAACAATGTGAAACAGCTTTCAATATGGAAGTACAATCTGACAACAGCTTTAAGTATTGAAGACACCTACCTTATTTTCAAAAATAGGTCAAAGATTTAATTCACTGACCTAATGTAGTATGTAAATCCCTGATTCTTTTTCACAGAGAGAGCTCACATACTTTCCTTTCTTGAGTGCCACAGAAACACCATTCTGTGGCTCAATTTATTACCCTGCTTTATTCTCTGGAGCTCAATTACAATTCTAAGGCGCTTTGACACTCAGAACTTGGCATTTAAAAGTGCTTTCTCCTCACGACTGAGGCCAAAAGAGAAACTATATAAAAAACCTAGTCCAGTCCAGTCAATGAGTACAGACAGTCACTGGCTGAGATACGGATACAAGCCGATCCGATACCACCGTTGCCAAAAATCACTGCTGGAAACATTTTGATCATTAATAAAAAAAAAAAGGTGTTGTACCAAGTGTATTGACGTGTATGAATCTTTATTTTGATTGAGATCAGATATTGAGATCAATTTAAGGTGTTCATTCATTGAAGTAAGACTTAGTTAGGAATTGAGCATCCATGATCAAGAAAAAAAACATCTGGTTGAAAACACGTGCAAAGTTCTTAGAAATGTATTCTGTATTCATGTTGGTTTCAGGTAATGAATTCAGTAACAAAAAAAGTTATTTTCCTTGCACTGTGAATAGATGTGAGTGCACATCTAAATATTTTCAAAAACATACATAGAATTATTTTTTAAAAAGCATCATGGCTTATTAATTAAACAATTATAAAATATAAGTTTTTGGGGAGTGGCACCACATGATATTTTACAACCTGATCAAACCTTGCCTTGCCTTAATAACTAATGTATTACGACTAATTATCTCGTATTTTAAGAGACTTTATGACTTTGACTCACAGCCATGGTGGTCTGCAGGGGTCCTCGCTATGACATAATTTCCTTCTTTATGTATTTCCTCTTGGTTTGGCAGACAAAGTTTTAAAAATATATAATAATAAGCAGTAAAGCAGTTTGGTTTTTATAATTTTTTTCCCCCCTAAGAAATAATAATAAAATATGCCTAATAAGGTTTTGTTTTCAAGAGTTTCAGAAGTATTTTAGAATTTACAGTTGGATCACCCAAATATTATTTCACTTTCAGTCCTCCAAAAAATATCTAAATGAATTTTTATTTAGAAATGAAAAACATGCCTAAGAGGTGAATGCAAAGACACAGCAGAATAAACTGCACTTTTAACATATTTTTTTAATAAATGAATATTAACCCATTTCATTAACACTTATTCAAACAGATCCAAAACAAAAGCCATAGGACCAACAGTGAATCACATTCATTTCCAGATGACTCCTAAAACTCGAAGCAGTTGCAGTACTGAAGTGAAGCATGTAATATGCAATAAAGGAAGCCTCTGTAACCTAGACACATACTGAGACCTGCAGAAGTGCTGACACATAAAAACATCTGCTACTTAGCAAAAGTAGCACATTTTCCTTGAACATCTCTGTCCAAAATGTGGCACTGACATTTAAAAAAAGAAAACGGCATATACTGTAGCCACGGGCAGCATAGCAACAACATCCTGTTCCGCATGCCAAAAGTGGAACTCATTACTGAGTGTAAGATAAACTCCAGACGCCGTTATCGATTAGTTGTAACCCGTTTAATGACAAGGAACAGTGTGAACTGTGGAGAATAGAGGACCGTCAGTTAAAGTCCTCTCTGGCTCTAAGCCAACATGCACGAAAATAGCAGAATACAGCCGAAGGGTGAGTACATACTTCAACTAAATGAAAACACATGCACACAGACAAGAACTCGCACCAGGTGAATCAGAACGAAACGACTGCAGTCTCTCTCTTACCAGATCATCCAGGATGGAGACAGGAAAATCAAACATGCACATCTTCACAGGCTGAGCCAGGGCTTTATGCAGACTGAACAGAGACTTGGGCTCCATCTTCCCCGATGGAAAGAGTGCAGGCTGCTGTCCAGGCGCCTGCTTCATATTAGGGGTGTGCTGCTCCCCCTTGTCCGCTCTCATTGATACACAACTCCCTCCCTCCCTTTCTCCCTTTCAATCGTTCCCTTTCCAGAGTGAGTGCACGGGCACTCTCGCTCTTTCTGTATTTCTCTGTACTAGTTTACACGCAGCAAAAAAAGGAACTTGCTGCCGCTGTCACTAACACTCTGTTGCCATCTACTTCTCTCGCCTCAGAAGACGGTAAGAAATCTGAAGAACTCGACCTCCTCCCAGTGCTTCCTTTTGCACATTGTCTCTCCTTCTAACAATCTCCTAACCATGTAAACACCCACACCCCTACATGCGACGTAGGTATGCAGGTACATCTCGCTTTAAAATGCACTGTCTCTCTCTCTCTGTGTCTCTCCCTCCCTCTCAAGCCAGCTGTACATCACATTCAGTCTATGGCTATCACTCACACTCCTGTTTTCCAGCTCAGGAAGATGTAGGAGAGTTTGGCCGGGTGTTTTTCTGCCTTCTGCTGTGCTTTTCCCCAGGCGTGCCCCTCTGAGACCTTCTGTTTGTGTATCTGAGAGCGCTTCGGCAGTGGAAAAGTGCTCTCTGGCTCATGTGCTCTGTCCATTTTGCACGAGCAACAACAACAAAAAAAGTGTCCAGGCAGAGTGTGTTCTCGCTCGCGTGACCAGTCTGCCCAGTGACCTGTGCAGCTGGGAGTCTGAATCCTTCAACACACACACACACACACACACACACACACACACACACACACACACACACACACACACACACACACACACGCAAATGGCACACATACACTCACATCCATTAAAGAGTTGAAAAAAATTGCAATGCCCTATCATTAAATCTAGGTCACAAAGCTTTTCGTCCAAAAGATCTGTCCTATACTGACACAGTATGCGCACAAATACATTATGCAGGAACTGTTCATATAAGGCATAAGCAACAGGATGAAAACGCATAAACCTGAACAGCACACGGTTCAATACCAGAGGGTTGCATGTGATGATTATCTAACGGCAGACATAGTTGAGGACCACGGGGAGGTGGCACTCTATTATGAAAGCACAGACTGTGGGAACTGTTTTGAAATGCAGAGGATATCCTACGCAGCCATAGAGCGATGTGGTTGCCATGGAGACAGCAAACGCTCAACCTTTGAAAAGAGATGCCTAGAGGAACGGCAATAAAGCCCACAGAGACTATATGCCTGACTTATTTGCACAAGAGCACCGTACCTCACCACAAAGATGTGTGCACAAAACCAGTTTCTATTTAAAATATGTCTCCGATTTATACCTTTTTTCCCCCTTTCAGTTGCATTCTGTAGTCTGCGTGACATTTAAAATTCAGTCAGAATATGCACTAACATGTCTTGCCTCATTCCATTCACGTCCAGACATGAGCAAGTTCTTGAGAACTTGGATGCACGACTTCTCTATGGTGGCTTCACCGGTTCAAAGACTTGTTTACTGGATAGAGACAGACCAAGGAAATGTAAAACATTTTTAAATGTTAAAACAACACTCAATTTTATACAATATTTAATGGGGCCTTTTTAAAAGAAATTAATACTTTTATTCAGCAAGGATGCATAAAATGTAGGCCCTATCAAAAGTATAAATAAAGAATCATGATCTGTTCTTCTGAACTCTATATTCACCAAGGAATCCTGATCAAATCAGCATTAGAATGATTTCTGAAGGATCATGTGACTCTGAAGACTGGAGAAATTATGCTGAAAATTCAGCTTTGCCATCACATGAATAAATTAATTTGAAAATATATTAAAATAGAAAACAGTTATTGTAAATCGTAATAATATTTAACAATATAAAACTGTATATTTGATCAAATAAATTCAGCCCCGATGAGCACAAGAGACTTTCAAAAACATTTTAACAATTGTAGAGAGCACAACAGAACAGAAGACGTGTAAAATACTGTTCAATATGAAAGAACTACAAAATCTGTAATTCAAGACAATGATCACTATGGTGCCAATATATTGTGCATCTCTAATTTATATGATGTTGTATGATGCTTACATAGCAAATCAATTAAAACCAGATTGAAAAGTAGATTTGAAGTTGGCTTGAAAAAGCCTAGCCAGAAAGTTTGAAGATAGATAGATAGATAGATAGATAGATAGTATTAAAGATAGAGATATATATAGTATATAACTATATATAGTATTTTTTTGTTTTCATTTTCTCACAAAAATTAGTAAGATCACTAAACAATTTCTGAACCCACTAAAGTACAGTTGAAGACCCACTTTTAAGGACCCTTGCTTTAAAAAAACCCTCTCTATAGCTAAAAAGAACTGTGTGTTGGGTGGAATGAGAGGTGACCGAACGGAAGCACAGCTTCTGTCTGAACACCCTCAGAGATCCAATTCCACACAAAGGCAGGACAGGGTGGTGGTGGAGAGGAACTGTTGGAGCTGTTCGCTTTAATGTTCCACTCGGCCTTGGGACACTGGCAACAAAAACGTTACACGTAGATGGGAAACTTCTCTGTCAAGATAAATTTTCCACATGCTGTACCTTAACAACCACATGTTTACGCAGACTGTTCTAGCAGCATGAATACAGCTCCTCTGCTGTTAAGAATGGTTCTGTTCAAATATATAATTTCTAGACATCCAAAAGGTTACAGCCAAAAGTCTTGCAAGATAAATCTGTCATGTGGCACTACAGCCATATATGCCATTGGCAATAGCTGTAACTATTAGAACCTCTTACTGTAAGACCAGTAAGACATGCAGTGACATGATACACATCCTATTGCCAAAGAGGATGCCACAAGAGTTCTGCATCCTCCTTATTGTGTAATGACTCATCGATTATAACATGCTGTAAACAACTGTCTGCACATTCTTAAAAGCTTTTCCTTTGTTTATAACGTCAGTTAAACAATGCTGTGTCCCCCTTTTTCTGACGCAGTACACTTTCCTTTTGCCTGTTTCCATATCAGAACAGAACACACACACACACACACACACACACACACACACACACACACACACACACACACACACACACACACACACACACACACACACACACACACACACACACACACACACACACACACACACAGAATAATCAGTAAACAGAGTGATTGATAGAAATAGAAAACAGGGAGTGAAAGCGGTGCTGACATGTGTCGTATTCTTCGAAATTGATAATTTGTTAGTGAATATCCTGAAAAGAACTGTTCAAATTGTTACTATGCCTGCGGGTCAAAAGTCTTGGTTGGTTAGCATGGCCTAGTTAATCCCTGCTGGTAGATGCTATAACTATTCTGGTGAAATATTTTTGAAAGCAACATGCAATCTTTAGTTATATTATAGTCATTTTACCAAGGTCCGATTCTAGTTAACAGGGTTCTTAAAATCGTGAATTGGTTATTTTTCTCTGTCAGTTTTTACATTACAAACAAAAGTTGTTAGTGAATTTTGTGGGACTGGAACTCAAATAAGAGTCACTATATACAAAAAACACTGTCACTGATGAGCCAAAACATTATGACCAGTCCTAACCAATGATCAATGTCTGGGTAGATTAGATTGTGAGCAAACAATCAATTCTAGTAATCAATGTGTTGGATGCAGGACAAATGGGCATGAATCAAGATCTGAGCGACTTTTACAAGGGCCAAATTGTTACGGAGAGTATCTCTGAAACGGCAAGGCTTGAGAATTTACCAACAGTGGTCCGAGAGGGACAAACCACAAGTCACACAAATTTTAATGATGGTTATGGGAGGAATGTCACAACACAGATCACACTCTGCTGCATATGAGGCTGCGTAGCCGCAGACCAGAGTGTATGACCCCTGACCCCTGAGGTTACCTTTTCTTTTTCTTTCTTTCTTGTTTTACGACGGTTGGCATCCAGCTTATTGGTGCATTACCGCCACCTTCTGCTCCGGAGTGTGGATCGGATAATAGGTTTACAATCTATATTCCTTACCTTCTCTTCACCACTAATACACACACATTTACTCACTCACACACACACACACACACACACACACACACACACACACACACACACACACACACACACACACACACACACACACACACACACACACACACACACACACACACACACACACACATTGGGGATAACTAGCACTTAACTTATTAGCAATAGCTCTGTTCTGCTATATACTACTTATATTATAATACTTACATTCTAATAATTATACTTCAAGTCCTATTGAAAACCCCTGATTTCTTTAAAAAATCATCAGTACTCTTATCTGTGCCCCTGATATTATTGAAGAAGATTTTTATTTGTATTCCAATGGAATTCATATACAAACTACTAAAGTATATTTTACATAAACAATAATATCTCTAATAAGAAAAAAAAAAAAAAAAAAAAAAAGGTCAGATTTTATTCATAGACTGATTTTAATGCGGCTCAATGGGGATTCGGTTTTCGAGCCTCACGCGCCCCCTGGTGGAAATAAACTTTAGCTATTAGCTTGTAGCATTTTCTGTCATTGCGCTTGCCGTAGTCTTGCGGGAGTTTATGTAAAATCATGATGGCGGCGGCCTGTGCGAGAACTTTTAGTAAGGTCGGTCGGTTCATTTTAGACACGCCGAAATGCCGCGTAACAAACACCGCAGCATTAGTGCCGAGAATGAGCATGAGATGCCAGGGAAGAGCTTACGGTACCGGCGGTGCGGGATTTAAATCCAGACTCTTGGTCGCTGCACCGGTGCGTGGCAGTGGCAGAGTCCTGGGATGCGCCTTCTTGCTCGGTGGTGGTTTCGGCTTGTACCAGACCATCAAACTCACGCTTCAGCGTCACCTTGCAGAGGAAAAAGCAAATGTAAATATTCAGTTATGTGCTACATTTCTGGGTGTCCTAACAGTTACCCTTTTTGACATGCAACTATAGAAAGTAAATGTCATTTTTGGGTTAGTTTGCTCACCTTTTGTTTTGTTAACTTGTTTTGATTAGGCACCGCTGGGGACAGGTCTTAAATTGACTCTGTATCAGTATAAGACCTGTCCGTTTTGCAGCAAGGTGCGAGCCTTTCTGGATTATCATGGTCTGCCATATGAAATTGTGGAGGTCAATCCCGTTATGCGAAAGGAGATCAAGTGGTCCACTTACAGAAAAGTTCCCATCCTGATGGTGAACGAGACGGTGGTATGTAGCTATTCGGATGATGTCTTTCCTGATTATGATTATGAATAGTAAGATTCTTCAGATCATCAAGTCCCTCTCTGTTATTTCTTCAACAGCAACTCAATGACTCTTCTGTAATTATTAGTGCTTTGAAGACATACCTTGTCAGCCAGTGAGTAGCCTATCTTCTGCTTGACAGTCTTTATACTTTTTATATGGATGTTGTTGATAAAGTCATAAATTCTATATTTAACATTTTGTATATTTCTGTATTGTATTCATGTAGAGAAGGGGTTTTCAAATTGGGACATTAAACATAAGTTTTTTCTTGCAATATTGATTTGACATTGATTTTTATCTAAGGGGATTGTCATCGATTGAGATTGAGAACCTTTTAGCACTGTTTTCTCTTTTGCGCTAATTGCTTTGCTGATAAAAAAAAATGCTTATGCAAATAAATGTAAATATAAATGCAAATTTGTATTGTCTATTCACTGCTTCTTTTAGGGAGAAAACAATATCTGAGATCCTCACTCTTTATCCTGAGATGAAGGCAAAGAACGACAGTGGGAAAGACGTGAAAGAGTTTGGCAATAAGTACTGGGTCATGGTGCTTGACGCTGAAGCTGATCATCTATATCCTGGAAAAGACACCAGAATGTAAAGCAAATAAGTGATGTCTGATAGTGATTGCTTTTACTAGTCTTTACTAGATTGCTTTTTTTTTTTTATGAACTTTTATGGTGTCAAACATGATTTTGTTTGTTGATCTCACTAACACTTTTTGCTCAGAGAGGAGATTAAATGGCGGAAGTGGGCAGATGAATGGCTGGTGCACCTAATTTCCCCAAATGTTTACCGCACGCCGACCGAAGCCCTCGCATCCTTTGACTACATAGTACGAGAAGGCAAATTTAGCACCTTTGAGGGCTTCTTTGCTAAGTATTTCGGAGCTGCTGCCATGTGGGTCATTTCAAAGAGATTGAAAAATAGGTATTTTTTTGAGGGCAGTGGGTTAGTAAATAATGAAAATATTTGACAAAAATGTTTTGACATTAAAGTTTAACCTCATTATACTACACAGACACCATCTGCAAGATGATGTCAGACAGGATCTCTACAAGGCCGTCAATGATTGGGTGGCAGCCATTGGAAAAAATAAGAAATTCATGGGAGGTGATCAACCCAACCTTGCAGATCTGGTATGTGTTTCTCTTTCAGTCTAAAATTATATTAAAGATATATAAAATACAGTACTGCCTTTCTAAACTTTAGGGTTGGTGATATATAAAAAAAAAAAAAAAGATATCCTATGCTCACAAGGGCTGTATTTATTTGATTAAAAATACAGTAAAACCAGTAATATTGTGAAATATTTTTATCATTTAAAATAACTTTTTTTCTATTTGAATTTGAATTGAATTTTCAGCATCATTACTCCAGTCTTCAGTGTCACATGATCCTTCATAAACCATTCTAATATGCTGATTTGGTGCTCAAGAAACATTTCTTATTATCAATGTTATAGATAGTTTTTCTGTTTAATATTTTTGTGGATACCATGATACATTTTATTTTTCACTTTGATGAATAGAAAGTTCAAAAGAACAGCATTTATTTGAAATATAAACATTTTGTAGCATTTTAACATAAATGTGTTTACTGTCACTTTTGGTCAATTTTATGCATCCTTGCTGAATAAAAGTATACATTTTTCTTACTTGCCCCAAACGTTAGTGTACAGTAGCGTATATTTTTCCCAGTATCACAATTGCTTGAGGAATGTCAATTGGATTCGCTTTTTTATTTATATTTATTGGCATATCTAATCCTTCTTGTACCTTGTGTTTTCAACATAGGCCGTGTTTGGTGTTTTGAGGGTTATGGAAGGCCTTCAGGCATTTGATGATATGATGGAACATACCAAGGTGAAGAACTGGTACCGGCGTATGCAGAAAGTCACAGAACAAGTGTCATAAAATCAAAGCTTCGGTCATCACTGCAACAACTTGAAGCACTTGATACCACTGCACAACTTGCCATCTGTTGGTAGCGTACTGGTTATGCAAATCTTAAAAGACGTTTTTTACAGTAATTAAGCTGGCTTCCATTCTTCCTTTGCCTCAGACTATACCCACAGAGCTTATTTAATTTGAAGAGATCAATAAAAACACATCCATAACAGCATAAAGTGCTTTTCCTGTTTGTTTGTTCTCTTTCCATGATTTGCTTTACTACTCAACTGATTTTTCTACTCAACTATTTCTTTTACTTTGGAAAGCAAAGTGCTACCTGAAACAAATGCTCTTTAAAGTAAAACAACCTCATATGATCTACAGACATTGTGAATGGGTTGAAGAGGGATTGTTCTGAAACCATCAGTTTTCTCCATCTTTGTGGGCTTCAACAAATGTATAATCTAGTGATCTGGTCTATTTTTCAACAAATAACGGTTAATTTGTTTTTGCATATGTTGCTCTTGTTCTTCTGAATTGTTGTTTTGTTCCTTTTTGTAATGTTGAAGTGCTGCCACTCTCATCAAGTGGTATTTAGGTTACTAAGCAGATGAGCTCAGCCCTTGTGACCTTAGTAGTTAATTATGTCTACCTCTGTTAGGGTTATACTGTTCATAAACGTTCAATCTGAGGTTGCAGTGACCTTCAAATCTGTCGATTACTTAATGTTTTTCAACCTGGGGTTCTCAATTTAACTTAAAATGTGATATTACTGAATTATGTGAAAGTTGCTAAATAATTCACCAAGAACGCTATGCATCATCTTTTGAGTTGTCAAAAGTGAAAAATATGTGTCAATGAAATAAATAAAAAAATCTCAAGCAGATGGTTGTTAGCTTGCTTGTCTGTAGCCTGTCATGTTTTTATGCTACTGCTAATAAAAAGGCGATATATTTATGAAACAATTTTAAAGACAAATGCCAGAGAAGGCGGTGCCTGCACATAGCAACGCATCGTTGACATAGAAACCTGATGAGCTTCAGTTCATTGGGCGTTAAACACACTTCTCAAATCTTTGTCGCTGAAGTTTCGAACCAGCCAATCAGATGCAATATAGAACGTTAAAGGCGGGACTCAGAGCGCCAGACACGTTTCTGATTGGCGGCTATTGTTGTCCATGCAAGAGTCTACCGGGTATTTGCAAACAACATTACACGGGGGACGTTGCTTTTCATTGAGGTTAGTGGCATTTGTATTCGCATCACTTAAAATTTTAAAGTACATAAATACATTTTCAACGTATTTTTGATCAGGATTATTTAACTGGCCGTATAAATATGCAGTGCATGAGCAGAAGTAAAGGACTAGGAACAAACTTGACTGAGGACAAATAGTCTTGTTTAACAGATAACGTTACACATGTATGATTCATAACACCTCTTTTTCATTTTTCTCTCAAGTTTATGATACACTTCTGGTGAACTTTTAGATACTATTAAAACAAATAAAAACCGCCCCAACTGAATTGAAGGGATGAAAACACGGTCGTCCTCTCCGCCCGTCCATGTTCATGTCCCAGACTCAACATCTGTTCATGTCCACCTAAAGAGTCCACAGAAGAGCCAGGTCAGACTGGATGATTTTTATTATTCCAGTTTAAATCAGCCTCACTGGTCTAATGAGACAGTGAAACAACTCATCACAGCTCTTTTCTTCAGCAGGGTAAAGTGAGCAATTTACGATCCACTTCCAGTGTAAAGGTCCGAGCTCCCTGGGTTCCTCCTGGAAAAGCCTCAAGACGGAGAGAATACAGATGGGAGGTTTGTTTAGTCCCATTTACCTTTATTTAAAAGTTGCCTAAAATAATTACAAGTTATTTATTTAACTATGACTGTTTTTAAAGTCGTCATGAAACGGAAGTTGCGACAGTCTTTTCTCCCTGTTGTTACATTCGAGTGAAATGCTTAGCAAACAAGAAAAAAAAATGTAGGGCGTGACTTGAGTTTGTCAAGCGGAAATTGATTGGATGGTTGAAGTTGGCTGTTGCTGTGATTTGATTTGAGTGACAGGTCCAAGGTACAAGGGCATATTAAGTTTAATATTCCATTAAAAATTGTAATTGTCAAATTTGATTTCATAGTGACTTTAATAACAAAATTTCCCATCAGGGGGCTACTCGCTGCTTAGAGATCACCCCGGCACCAGCCACTGACCCTTCCTCACCTCCTCTCCGGCTCACCGACCTGTCCAGTGAAGAGGACGATGCAAGAGAAGTACTTGGCAAATATGAGAGAAAAATTGAAAGCCTTATGTCAGAGGTTGACTGTATAAAAAGTGAGGTATGGATTGTGAATAATCATGACAATAAGATAGATTTCACAATTGGATTTGAATATTAAAATCTCCACAGGTAAAGTTAAGGCAGACAGAGGACCACCTGAAGCATCAATCACAGCAGTTAAGCGCCTGTCGGCGTTTGATTGACCAGCACGAGGAACGACTTGAGGAAGCTAGTAAGGACTTGAGGAGGTCAAAGTGTGAAAATACTGATCTGCGTAGCACTGTAGAAGGGACGCAGGGTGAGCCTGGACCAATGAGGTATAGTTCTTCCAGGTTAATTTGTCACATTAGCTTTTAGGTCATTGGCCTGAATGCTTAAAGTCACCATCAAATCTTATTTTTTTATTCATATTTATCTGTGCACATCATTATTTGTTTTAATTCATGTGCCCTCATAATCTTTAATCAAAATAACTTTTCCTCCTTCTTGCAACAACATTTCTTCTCTGATGATGTGTTTACTAGCGTGAGGGCGGGACAACCTGTCACTCACATGACATCACAGCAATAGCAAACCACAACCGTCCAATCAATTCTCGATGTACAAAATCAAGTCCATTTCACTTGGACGTCACATCATGCTGACTTTAAAACGTGATTTATGTGGACAGTTCCGAAACAGGACCTCCTCACCAGGAGATGGAAACTCTGCTGAGGAAACTGGTGGAGGCTGAGATAGATGGTCAGGCCGCAGCTAAACAAGTGGCGGCTCTGAGGGAAACCGTGGGAAAACTTAAGAAGGTAAGAAGATTGACAAACTATGCAGTTACCTCTGAAATCTTTTCATGTAAATAAAAAAAAGTACACACTTTGTGTATTCAGGACAAAAAACAGTCAAAGACGCACTCTGATCAGTTGGGCCGTCAACATGAGCTACTCGAGCAGAAGTTGGACACATTTTTGGACACAAATCGCACTCTCAGAAGACTTTTGAGGGAGCAGCATGGGCGGGAGGTACGAAAGACTTTAAACTAAATGTATCAAATTTTTGGGTTGGCTATTGGTTCTGCAGTATTGTGTATGTGTAGTTAAATTTTTTTTTAAACCGTTTCACCACAGACAGATGGTCTGAGGATGTCTGATGAGAGGGAGATGCTAATGAGAAAACTAGCTGATTCTGAGGCTGAGAAAAGGGTTTGTAATCTAACTCCTACATTTATTTTTGTGTTGTGAATGTATATACTTTTTTATATTGTTTTGGGGTATTATTATGACTTCTAATTGTAACATCGTTGTTAGTTTGATACATTTGATATTTTTCATTCAACAACAATGCATTAAATTGATCTAAAGTGACAGTAAAGACTTGTTACAAAAAAGATCTATTTTAAATAAATGCTGTTCTTCTGAACTTTTTATTCATCAAAAATCCTGGAAAAAATATATCAGGGCTTCCACAAAAATATTAAGCAGCACAACTGTTTTCAACATTGATAATAATAAGAAATGTTACTTGAGCACCAATTCAGCATATTAGAATGATTTCTGATGGATCAGACTGGAGTAAAGGATGCTGAAAATCATAGAAATAAATTACATTTTAAAATTCAAAACAATTTAATTTTAATTTTAAATTGCAATATTATTTTACAATATTCTGTTAAATGCTTGAAATGTAGAGCGGTTTTGTTTTCCTTAAATACTTTGTTGATAGTATTACTAGTTATTGTCACTTTCTCTTGTAGAAACTTGAGACTAAACTAAACAACAGGGAAAGAGAGGCCAATAAGATAGCTGAGAATTTGGAAACTGAAAAGGTAATAATAATTTCCACTCACTATTTCTCTTATTTTTTCGATGCGTTTGCATAACATTCTTCTATGGCTTGTTTTAATAGCTCTTCTGCATTTCTAAATACTTGCATAGTGAATTTGCATCAAAGTTGCTCCTGTGTTGCTGAGTTTTAAAACAGGAAGTGTTTTGTGATCGTCGTCACAGGAGCATCTGAGGACCACAGGAGAGCTGTCCAAGGTTCTTGAATCCACTCGCAGTCGCTTGCAGAACCAGCTGCTCAAGAAAGAAGCTGAAAATAACCGTTTGGAGGCTCAGATCCAAGTAAGGCAACTTTTTACTGCGGAGTCATAGTTTTCATTTACATGAATACAGTGAGATATCTCATAGAGATTGTACTGTACTGTGGCACAGAAGCTGGAAGGGACACTGCAGCATCAGCAGGAGGAGGTTCAAGGCCTTCTGGAGCAGATGAGAGAGCTGAAACAGCACTGTGAAGGAGACAGAGACATCCACAAACAGGTCTCGGAGGACCAGAGGAAGCGGGCCGAACAAAGTGTGAATGCAGCTGCACAGCTCTCTGCACAACTCTCGGACAAGGTACTGTATACAGAAGAACAATGTTAAATGTGCTTCAGGGATTCATAAAAATCACATAAAGTTTCTGTTGACCTTAATGGTTTTCAAAGTGCTAATTGATGACATAATTCTCCAAAGGTTCTTTGTATTGTGTCATTGTGCTGGCCACTTATATTTACTTCACTGGGAACTCTGTCTCACTTTTTACCGTTTTTTTTGAAAGACTGATTTTCTGTAGTTGGCCTGTGTGACCCATGCAGTGCAGACTTTGACTGATGTGTTTCTGTGGTTTCTTCAGGAGACTCAGTTAGCAGAGGCTCTCTCCAATGCTGAGGCGCTTCAGCAACGCTACTTCAAACAGAACAGAGAGAAAAGCCAGCTGGAGTTGGAGATCACCACCTTAAATAAGTCAGTGACTGACTCTATTCACTTGCTTTTAGTGTTCACTTAAGCTCAGCCTAGTCTTCATGTCTATAATTTATTTATTTTTTAGCATGAATTATGTTCTGAGTAATTTATGATGCTTGCTATACATCAGTGAGCTTTGAGTTTCTGAAATTCTCTTTTAACGTAATTGTCCATGAAAAAAAGGAAAAAGGTCTGTGTTGTTGGGTGAATCTCACACAGCCGGTCAATAAAATGTAATTTCATTTCATTTCCAAAAAAAATAAAAATAAAATGAAATAAATAAATATATATATACTTTTCTCTTTTTTTTTTGCGTAACGGAAATTAAGTTGACATTAAGATGAGATTTGCAATGTGACATTATTTACATTATTTACCATAATCAAAGTTTTATGATTCCTATTGTTTGTAATGATGATTGTATTAGCTTAATCAAGTTTTTTTTAGTTTTTTTATAATACATTAAAACACATTTATACAATGATGTACTGATGTATATTGATGTATACTACCATTCAAATGTTTTGGACCGTAAGATTTTGCTAAAAAAAAATGCTTGTGAAAGGAAAAAAAAAGTCTCTAATGCTCACCAAGGCTGCATTTATTTGATCAAAAAACAGTCAAAAGTAATACAGCAATATTGTGAAATATAATTACAATTTAAAATATCTGTTTTCTATTTTAATATACTTTAAAACGTGATTTATTCCTTTGATGCCAAAGCTTTCAGCTTCATTACTCCAGTCTTCAGTGTCACATGATCCTTTAGAAATCATTTCTAATATGCTGATTTGGTGCTCAAGAAAAATGTTTTATTATTATCAAGGTTGAAAACAGTTGTGCTGCGTAATATTTTTGTGGAAACGGTGATCATTTTATTTTTCAGAATTCTATGATGAATAGAATGTTCAACAGCATTTGTTAGAACAGTTGTCTATAAATACTTCAGAGTTTATTTATATTTTTCACATTACAATAATGAGACTTTAAGAATAATAGTCTTTTTGCATTATGGTATTAAGAATTGAGGGATGTTCTTTCTGCAAAACATGATTTTTTTCCTTTGGATTTTTGATTGCAATATGATCGGTTTCGATTTTTCACCTGATTGTTATATTTAGCGGATCTCATAATAGACAGTGATGGTGGGCTCTTCTCTTTGCAGTCGCCTCACTGAGTTGAGCGAACAGCTGCGCAGTTGTGAGCAGAAGTCCTGCGCTGAGAGAGAGGGGCTTCTCAGCCGTCTGCACTCCCTCACCTCAGAGAACACGGCTACCAAACTGGAGAACCAGAGACTCAAGGCAACAACTCTCAGACTCAATAAAGACTTTTCTCACAAAACCATCTAAGCTCTGATTCTCATTGTGATTTTTGTCTCTATTAGAGCACACTGTCAGCCACAGAGGACAGGCTGTCTTTGTCTCAGTCAGAGGTCCAGCAGCTGAAGATCTCTCTCAAAGACTTTGAGAATCTGGTAGAGGGTTACAAGAGTCAGGTGCTTCAACATACCTTCCTCGCAGCTCGTTACAATTCATCTGCATTTAGTCATAGTACATTAACCCTTCACATTTCTTGCAGTTGCAAAAGACGCGTTTGGAATCCGAGGAATACTCTTTGAGGCTGCAGCTGGCGGAGAAGGAAGCACAGAGTGACCGCACGGAGGTGGAAAGAGAAGTGGAACAGGGCCGCAAACAGCTCCAGGCCCGGCTGAGGGAAACGGAGATGCTGCGGGAAGCTCTGAAGCGCCTGGATGATGAGCTCAGGGAGGCCAGAGAGAACATGCACATCCAGGACAGAAGAAATGCAGAGCAGAACAGCACTCTGTCTGAGCTCAGAAACAAGGTGATGTTTACGGACATATTTACACCACAAATATTATGCTGAAATCAGATGGGTTTTTATTTTCATGACTCATTTTCCTGTTTGCATGTAGATGGAGCAGCAGAGTTGTAAAATAGAGAACCTCCAGGAGAAGAACTTATTTCTACTTGAAGAAAATATGCAGCTGAAACGCTCAATGGAAAGCAATGAAAGGTCTGCTGCACATATAATATGCATATTTATTCAAATTTCCTTCTATAAAATAACCCAAAATATATTGATGACTTTATCTTCTGCTATAATATATTATGATAGACCTTTATAACATCAAAATTATGAATAATTTAAACTTTCTTTTCTTGTATAGAATAAACCAAAATATATTTATATCTTCTGCTTTATTTAAAAGGCCTTATGCATATCTAAATTATGAATATTCTTTATTCCTTATCTATTAATTAATCAAAATATATTGATAACATTATCATCTTCTTCTTTAAAAGGCCTTATGAAAATCAAAATTATGAATATTCTTTATTCCTTCTTGTCTAATAATTAAATCAAAATGATGACATTGTCTCACGGGAAATGCCAACACAGAAAAAAAAATATAAAAAAATATATATACTAAATTAATATAATTTAACTGGGTCTTTAACATAAACCCATACACACAAAGAAAGCTGAAGCTTAAAACCTTTTCTAGTTAAGTTTCCTAACGGTATTTGAGCTTTGTCATATTTCTGTATTTCTGGCACACAGGAAGATGGAGGATGTGAGCACTCAGAACAGGGATCTGCTTCAGGTCATCGCCAAGCGTGAAGAGACCATCCACGCCACACAGCTGCGTCTGGAGGACAGGAGCCGAGAGTGTGACTCTCTCTCCCGACAGGTGGAGCAGGCCAGAGAGGAGGCGCACAGACAGGTCTCAGACCAGTTCTCAGGAAGCTCATTTTGTTGCACCTGTGTGAGGTTAGTGTATAAATGCTTTTCATGTTGGGGCTTTGTTCACAGGTGGAGCAAAGCCTAGAGCGGGTGCTGTCCAAAGAACGCTCGGTTCAGTCCAAAAAGCTGGATTTGGAGACCCAGCTGAGCCTGGCTAAAAACGAGCTGGGTCAGATGCGCCGCAGCAAAGATGACGTAAGTGTTCTCAGCTGAAACTTTCCATTTAAAAATATTCTGTAAATCGTCAAAGGATTATATTGTGAATACAATTTTACAACGGAAAATAATTTTGAGCTGTGCTTCTGTTTGACATCACCACAGCCAAAAAAGAAACAAGGTGATTGGAAAAAAAATTAGATGGGAGGAAAAATTATATTTAAATTATTTTGCATTCCCCCAAGAAACTTTGCATTCGCTTGCAACAATTTTCTGTTCTCTAGCAAAAGTTGCGTGTCCCTCCAAGAAACCACGATCAAACACTAAAGTGGTGATGGAAATATGAAGTTGGAGGAAAAACGGTCAATGCTTTTGTGAACTAAACATTATTTTTCCTCCAGCGTTGTAATTTCCAACTTCATATCCCTTTAGAGGCTTTGTAGAAACTGAGATGAGTCAAGTTTTGTGTTACAGATGTTTAACTTCAATCTATTCAATAAGGAATTTTCTTTACATGTCAAATATTTATAGATGCACCTTTTAGAAACGGTTTGGGTTTTAATTTTTCAGATGGAGAAGCGATTTCAGTGCAAACTTCAAGACATGAAGAACCAGTTGGAGCAGGTGAACAGCGCCAACCGCAGTCTGCAGAACTACGTCCACTACCTGAAGGCTTCATACACCAATGTGTTTGGAGACTCGGCTCTAACAAGCTCACTGAATCCCCATATCTAAACAATGACCATGAATAAAGTCATTTCATTTCTTTATTTAATGCAGTTTTTTTATTATACTTTTAAAATACCTCAATGACTTATGGGCAGTTTACACAACACTGTTTTCAACAACGATTTACACGACAACGGCGTTTTGGAGGCCCGAAATCATGAACTTTTGGATGTTAAGTGCTAGTTTTTGAAAATGATATCGTTATTGTCTCCGTGTAAACTACAAAAACACGAATTTGTGAAAATGGTGACATCATGCGCATGGTAATTACATGTTCAGTTTATAGGCACGTAGTGTTTCTTTACAAAGTGACATCGCCAATTACTGGCCTGGCATCATAATACAGCATCTGTGTGAACGGGATAGTTTTGACAACGTTGTCGTCTGTCGTTTTCCATGTTTAGCACATTGTTGTCATGTAACGTACCCTTAGTTTCATCTGATGACCTTTTAATAAAATAAAACAGTACAAAACAAAATCTCCAATGTACACGTTTCTTTAATTAAATCATAATGCATTAAACAGTCACAATATTCCTCAAAAAATATCTATAAAAACACTTAAGATTCTTTAACATGACAGTATATCAGTCCAGTATGACTAATCTAGGATTAATCACTGTCACTGTCTCCCTCGCTGTCTGCCTCCTTAACGTCCGTGCTGAACTTGTATTCCTGGTCACAGCCCATGTAGGCATCACTCATGAAGTACAGCGTGTAGTTGTGCACACCAACAACAGGTGCCACAAAGTCGAGTTTTACCTGTGGGAAGAAGAAAAACCCATTGTCATTAACAGAGTTCTGACAAGAGTTCCATTTAAATACTACAATTTGAGGGTCATATAAGACGGGAATAATGTACTGCTGCCTTGGATATAAAAGCAGGACTAACCTTGGCCTTCTGTTGAAGAGTTAGTCTCTTGATTGAGATGAGGCTGTTCGATTTGGGGTCTCCAATAACAACCCACCAGCCTTCTTCACGTTTCTACACAAACAAACAAAAAGTCATTAAGTAATGCTGTAAGTATAAAATAACCTCAAAGCAAGATCAACTATTTTCAAATGATGTTAAGAGTTACACAACCACTCAAAAGTTTTGGAAAAGTAAGATATTAAGATGCATTAAAGAAATCATTCACCCAAACATGAATATTTATTTCCTCACCCTCACGTTGTTCCAAACCTGTATGATTTTGTTTCTTCTGCTAAACGCAAAGGAAGGATATAGGGTTTATGTAAATAGACACTCACCTGTGGGAACAGAGGAGCAATGACAGGCCCTGTAACTTCCTCTTCTCGTTCCAACTGCACTTGGACGACCACTGGACTTCCACTGTGAGCACAAGAAAATAAATTAAAATCTTCAGCAGAGATTAATGGTAAATGGCTGGTTTTGTACACCCACACAAGGTTGTAGGTTTTCAAATGAAGCCCTTTGGATTTTGATTTCATCTCATACCTCTTGATGTCGTCCTTGTCGGCCACTTCGTACGAGAGCTCGATGTTGGGATAGCGGTTACAGAAGCGCGCCACGTCGGCCATTTGTACATCTGAAAGCTGCAGAAGACCAGAGCGGTCCTCATCTTCCATCTCCATGATGTCAAAGATGCTCTCCACACCCTAAATGCGTTAACAAAAGAGTTGAGACAGACAACCAAAAGACGGTGTTCACCGATGAACTCACTCAGATCCAAATCTCACCTTGTCCGTGCAGCGCTTGATGTGTTCAGAAGTGAAGTGGGGTAGTTGTTTGAGGTAAGAGTCTTTAGACCACATGGCTTGTGTGACCATCTGAGCCAGCTCCATGGCAGCCAGCGCTGGACTCAACCAGCCGTTACTGGAGAGCACGTCTACGCACGCCTGGATCAGCCTCACCGCCTAAAAATACAGGCAAGAGAAGAGCAGCAGGACTTATGAAACAAAAAGATTTCTAAATGCTAATTTAAACTTTCTAGTAATCAAAGATTTATGAATCCTAATTTGCATGTATTGTCCTTTTTGAGCTGTGAAAGATTGACTATGTGCTCAAAGAGTTTCCCCTCACCTTGCTGAGGATGTCTTCAGTGTCTGACTGGAGCTCTGCACTCAGCTGCATTCGGGACAGATGAGCCTGAAGCAGCAGGTTGGTCTTCACGTGAGGGTCGTTGAACTTGGGGTTGTTCAGTTTATGAGGCACTTTCTGAGCCAGCTGCAAAAGTCAGAGTGGTTAACAGAGATCTCATGCAGTCTGCTTGTTCTAAGAGTTAAAATTACACTCATATAATGGAAATATTTATTTACCTGCCGCAGCAGGGTGTCTTCGTGATGCCTGATGGGAATGTTTTTATACTCCGCAGCATTGGAGATAATCTCGATGAGGCCACGGACCTTTGTCTTGGCATTTAGGGACATACTGAACAGCTCTGGAGCAAGGACAAACAGATAAGAGCTGTATCAGTCAAGACGGACATGGCTAGACAATTAAGCAGCACATTTCAGGAACCACATTTGGCTAAAATGGTTTTAGAAAGTTGAAATCACTGACCTAAACAGTGACATTAAATTAGCATTTCTCTTATGGCATGTTTTTACTGTCAGTGTCTATTTCGTGTACAAAACATGGATAAGCTACAACAAGTAAAGATGTTAGCTGGATTGACAATATCGATTTCCCGACCCTCACTTTGATTAACCAATATTGATACTTATACAGAAGAAAAGATCTGTTGCTACTTCAGTTCCATCGCGACTGTGTTAAACAGAGAAGGTCCTCACCGATGGTTGTGTAGTTGATGTAATAGTAGGCAGCAATCATGCCCAGATTCAGAGGTGCCACATCCATCTCATCCTCGATGCTGATGCACTTGGACTGTTCCAGATCCTGCAAGGTGTTTTCCACCAGCTCAGACAGATGATCCGACAGGTGACGATGCGACATACCTGGAACATGAAAAGATTTTAGTCTGATGCATTAAAAAGTACTTCAAATACACAGATGAAGTTGAATATTTTTGCATGCTCTCCTGATGTCACAAATAGTGAATTCTGCAGCGTGAAGTCTAGATTTTAAATGTCAAGTCATTTGTCCTGCTGTATTGAAGATCTGTAGGCATTACAAGGTACTGCGATTCCTCACCCTGCAGGTTGTAGTAGTTGGGGTTTTGGGTCATGCGACGGTACAAAAACGTCCATGTCAAGTAGTCCACAGCGTCCTGCTTGTTCTCCACCGTCTTGGTGACGATCTCAGCGTTGAAATGGTCATGAAGACAGTGGTCCAGGTGAGACTCGACAGGCAGAGGCTCGTAAAGGAACTTTTTGAAGAAGTCCTAAAGAACAAGGATGTTCAAAATTATGAAGAGCCAATCAATCACGCTTGAGACTAACCGATCTTGAGTCAAGAAAATGTGTGGTTTAGTGTTAGCTTTACCTTTTTGGACCCTTGACACATGATGACACAGCGACCCTCATCATCCTGGAGAGGACGGTTTGCCTTTCCTACCATCTGGAGCACATCATAGATTGGGTAGTCCACGTACCTAATCAGAGAAAGATATTCATGAGCAATCCACATGCACACTGTAAAAATTGGTGATGACATCAGTCATTTGAGGCCACTAAGGATGAAAAAAATACTTACGCATGGATTTTACCGTTGTAGTACTGCGTGTCCATGACAATCACCAGGTGGGCAGAGATGTTAGTGCCCCAGCAGAGAGAGCGAGACGCCACCATTACCTGAATGGCACCTGGCATGAGCAGAGGGGGGGCAACACTTATTTTAGCTCAGACACACCTTAATCAATCGTTTCAATTAACCTCATAAAACGTTCTCCTGTGCATTGGTAATATTTCTTTCATAATTTCTTTAAGTTACATCGAACCTTTATTTTGGCAGGTTGTAATGAAGACCTTTGAGTTTCTGTGTGTTTTAATAAACTATACTATTACTACTAATACTACTACAAGTACATTCTACTGTGCAATAGTAATATAATTATTTTATATTTTATTCAAGTTAATCCAAACTTTTATTTTGAAAGGGTTGTCATAACTTCTCATTAATGAGTGAATGTGCAATTTTTTTTGGGACGTTATTATTAATTTTTCATTAATAAGTGAATGTGCAAACATTGTTTGGATGTTATTATTAACTTTTCATTAATAAGTGAATGTGCAAAAAAATTTGGGATGTTATTGTGTACATTTACCCTTTTCATTAAAAAAAGAAATTCTTTAAAATTAAAATTTATACATTACAGCAAAACAAGTGATGTAAGAAAAATGAATTATCAATATGAGAAATTTCATAATTACATGAAATTTAATAGAATATATAATCTGAGAACTACCAGTATTAGTTAATTATACTGTAGTAACTCTTAATTGGCTTTAATTAAATTCCTTTATAGCTCATGACTGCTCAAAAAAGCCCACATTTTAAAAACCTAATCATATTCTAATAAAACAAATAAATAAAAATGTTGGAATGTTTTCAAACAAAATGTATTCATTTTACTTGCATAAGCTTTCACTTTAAAATAAAGAGGATACATTTTTTATGCTGAATTACTTCATTAATAGATGTGAATATTCATGTTTATAACCAAAATTCTATCCCAAATGTGTGTGAGAGATATGGGAAAGAAGTTTAATTATTTTACAGAAGTATCGAGTCAAAACTAACTCAGATAAAAAGTTTAAAGCAAACTTTTTTTTTTTTTTAAGAGTACTGAACAAAAGGTAACTTTTTAAAACGGTTCTCACTTCTTTAAAAAGTACTAAAAATAGTTTTTTTTCCAGGTCAAAAATGGCCCGAGTACATTATGACTGTTAAACTAAAACATTAGATTTCATGTGTCGTACCAGAAATGAAGAGATGCTCCACAATCCTGCGCTCTGTAGGTGAAAGGCCCTCGTGAAGGTACCCCACCCCGTTAGAGAGGGTCTCCTTCAGTGTAGCATCAGCGAGATTCTCCATGAATGGAGCCAGATCCTTCTCGGTTGAGTGTAGGAACCTGCAGGGACAAAAAGAAGGTTGAAGATGAAATGCCTGATGGGATAAGAGTGTATTTAGTGTATGGATGTGATATAGATCTTCCAGCACCTTTGTGGCACCACGTCAGCAGCACAGAAGGTGAGAATATCAATAGCGGTAAGACGAGTCTGGCGTCTGGATGGCACAAATACCAGCACTGGCTTGGATGGAGAGTGTTTCATTATGGCGTGATACACAGGTTTTGCCATGGACAGCAGACGAGTCTGTGTGTGACTCACGTTGAAGCCCTGAGGAAGGGGAAAAGTAGTCAAGTGGATTAAACAAAACTTCAAATATAAACAGAAGAACAGGGTAGGGATTGTGCATCAGGGTGTCTACAGATATAAACAAGTTAAATTTAAGACTTTTTAAGACCTTTTTAATGCCACTTTGAATTAAATTTAAGACCAAACCTGTGATGGAAATACACATTATATTACATGCGTATATGTAATATTTAACCTAAGTAATTGAAATAATTTAATATTCACTCAGGGCCTGAATTTCATTTTGGAAAATGGGGGGGAAATCCCCCCTTAGGTGATTCTTATGGGGGGGAATTTTTTACTTGAGGGGGGAGTTTAGACTTTTTTTTTTAATTACATGTATCTCGCCTAATGTATGCTCACTCATCGCATTTTTACAATGGGGTAATTTTGGTCTTAAGAATTTACACAACACAAGGAAGCTTGATTTCAATGTTTGAATTAAATTGAAAAAAGTAGCACAAATAAATACAATAGAATAAAGATACCAATAAATAGAAATAAAGAGAGAAGTGTTTGCTTAGGTCTAACACTAGTATTCAGAAATACTACAGAGACTGAATAAAGTAATCAAATGTAAAATAACACTGGGTAGTATTTTAGTCCTGACTAAATTAAATACATAGGCTATTAATCCTGATTCCTTAAAATGAAAGCTATGTTTTGTTGTTTTGACAACCAAATTAATGACAGACACATATGGCTGCTGTCCCTTTAAGAGCTAGTGCACGGGTCCTGTGTTCATGTTCGGTCATGTGCAATTTATGCTTATTTAAGACATAACCGACTGTGTTTAGAGGATACTCACCAAGACCGAAATTAACATCATTTTCGCATGTTTTTGACTGTTAAAGCGATCAAAACCACGAAAAATAACTTTTGTTACCCGCGAGCTGTTTGTGAGGCGGCTTTACTCTATGTATGTGTGCAGAGAAACATCTCTCAGACAGCGCGCAAGTACAGAATAGTTTCAAATCGCGTGAATGTTTAAACTGGTAAAACTTTAAAAGACGTGCAACTGGTAAACTTTAGTTACTCATGATGCAATGCTGGCCCGATTATGCAAGTGACAATTCCGTCTATCCCGACTCCCGAAACCCGAGAGTGTATTATTGCCGCCTGGTGCTCTTAACGAGCTGATAGAAGACCGAAATTCGAGCCCTGCACTACTTGTTTATTGAACTAAAATCAATGTAACATTTGCAATCGTGAGAATATTCAGCAAAATAGCTCCCGTCATGTTATGTTACTTAACTATATCACATGTTATAAATAAAAAAACTCAACATTTTGAATTTTTACCTCAGTATGTTTCTTCTGGGAGTTTTTTTATGTTTGCCCATATGCTCATTTGTCATCAAATCTATCACAGAGACAAGCACCGCGAGCCTCAACAGCATTACCAGAAAAAGCCTTCATTAGCATTATCAATAGCTGTTTATGTAATAAAATCTGAATCATTCTCGCGATTCGATGCTTCACTGGTTATTTGACGGATATTAGGTCCGTCAGACTGGAGAAATTTTAGCGGTAACGTGACCAGAAATATTTAAGACCTATCGAATCTGAATTTAAGACATTTTAAGACTTTTTAAGGCCTTTTATTAGGAAAACTTTATTTAAGACATTTTAAGACTCTTTAAGGACCCGCGGCCACCCTGTGCATGTAGATGAAATAAAATTACAGAGAGCTTTAGACTGACCTGGATGTGAAGCTCCAGAGGAACCGGCCTGACATTGGGATGGAAGTTGAAGGTGGCTGTGGTGCTGCAGCCAAGCCAGTGGGCCACATCTTTAGCATTGGACAGAGAGGAGCTGAGGGCCACGATACGGATGGGCCGCTCAATCTGAGAGGAGATGTACCTCATTCTGGAGCAAATCACCTCCAACACAGGCTACAAGATACACAGAATTAGGAAATAATGGATTCAAACAACCAAAACAATGATCTCTGAGAAACTAACAGCTCATTCTTGGTGTTTAGAAATTAGGATAAAAACAAACACTTACTCCGTTGTCACCTCCAATGAGATGAACCTCATCTATTATGAAGAGGCTAACGTTCTGCACATTCTTCCTCTGTTTCCAGCGACGGGAAAGAATGTCCCACTTGTCTGGGGTGCTGACGATGATGTCACCTTTACCCAGCAGTTTTAGGTCAGTGCTTGTCTCACCAGTGAGTAAGACAACCTTCTTATTCAAAGTATCCTGGAACTTCTGGTGCCAGTCAATAAAGACCTACACAAAAGATAATGTCTGAATCATGACATTCACATCCTTGTTTCATCAATTTATTTAATTTAAGTCGAACTATAGACACTTTTACATTATTGCATTTATTTCCATAAGGGCAAATAATTGTGGCTGTACCTGTTCGGCCAGAGCCTCCATGGGTGTAATGTAGACACAGCGGCCTTCTGAGTTGTGTAGGAGCATCCTAAGAATAGCAAACTCTGCACATATGGTCTTTCCGCTGCCCGTGGGGGCGCCAACAAAGACGTTGTCATCGCTGTTATACACCGCATTGAACACTGAAAACGAGAACAGGTTCACTTAGAAGGAAGTTCTCAATCAAGTATGACAGCGTGTTGGGAGGGTTTACGAGGGCAGGTACCTTGGGTCTGGATTGGGTTGAAAAAGGGAAACTTCTGGTAGAGGCTCTCGAAGGCTGCGTTTCTCAGAGCGGACACGGGCAAAGGCTGCAAGTCCAGCAGCTCAGTGGGAGGAGGATATTTCTCAGGCAGGATTAGATGACGAAATGAAACCGGCAGCTGTGTCTCACATGCTTGAGAAAAGAAAAGGAGAAAAAAAAAAACATTCTGGATTAATGCAATACCTCCGACACTCCATTTTACTTCCAAATAGTACAATGGATTTTGGTCGTTATATCAAAGCCACAGTAAATTAGATATGCAATATGGTTTAGTAATATTTTCTGCAGTATTAAGTTGTTAGTATGTCATCAGCAAGTATAAAATAAAAACATACATAGCCAGCGGTCTGAAGCAATGCGAATGAAGTACTGCGGTGGCAGCGGCTCAAACACGGGCACAAAGAAAGTCACAAGATGTTCGTCCTGAGCGTACTTGGCCTTCAGGAGGAAGTACTCATGGTGAAGGACGACTTCACTGTCCACATCCTCCACTAAGATCCAGAAGGCCTCAGATGAGCCATGTATCTGGAAGAAGCCAACATTTAGTGTATAAATAAATATAGTAATAGATTAATAGCAATATAAATCCATTACTATTAATCTATACGTAATTCTTTATTCTAGTTATAATAACAATAATATTATTATTTAGTAATTTACTGATCTTTTTTTGGACTGACCTTGTCATCCCACTGGAAATCTGGTGTGATTGTGAGTTCCACTTTTAGAGTGGAGCGTGTGATAGGCTGCAGATGAACTGCCAGGTCCAGTTTAGGGAACTGATGGACATATTTATGAATGGTTTTCCCCATCTTCGGCATGCGAATCAACTCACCTGAAACAGTTAAGAATTTCAGATCATGAGAAAATGAAATAAAATGGCATTTGGGTATAAAGAGAATGTTTGAGTATTAGTGTATTAGCCACTATTCACCAATTTCATTGTGGTTCAGGTCATAGAGGCGCTCAAAGGGGAAGTTTTTCTTTTCAATCTTTTTGATGACCTCCTCTGGAAGCTTGCGGAACTGACGCAAGGGAGACATCGACTGCCACCTTGATGGAAAAATGCCAATAGAATAAACATCACACTGCAAGACAAACAATACATTTATGCTTGGCAATATCAGCATCATGGCAACTCACATCCTTTTGTCGATCATCTTGCAGAGGTTCATAGTCTTGTCGGTAAGTTGGGCCCAGCCTCTGCTCAAAACAATCTCAAAGATGGCCCTCATCAGCCTGCCAGCACTCTGTAGGATCAAATATAATGTTAAATCTGTGATTTTAAAATAAAAATGTCCTTTTAGGACACAGGAGTATTTTACAAAACATTGTTTCCCCAAACACTCACCTGTGTCACATAGACCATGTCAGCCATGAGAGCGAAGCCCTCCAGTTTAAGCTGAGAGATATATGCCTGCAGCAGCACATTGATCTGAGAAAGACATAACATTCCATTTAAGAGACAATCATACGATTGAATATTCTATAATATACAAGTTCTTCTACATGCATTTACCTTTGCGCTGGGCTCTTCAATGCTTTCCTTCACTGGAATAGGGACTCTCTCAAGCAGTTTCTGAAGCTCAAGTTTTTCTTCCTGTCAATCAAATTGTAAAAACCATGTTTGTTAGTGCTGTCATTTTCCACTTGATCCTGTCTTTAGGATTCAAGAGGTAGAAGTTTGTTCAGATGTTTCAGGTTTGTTTAGACAAGGCACATACCTCTCTGACATTAATGTTTCTGAACTCAGAGGACAGCGAGAACACCCTGAAGAGCTCGATCTCACTCAGTGTGGGCTTCAGCAGCTGGTTGTAGGTCATTATGGACTCGTGGGTGATGTAAAAATGGCTTGCGATGCGGCCCAGGTCTGTCACCTTCAACAGAACACATAAGACATAATTTTAACCACATCTGTTGCTGTCATTTAAAAGTTTAATTGATGTGTTCAGGCAGACCTGCTGAAATCAGTAATCTAGAGGTCGACCGATTGATCGGCCAGCCGATTTGTGGCATTTTTTAATGAACCGGCATCGGCTGATTGTGGTGCAAATTAGGCCGATTAATAGGCAGGCACATCTACGGGCAGCGTTGTTGTGGAACACGTGACATTGCCTCTTGCAGCAAGCAGATTGCCAGTCCCCCTCTGCCTGCTAACTTTTTGAAGAGGACTACCTGGCAGCTTCCCAAGAAACGATAATGTTCGTGTTAAGCCTTTCCTATTTAAATATTGAAGTGCATGTTGACTGGAAATTACCCACGTCTCTCAGTTTGGTACTCATGTTTTGTGTGTGTGTGTGTGAAGCAACACATCCAGATTGCCGCGTCTCACAGCGCGCGAATAGTATACTCTTTCATGTCTTCCTGATCATAAACGGACATATTCACACTAGGGCCATGTCGAGTTTGTACGATATATTGATATGTTTTTAATAAACGATATGGAATGAGACAATACTGTTGTTTATATCAATATAGCCTACAGTTGTTTGATATGAGTGCATCTGAAAAATAGTGGAGGAAGCAGTGAGCTGGTGCGGGGAAAGTGCATTATCCAATTCGTCCTAAGAGTGAGACAAGTTTTATATTAAAATAGCCCCGTCAGACGCTCTGACAGATTCATGTGCTGAGTGCCGACTGACAGATAGATAGATAGATAGATAGATAGATAGATAGATGGATAGAGGCGCTGTTTAATGCACTACATAAAAAAAAAAGCACTACATCTCAAATATTGGCATCGGCCAGAGAAAAACCCATATCGGTCAACCTCTACAATTATCTTGAGTTGGGGATTTAAAGCTGGTACAATCTCAGCATTTATCATGCATATTAATCATCTGGAAGTGACCATTTAGAAAGGGGGGTTAATATGACAAACTGTGTGTACCTGAAAGCTGCCAGATCTCTTGTCGTATTTGACCAGGTTGTTCTTCTCCAGGACAGTGGCTGCCGTGTGTACCAGGTCCAACCTGCGTCGCTCCAGCAGTGGGTCAATGCTGCGGTCATCATGGGAGACGCCATATAGAGTGGGGTTCCGCAACATCCGTACATACAGGTATGTGTAACCCAGCCAATTTACAGCATCCTGAAAACAGTGACAAAACAGATCAAACCCTGCAAAAGATGCTGAACTTACAGAGGAATACTAATATTAGGCATGTGCAAAACTATGTAATTTCAGTATAATAAAACGTAACTATTTTATCAATATGCTAAGTTAAATTAACAATATAAAAGCCTTTTTAAATTCTGGAAACAAATACTAAAATTAGGATGGGCAAAAAAGTAACAAAACCAATATAATAAAACAAATCAATATTAAAAAGTATTTTAATATGCTTCAATAAAATGACAATATAAAAGCTTTTTTAATTTATTGTAATATTGTTGTCTTTATATCATCACATTTGATATTCATTCCCTCACACAGAGAACCCCAAGTTAAACCTTTATTGGACCACCAATAAAATATTTAAGCAAGAAAACAAAAATTTGGCTGACTAATGAACTTACACCAGTACATTGAGACTTACCTTGGCATTCTGCACGTTGCCCAACACGATCTCTGCATTGAGCATGTCCGGCAGTTTGGCCACCATCTGGCTCTCGATGGGCAGCTGCTGATTGAGCAGAGACAGGTAATACTGCAGCTCTCCATGAGAAGTGATCAGAATACCCTCTCCTTTAGAGTCATACTGTGGCCTGCCAGCACGACCCAGCATCTGTGTCACAAAGTTGAGAGGGAGTCAAGTTGTTACTCGTGGTCTATTTAACTTATCAAAACACAAAGTACATGTGGACATATTACAGACCTGTAGGATGTCCAGGGCTCCCAGCTCAGTCCATCTGCCTTTCTCTGGGCTGTACACCTGTGTGCCTTTGATTATGACAGTGTGGGCTGGCAAGTTCACACCCCAGGCCAGAGTGGCTGTGGACACCAATACCTACGAAACACATTCATGGTTCAGTCTTCTGTATTTTAGAATATGAAATGATCCAGAATGTTCTCGGCATTCCTGAATGTTATGCACTAACCTGGATGTGGCGGTCAGCAAACAGATCCTCTACCAGCGTTCTGTCCACTCTGGTCATTCCAGCATGGTGAATAGCAAAACCATACGGCAACAGATCCTTCAGCTCCAGGTTCTGTCAATAGAAAGTAAACACATTTTTAAGAAAACCAGTACACAATAAATGTGTGTTCAGTTAGGCCGCATTTACACAGCAGATATTGAAGCCCAATTCCGATTTGTCGAATAAATACGTTTTTTTCCCACAACTTTTAAAAGTGACTCATTATCAGATGATATAAATGATGATGATGATGATGATAATCAGCATTTACAGTATATACATGGCGAACAAACCACATTTCCACATATGATTGAGGCCTGAACCCGATCTGAGAATATTGGAATTCATGTGCTTTTTTTCCTGCTTACTTATCCGTGGGTCATTTCCGATCTGTGCCACATGGAAGGAGAAATTTTCTTTTTCGGAATTGAGTCACTTGAACCATGTAATGTAAATGCGGCCTTACGACAAGGACGTGAGGGAACCTGGGGAGTTTTAATTGCACCAATTTTATGGAAAATCAACAAAATAAATTAGGTGAAAAAAAATTGCTGCACGACTAGCTGCTGGACATAATATTAGCTAAAAAAGAAAAGAAAATGGTGTGAACTTGGGGTGGGACTACCTGTTCATCAAATAACAGCAGATAAGAGGAATATTTGAAACTGGTAATTATTCTAATTCAATAATAATAATTAGTCATTTTTGCAAGTATAATTATAATTTATTATAACAATTTTTTTTTGTTATAATTAAACTATAATAATTTATTGTCATTCAGTTTGGTACCACTAGTTCTAATAGATGTTTAATAAACTAGTATGCAGATTTTACTGTGAATGACCTTCAGATTCTGTGTGGGTTTTGTTTCAAGTTTACATCAGTTTGAGGCTGTGTCTTATGTACAGCACTTTCATGGTAGTTGTGAGCTGACCTTGCACTGTTCGGCTTCAGTCCTCAAAACCTCAGTGGAGGCCGAACCTTCTCTCAGGAACAACCCCAGAGTGTCCTTCTCCAAACACATATCCCTGATCGCACGAGCCGTCTTTCCTGTCTCCTTTCTTGAGTGCACAAACACCAACACCTGGGAAAAACAGACAAATAAATGTTTAGAAAGGAGAAGAGGAGAGTGTTAGTGACTGAACAAACAGTAGAAATCAGAAGATAAAACTAGTCCATTTATTGTGCTCAGCTTCACCTGATTCTTTCCAGCATGTTCCATGATCTTCTCATAGACAATCTCATTCATAATCTGAAAGCGCTTGATGGCCTTCTTCTCTGTAATTCCTACATAGGTTTGTTCCAGAGGCACCGGTCGGAAACTAAAAAAGGAAAACAGCCAACATACATACTTTATTATACAAAAACAAAAGCCTATTTCCCCATTTGTCCACAGCAGTCTCATTCTCACCTGTTGTCGAAATAGTAGAGTCCCTTGGTGGAATCGACACGAAGGCAGTTCGCCACATCCTCGTAGTTGGGCAGCGTGGCGCTGAGGCCGATGAGCCTCACATCTTCCTGTGTCAGCTCCACATTGCGGATGGTTCGAGCAATCAGGGACTCCAGGACAGGGCCACGGTCGTCATGCAGCAAGTGGATCTCATCCTAAATGACCGAACACGTTATTTTGGAAAAACATGAAAATACTTTGAAAAGGGGAATCTGGGACTACTAGATTACTTACAATAATCACAAGGCGCACAAGCTGCGTATATGTGCGCTCCCCTCCTTTCCGGGTGATGATGTCCCATTTCTCTGGGGTACACACAATAATCTGGGTGGCGTTTATTTCCTCCTTACACAGTTGATGGTCTCCGGTCAGCTCAGAAACAGTGATGCCATAACTTGCCAAGCGCTGCAGATGGAGCAACAAATGTTGTAGGGACATTTAATAATTTATCACAATTATAAACATACATTTATAAATTGTACAAAAATGTTTTTGTTGTTGAATGTAACCAATTAGAGGAACACATTTTTCAAGTATTATTATTCAAGATTAAGCAGAGAAATTACATGAAATGATGGGGAAAAGGGTTATTTTTCTCTCCATCATGTTTGGTACTCCTACCTTGCCAAAACTGCCCACCATCTCCTGTACCAGTGAGCGCATGGGAGCGATGTAGATGATTTTAAACTCATCAACATTGATGGTGCCATCCATGTTAATATGCTTTCCGATTTCTCTGAGCATTGCCATGAGAGCAACATTAGTTTTTCCAGCACCCTACAGGTCAAAGAGATGAAAAACAAAAACCTTAAGGTCAAATATTGAAGTTAAACATAAAACTCAAGTTTATCAAGTTCTATACTACATCATATTTATTTCATTATATTTTTAACTGTAATGTTTATTTTAAGTCAGCGCCTGGACTGTTGCGCCTTTTTTAGTAGACAAACCGTTGGAGCGCAAACTAGTAGGTTCTCATCTGTCTCCATGGTAGTTTTGAAGAGTTTACTCTGTATGCGGTTCAGGGTTTTGAATCCTTCAAATCCAGCTTGAGCATATTTGGGCAGCTTCTCAATAGCCACCAATGTCTGTAAAAGAAATGATGAGGGAAACCTTGTGAGACACTTATGAAAATAGAGCAAATCAACCAATAATAAATAAAAAATGCTACTTAACACGACCATTCAAAAGAATGGTGTCAGTAAGATTTTTGTTTTAAAAGAAATAAATACTTTTATTCAGCAAGAATGCATTAAATTGATCAAATGTGGCAGTAAAGACATTTACAACTTTCCAAAAGATTTCTTTTTAAAATAAATGCTGTTCTTTTGAACTTTCTATTCATCAAAGAATCCTGAAAAAAATGACAATATTAAGTAGCAAAACTGTTTTCTAAATTGATAAGAAAAGTTTCTTGATCAATCAGCATATTAGAGTGAGTTGAGCAGAATCATATGACAATGAAGACCGGAGTAATGGCTGCTGAAAAATCAGCTTTGCATCATTGGAATAAATTACTTTCTTACTAGTTCTTTTAAATTGTAAAAGTATTTCAAAATGTTTGTGTTGTTACTGTATTTTTAATCAAATAAATGCAGAATTGGTCAGCATAAGATACTTTTAAAAAAATGTTTTGTTTTTTTATCTTACCAACCCCAAAACATTGAATGGTAGTTAGTCTCGCATAGCCAGACCTTCAGACTGACGGCAGAAGGTCTGGACTCTATCGCAGCATTTCTTGGCCAAGGACCGCCCAAGAGGACGTTTGACTGACATGTAACACAACCAATCACAGTTTGTTTTGTACCGCGTCATATTTAGGGGCGTGACAATATAATGTTGATGTCCCTACAATAACAGACCGGCGTGCATCTAATAAATTATTCATCCAAGAACCTTGTGCAAGTTTACTGCATCAATGGAGCCGCGAACTTCACATACTTTTGAAAATACAGCGTTTAGTTGATCGTGGTAAGCGTTCATTGTCTCAGTTGTAAAAACAACAGCTTTCTTCTTCCACGAGGGGTTTTGGCGTCATGACATTTGTTTCCTGGCGGACCGAAAATAAACGCGACACTCACGCCCCCCGGAAATCCGATAAAATTCAACCAATCAGATGACGACTTCGACATTCCTGAAGTGTTTCCAGTTAAGTGTACCATATGCATCAGACGTTTAGCCAACGTTCCGTGGGCGTGACGTCTGAGGCTGAGACTAAATGGTAGTGTACTCTTGTGTGGCAATTTGATGTACTAACCAAACAACCAGACATCCCTTCCTGAACAAACAATTTAGCCTCACTAAAAGAAAAGGTCTTACAAAATAATAGTAATAATAATACTTATTATTACTATTATTTAAATAAAAAATAAATACCTCATCATCACCAAAGGGTTTGGGTTTGAGAGCGGGCACATGAACCTCCTCATAGCCCTTCCTCTGTTTGCGGAAGGAGCCGTCGGGCAGCTGGCAACGCTTGTTGGCCATGAAGTGACTGCCTTGAGAGAAGGCCAGATCTTCCAGATCTAGTAATTGCTTTGAGGCCACAGACTAGAGACAAAGATCACAGAGAAAAAAGCCCAAGATCATCACATGAACATTAGGAGTGGGGGTCCAATTAAAATAGCAGGAACATTGTAAATTTTGGCTTGAAGAAGTAGATGTAGCATCAAGTGGCATTTACCTCTCCATGATCAATGTCCATAGACTCCAGATCATCCACACGAGACTTTCTCACTCTCTCACGGCGAGATCGCTCCTCCTGCAAGGAAACAAAAGATCATAAGCTTACAGGTGGATATTCTTTAAACAGCTAAAATAAATAAATAAATAAATAAACAAATAAAAACACAATCAGCTAAATCAACTAAAAAAGGAGGGCAAGTACTGACCCTGATGATGTCCTCTTTCTCAGTCTCCTGCAGCTGGTAAAGAACTTTGGAAAGATCCTGATCAGCTTCCATTTTATTCATGATCTTTTCCTTCTCAGCCTCACTTTGAGCACTGGCCAACATGGTGCAGTAGAGGACTGGATATGGCAAGGGAAAAAAAGAGCAACATGAAACAATATTTATAAAAACCTTGTAAATCTTAAAAACCACTAACAATAAGTCATTTTGTCGCCATATTCTCAGAAATCACAATCAATGTAATCCAACACAGTCCTGGCTATTGTGATCTACTTACTCATTCGTCTGTGCTGCCGGAGGACCTTAATGAAGTCGAATGTGTTGAAGCCCAAAAGCAGCACCAATTGGTTCTCACACTCTCTGTCATCACTGGCAGTCTAACCAAAGGAAGGAATAAATCAGCCACACAAACAAAATCTTAGTCTCCAAGGACATGAGCATTCCCAAGCATTTCTTACTTTAAGGATCTCCAAGACTTCATCCGCTTTCTTCTGAGAAACTATGGCATCGTTGTAGAAGCGGCTGAGCTGTCGCTGAAGCCAGAAGGCATCGATGTCTCGCGGGTGAAGATCTTTCTTTTTGGTCATCATTACGTCGCCCGTGTTGCCCAGCTATGGAGAAGAGAGCATGTTAGGCTGGTTGTTTAACTCTATATATGTATATATATTTTGACTGAGGGCCCCTAGTGGGTCCCCTGGTTGAGAACCACTGCTCTATGATGACATGTGACTTACATTAGCAGTCAGAGTGCTGGTTTCATCTGCCTCCTCTCCCTCGCTGTCATCAGAGCCTTCATCCCGAACCTCTCCGTACTGATCCTCATCGCCCTCCTGCAGTCGAATAAAATGCACATTTAATATCACATGGAGAGCCAAAAAACACAATCGGACCACAAACCAGCATGTAGAAGCTCACCTCCTCATCTGACTCGAATTGCACATTGACTCCATAGGTTTCATCAATGTTGTCATCTGCAAAAAGAGAAAGATGAAGTGTGACCAGGCTTGAACATCATGAGGAGAATTTGGACTCAGTTTGGACTAAAAATATTTACCCATATTCTGGAGCTCTTTGTCTCCACCATAATCAGAGATCTTCTTGCCCAGGTTCACCAGGACATGGTAGCGTGTGTCATCCGTAGGCCCCAGCAACTGTTCCACCTCCCTCCTCCTCTCTTTGTCTCTCATCTTGTCATTCTTCAGCACGGCCAACACCTCGTCTGCAGCTCCACACAGGATATCCCTTGGCTTAGTGGAGAGAAAGAGCAGCAATTTATAATCTGGTACATTAACCCAATATCCACTGTTTACATCTATTAATATTAAGATGATTACATTTTTAATATTTTAATTGATATTTTAGAATGGGCTTTTTTCCTGCGATGGCAAGGAAAAAGCCTTTAATCCATTTTTCAGCATCACATGATCTATTATACTGATTCGATTGCCTCTAATTTCAAATAGTTACAGATATTTTTTGTTTAAGGCCAGTTTGGCCTGTAATAGAGCAGATAAACAACAAATAAATGTGCTCAAAGAAAAAAGGAAAACATCCAGCAATTTGGAACCAGCCATGAAAAATCATGATCATTGCATCCCTACATAGCATAAAAATAATAAAAGTGCAGGAGCATCCCTAGTAGATCCACAGTAATTACACAGTAATTACAAACAGAGTCTGTGATCTTACCTGATCTCCAAGGGCTGCCTGAATGAAGCTGAGAAGGATTTCATATGTTTCTCTGGTCTCTTTGGTCTTGGGCTTGTACACGATGCCCACCATCTCATCAATCCCCTCAGACAGCAGTGTGAAGCCCTTCATCTTGTTGATGTCATGCCTGTCCTCATCTCTCTTTCTCCTCCTGCATCACACAACAAATACTATTTGTTTAAAAGACTTTCACACAGTGAATGCAAGAATGAATGAAAGAATTCAAGCAAACACTGAGTTTCTGATCAGACTGACTTTGTTCTCTTTTCCTCCTGCAACTGAGGTTTGGTTCTCTGGCTCCTGTCTCCCATCTTTGTCCCATCCAGTTTGCCGACCAGAGACAGCACCTCTCCGGTGGGCTCATCTCTGCGGGTACGGTCGATCAGAGATCTGTCCGCTTGCAACACCAAGTTAGAGTTCTGCGGAGGAAACACAAACACTCACGATCGGCTCAATGACTATGTAACGTATCAAATCCTAGCGAGCTGCATTTGTCAACATCACAAGCACGCGCTTATGTTCTACTGAAAGACTATTTAATTCAAAGGTACATTAAACATTTACTACTACTACGCTGATCAAAAATAAAATCTAGGTAAAGATCATTAGGTTTTAAAACTCAGCCAGTGTGTTCAAGTTCGCGCACACAAAAACAAACAACATTAGCACGCTAAATCATGAAATTTAGCTACGAAACATATCAAGGTCGTTAAAAAGGATATCAAAAATCTTATATGATACTTACCGCTTTGTATTCATACTGCAAACTACGGGCAGTAACATCCGCCATGACTTCTTATTACTGTAATGCGCTCAAAATGAAAATCTTCTTTTTCAACCAGCACACCCGGTGCTAGCGGAGAGACAGACGACTAAACTAACTACACAGCACTCATGTACGTCCCTAGTTACGCAAAAATAAAACATAAAAATAAAAAAAGCTTAACGTGCACACGACAATAACAACACACTATGAAAAGTTAAGTCTTTTTCTTTATATTCGTAACTGCACCATACGTCTTTAACACGCACGACGGTTTCAAAACGCAGTTTGGACTAACTTCCGCTTCCGGGTTCACTCGCTCCTGAGTGAGGTGCGTGAGAAATGCTGCCTCTTCTGGATAGGAATGGCACTTTTTTGAGGCATTTATTTTTATTCATCAAAACACACAATGACATTTAACATCAAACAGAAGCTAAAATTGAGGATCTTACATCGTGTAAAACATTACATTTGACACATTACTTTTTTATGAGAGATGTTTTTATATCCTTCTTATTTCTAGTAATTGAATTCAATAAGTCATAAAATATTTTAAGATCTTTACAGAAAAACTTAAAGGAGGGTGTAATAGCTTTATGTACATGGAACTTCCCAAGAAGAACTATTACCTTTATCATCAATTTCTATAGAAGCCAGTATCACAGTTCAAGAAGAGGACTCATCTATTTTGATTATTTTGTAGAATGTATCAAAAACCATCACAGATACCTGCTTCCAAATGTCTTTACAATTACAAAATAAATGTTTGAGAGTTTTAGATTCAAGATTCCAAAAAGGACATTGTGGTGAGATGTCTTCTTTAAACTTATTGAGAAAAACATTACATGGATAATACATGTGCAAAATGAATTTCCTTATTTTCAAATGAATTTCCTTATATGAATATCTTATTTGGTAGTAAAACGTATTATTTGCTGACCAATTTAGTGGAGATGTTTTTCATAACCAGATAGTAAGTATATAATACTAATTATATATAATATAATACTTCAAATAAGTATAAATCTCACCATTACTATTAAGCCTGAAATAAAGATAATACCCTTGTCAAACCATTTTTTTTAATAAATACTCTTAGATAACACGTTATGCATGAGTGTGGAAAGAAATTGTGTTTAAAGGCTATTTTCCGTGCTTCTAGTGATTGCTTGTGAAAAGTAGATAATTCATTTTTTTGAGGCAATTACACTCAGGATTTATACAGGTTTTGTTGAAAAGGCAACTGTCTGAGGTATGAAAAACGAAAGATCTTGGAAAGCACAGTGTGCACAGATTCCGAGAAGAAGTCTTATGCTTTTGTAAATGCGAAACACTAGTGAAATTGTTCTTAAATAGGTTTAGGGTTCAATTTTAATTGAAGCATATTTAAGCATAATCATTAATAAGCATATCTAATGGAATATAACAGACTGCAAGTTCTCAATTGAAATGCATTGCACCTGAACCATTTGAAAGTTTGTTCAGCAATGCACCAATAACAAAAGACGAATACATAAGTTATAATCTACAGTATAACAGCCATTATTGGGGTTCCAGTCTTTATTTATTTGAAATTTTAACAGGGAAAGATAGAAGTGCATGTCCACAGACTGAATATTCTTGTAATAATTTACGTGTCTTCTTGTCAAATGTAATAAACCTTGTTTTGTTTGCTAGGATTTCAAAGTAACCATTCACCATCTTTGAAAGATTTAGAATCATTTTCAGCAATCTCCATTTTATACACTTTTCTTAAATATACATACTCTAATAAATATGGATTTGTCATTTATTAAAAACAGGTCTTTCACAGTTTAGGATGACATGACAAGAAAGCATAATTTATGTTTTGTAAAAACTGTCGTTTATTTACAGGTGGAAATTAGCATGCACATGTCAGCAGGAATATGATTTATTTCAAATGTCATGCAAGTTTATATATTTATACATAAACAATTGCCTTACAGCTTAGAGTATAAACTGTCATTTTCTAAAAAATGCTAAAAGTTGAAACAGAATTTTAGCCCAACTTAATATTTTTCTTTAAAAAATATATATATATGTGAGGCCCCAAGTAAACCTACATAAACATTTCATACTACATATCTCACACTTTTTACAGCAAAAAAAAATCACAGAGTAAGAGTGTGATGTGCAAACATCCACAATCCTTGATTTACTATGTACAGTACATTACGATGGGACAAGTTGAAGGGGCATTCCATAGTTGAGGCCTGTTTTTTTCCTCAAAAATGTAAGTATTTACAAGGAGTAAATGGTTTAACGTAACACATTAGACCAGAGGCAGTATAACGTAATAGAAGAGTGCCATAATAGCAGCACTGATGAAACCAGAAATTGGCACCGTCACAAACCAAGCGATAAAGATATTCCGGAACAGATGCCAATCAACGGCCTTCTTGGAGCGGAGCCAGCCAACTGACACCACTGATCCAACCTGCCCATGCACACACAAACAAAGAAGATTAGATGTTTAATACTATAAATTACAACTGTAGGGATTTAATCTAGTAAGCAACTCACCTTGCAATGAGTAGTGCTGACTGGGAGTCCAATGTTGGAGGCGACAACCACAGTTACAGCAGAGGCGAGCTCAATGCTAAACCCACTGCGAGACAGACATGATGATTATAATAAGCACTATAAGCATCTTTACACACAGCACAGAACTGTTTGAATGGGGAAAAAGTACTGCGGCATAGTCAAAATGTCATAATACTAAAGACAAGACAAATTTTCATGAGGGAATTTCCATGAGACAAAGAGTGTTGTTAAACTGTTTGTTTGCACTGCAAAGTCAATAGAGATAAGAAAGTGTCAACCGGCACTTAAGCCCCATGAGAACCACAGTGATAAAAACTGAATTATAAAGTCTGATCCCACAAATATGCGCTCTTATCATCAGTTTATTCTCAGTGGAGATATGAAGCTTGTCACCTGGAGGGAGTGATGGGAGTCAGGTCTTTGCCCATGGTTTGTATGACCCTCCGACCCCAAATCCAGAGTCCTGCACAGATACCCACTCCACCATACAGGAGCAACCAAACTGGTGTAGGAGCACTGGGTGCTACAGAAGCGGTGTCATAAATCAACCAGAGAGCAACGAGGGGGCCAATCGCATTACTGTAGGAGAGGAATGAGGGGTTATGTTACCATTTAGAGATTAACACTGAGCTCCTTATAAAAAAATGAGAGAAACCAGGATAGAAATGCATTAAATACCGTTTGCGTAAAAAACGTTTAAAAGTTTAGGGTCGGTACATTTTTAAAAATGTTTTTGAAGGTCTCTTATGCTCACCAATGCTGCATTTTTTTTGATAAAAAAATACAGTAAATGAATAACATTGTAAAAAAATAGCTGTTTTTTATTTGAATATATTTAAAAAAAAATTAATAATAATTCTTGTGATGCATACATTTCAGCATCATTACTCCAGTCTTCAGTATCACATGATCCTTCTGAAATGATTCTAATATGCTGATTTGGTGAAACATTTCTTATTATTATCAATGCTGAAAATAGTTGTGCTGCTTAATATTTTTGTGTAAACTGTGTTGTTCAGGATTCTTAGATGAATAGTAAGTTCAAGGAACAGCATTTAATTGGAATTTTTTTAAGCATTAAATAGCCTACGTCTTGACAGTCACTTTTTATCAATTTAATGCATCCTTTCTGATTAAAAGTATTAATTTCTTTATTATATTTGTGCCAGATCAGCTATGTACTGATATTGGATATTTAATTTTGCAGCTCATTTCTCCTATTTTTACATTTAGATTACTTTGCCAGCATCTAATCCTCATTTAAAGTTAGTTTTTAAAAACACTAATAATTTAATGTAATCTTTAACAAATCCCAAAATGAATATCCAGTTTTATACTGTACATTTTAATGTTGTGATACATTAATTCACATTAAGATGGTTAATTTTGTCTTATTTTGGACAAAATATGAAAAAAGTTTTATTATGTCTCTCATACCTAACATCATTTCCCCCATGCGCAAATGATCCGAAGCAGGCGGTGAGAATCTGCAGGAACTGGAAGAGCGTGGACACCTCCGGCCTGTCAATTTCTAGCTCATCTAATTCCTCTTCCAGCGAGTCACTTCTGACGCTCTCGTCTCCCAGCTCCACTGCCAGAACTTCATCTCCTGCAGGAACTTCTCCATCAGCCACTGCGGTACAGTAGCTGTTATAGCTGTCGTACCGCGAGCGCCTTTTCTCTCCATCCAGTCCAGTCCGGCTTCCCTCGCCCTCCTTCAATGACCCGTGTATTCCATAGATGGCCATGGTGTAAGAAGTATAACTGTTGTTACGGCGGATGGGTTTTTCTCCGAGCTCTCCCATGCATTCGCCCACCTTGGCCAGGTGAAGTTTGTGCAGTAGATCCTTGTAGATTCCAGAATCTTTGTGTACGGTGTGAAACTGGCTTCCGTTCAAGTCTGGGACAGCAATTCCAGCACTGCCATTTAAAGCTAGAATGGATGACCGAAAATTGTAGAATAAAGAATGAGCAATATAATCAAAAGAGAGAAATTTAAATCAAAACACAATCTTAAGTACAATTGATTTAGGTGTTTATCATTTCAAGGGGCTGACCATGAGTGCAATCCAAATCTTTGGTGTCAAAATCTTTGTTGTCCAAGTCGGTTTCCGCTGATCCTCCGATGTCAAAGGCCACTTTGTTGCTGTCAGCAGGGGGTGTCTGTGGAACAGGAGAGAAGCTTTGAGGTGGGTCAGGATGGTCCACAAGGCCATTTGAGGATGGCTTTTTCTCAATCAGTTGTGTCCCACTAGTGTCGGCAATATTCTGACCTGAAAAGATGAAAACAATTACAGAAATAATTATATTAAGAGGAAGGATCCAAATGCGTGCAAAGTCAATGAGGCAGTTTATTAGAAACATTTAAAAAGATATTTCATTTCATCATGTTTCCATGGGATTCTGGAAAAGGTAATTGGAAGATACTTTAAAATAAGAAATTAAGTCACATTGTGAGACATCACAAGTTACAATTGCAAGAAATAAAGTTGCAATTGTGATATACTACAGTTCAAAAGTTTGAAGATGGTAAGCTTTTTGAATGTTTTTGAAAGAATGCGCACCAAGGCTGCATTTATTTGCCGAAAACAAGAGTAAAACAGTACTATTGTGGAATATTGTTACAATTTAAAATAACTGTTTTCTATTTTAATATCTTAAAATGCTATTTATTTCTGTGATGGCAAAGTTAAAGCCATTTATTAAACAATTATTATTTTTGTCAATGTTAAAACTGATAAATGGAAAGTTTAAAAGAACAGCATTTATGTGCTTAATTTAATGCATCCTTGCTGAATAAACATTTTAATTTCTTAAAAGAAATCTTTAAGAACTTTTGAATGTTTCAACAACATTGCAAAAACCTTCTAAGAATTTTATACTGTAAGTAGCCTATTTAAAAATGAATACTGACAATGGTCATAAAATTACAGACATGATAATATAAATATTCACTTTTGATCTTCTTCTTTAACCGTGGACACACAATGAACCAGACCACCAGAGCAGTAAGCATGGCACAGCCCAGTGAGATCAGCAGAGTGCCCCACCATGGTACCCTGTCGAATCCCAACACTGCAGGATAAAGAAAAGAAAGAGATGAAAACCTAACATGTTTTTGTGTTAAACAGTGCAACATGTTCTACACTTTCATACTGAAAATCATCAAGAACACTCTAAGTCTCACATTCCTCTTGAAAAGACCCTGGGTTTCTCTAAATTAGCAAATTAGCATTAGCATTAGCATAACTTCACATTCTTATTAATAGCAAAACTATGTGGATAAGTCAACCTGAAATACAAATAATCTTTTAAAATGAAAAAAGAAAAGAAAAATTGTGCAGAAGTGAAAAAAGGACATCTTTCTTGTTTTCTAAATAATGGTAGCACGTTTACCCTTCAGAATTACTTTAAGTTTGTAGTGCGTGTTGACAAAACACTAAAGTGAGATAAGCAAACGGTTATACAATTTCTGTCTCAAATCAGGTTGAAATAGGGGACTTTCCAGTGAAAGTGTCTTTTTTATCATTATAACTTACGGCTAAGTTATTTTTCAGTTCCTATGAATGAAAAGAACCAGTATCAAACAGGGTCATGTGCATGGCTCAGTAGATAACCAGGAAGAGGGCGGCCCTGTGGCCCGCTGATTAGTACACAGACTGGTTCACAGCAGCCTTTTATTTTCAGTACATCATGATCCCCCTGACGTTTGCTTAATAGTACAGATTGTTGAACTTGGGCCAAAATTATATTTCATAATTCCAACGACAAACTTGACAAACAGCTACATTTTCACATAGCACATTTATTCATGAGAAATATAGTATACTGTGTTTAACCCACCAGCCTCTGTATGCGTGAATGTGAAAGTAAATGAAGTTAATTAGATGAGGGAGGGGCACTGTATGCATACATGTGATCATGACCTCAGCATGCTGTGTTTGTGTGTTCAAATCATATCTCATATCAAAGTACATTCTTAGTAACAATTTGGGAACAAAATGTTCCTCAAAAGGCTAAATATGACATAAGCCCTTATAGTGACATTTGAAGACTCAATCAATGAATTAAAAAACATCCATAAATAAAGCGAAGTTATATATTTCTTTTAAAAATAAAAATAAATATTTTAGTCAAATAAAAAAAACCAAACGATTTATTTAGAGCAGAAAAAAAAGCTTACTTGGTGCTCCGGTAAACATGATGGAGAAAAGATTGATTCCCATTGTAACAGCATAGAAAACTGGTAATGCTCTCAAACCATTGGGCACTGGATCCTCCTAGAGAACATGGATATATTGCTGTTTAGCACGTGGTAAAAAAAGGTATGTTCTTTCTTTATTGACAACAACAAGAGATTACGAAAATACCAAAACAGACACTGGCACATTATGTAACAGGTGAGCTCAGATTTGCTTTTTACCTTACTCAAGATGAACTTGCGGACAAAGTAGAAGAGAATAGCAGACATTATGCCGGAGAGAAGAGGTGAAAGAAACCAAGAGGCAACTGTAACACATATATCAATGCTTTACAAATATGCATAATTCCACATCCAAAAATCGATGCTATTCTCTTTTATCTAAAAATTGAATGGCCCAAGATTTCTCAGGGCTGCATGCTGAGTATCAACAAACACCCAGTAAGTCAGAAGGGGTAAGCATGTGACCACGTTTCCTGTCTGTATAGTCCAAAATGTTCTGTTCCAAAAATAGCTCTTATTTGGGTCATGTGAAAAGAATAATAAAACTAAGAAATCTGCATTTAATCATGTTGGGGTGGTCTTACCGCTTACTATTTCTGGGGTCACATGGGAAAATATTCTCTTTTCATTAACTGACTCATTATTTAGGAAAAATCATGTAATTGGACTGAGCATGTTTATACAAAATCCCAAAAATACAAATTTTCACGTACCAATGCGAAGCAGTTCGAGCCATTTGACTCCCTGATGACCCCTAGCAACCATGGAAAAGCCTATTGTAGCGCCCACAATGCAGTGTGTTCCAGAGATGGGGAGTTTCAAGAACGAAGCTACAAGCTGCCAAACAGCAGATCCTGTAATAGTGCAAAAAACAAACATAAGCTTGTGACTTGACCAACACAAGTCATGGCAATATGAGAAACTTCCACCTGGGTGATATGCTTGCAATTTACCGGATTCAGCATTTCACATTCTCCCGTGTAACACACTATGATTGACATTTTTTGAGGGTGTTAAAATATGTATTGGCTTTGAGTGAAAGAAAGAGCAATGGAAGTCAATGGGGTCCAAAACAACATTTGACCCCATTGACTTTCATTTGATTCACAAATATCTTCTTTTACATTCCACAACAGAACTAAAGTCATACAGGTTCAGAATGACATGAGGGTGAGAAAATGATGACAGATTCTTTCTTTTTTTGGTGAACTTTCTTAAAATCAAGTACATACTCACCAAACATGGCGCTGATGGAGCCAGCCATCAGCACAGCCTCTGAGCCGTTGTACATGTGAACATCGATGATTCCCGAACGGATGGTCTCACTGACCTTGGCCCCTAAAAGGATGGCGCCCACTGTTTCAAAGATGGTGGCTAGGACGCAGGCCTGGCGCAGGGTCACGACCCCAGAACCCACTGCTGTACCGAAGGAGTTGGCTACATCATTGGCGCCCACAGAGAACGCCAGGATAAAAGCGATGATGAAGCCCAGCACCAGGAGCCAGAGAAAATTAGACATGTCTGTCTGTGTGGCCGCCGTTAGCATGGTAACAGTTGCAAGGGATGCTAGTGTAGTGGATTCCATTGCGGGAGAGTAACTGCACTATTGGCCTATTGTGAATCAAGCTGGGTCAGATTATTGAGGTATTTCTTCTTAATAAATAAATAAATATCCAAAGCAATAAAGGAGACGAGCTAAAAATCAGTCTACACCCGGTCTATCTCCACAAATAAAAAGTAGCAGGAAGTAAAAAGCAACTGTTAGCTACATATACTAATATCAGTCAGGGCTTTGCTTTGGCTTTGAGTGGCTACACAGACAGAGACATCCATTGTGGACTAGATCTTGGTAGTGATCGACAGTACATTCTGGAAAAGAAAGAGCCATTTGGATGATTTAGAGACTTTAAGACCTGACTATTAAAAAGCACAAAACAGAAACACACAATTAAACCACACTGCTTTTTATGCCTTGATTTTGATATTTTTGACGGGGATGGATTTGTGGGTGCAAAACAGCCAAACCTAGTCTACATAACTATATAAGCAAAATAAACAATGGCTACAAATGTCTAAAATTTTTGACAATGAAACTTTGGCCATACGGTCTATAAAATAATGCAATATTTCAGCTCAGACTGTAATAATTATGTCTGTTTAAAAGCAATACAAAGCACACTATGCTACTGATAAGATTTACATTCACATTTGCAGCAATATCTTTCTATTTTATGAAGTAGTTCTACCTTCATCACGTGGCTGGGTTGGTTAACCAACAAAGACCCACGTGACTAGGGTGACGAAGGAATGGGGATTTTAATGCATTTAATTATTTATTAGCATTTCTTTACTCTTTTTTTATCTGTTAGCAGCATAGCATATTATTTATCCACCATAAAATAATGCTGGTTTTTTTATTTTTAAAAAACAACAACTTTGAGGGACATTAAGATCTACTGTGTGCCAGTGTAAGTAGTCAAGTAAGGTATTTTCAAAACAATGTGACATATTCATTAGGAAAAAAGAGGCTTAATAATGCTTCAGTAAGCGTGCTATTTGATTATGAGCCTGAAAATACTTCTGATATTTTGATTTTGATGCAAGTTTTGTTGTAAAAAAGACTGTAAGTGCCTTCAGACATCAGAGGATTCTTCAGACTCAGAACACTTTATGAAGACTTAAGCACATGCTTCTTAAGAGAAGTAGATGAATGACTTGTTGAATTACTTATTCTATGAGAACAGGTGTTTGATTTGACTTTGTACAGAAGACCTGCGTACCAAACCATTATGATGTTCCCTGACCACACAAGAATACATGCACAAGAATCATCAGAATTTGTTAACATTGAAATTTTGTGTCAAGTGTCAAGTCTGGGTGATATTAAATACAAATAGCTGTGAAAAGACAATTGATGTTAAAGTCTCATGACATTGTGCAGTTCATCATGCTATTGTGAGTTACTGTTAAGGACATGTATTAAATTACTAACCAAAATGACTAAAATCATATCAGCTTTGCCCTGGAGTTCAAATACACTGTTGAATAATGCTGAATTTTTCAACCCTTAACAAATACTCTCAGATGTAACCTAAAAGTAACTAAACAGGGTACTCACCAAATGAGTTGAATGACTTCTGCTTGATCGGCTGTGTTATCAATAAATTGTGTAAGACACAGGTAAATATGACCCTGAAACCTTTCTTAGCCTTTAACTCCACGACTCAACTAACTGTAGCTCAGTCTGGCCTGTTATATATCATTACTAGAGAAGGAGGGGAGAGTGAAGATAACCACACCTCCAGAGGATCATGAGACTGTGAGTTCTGTGAAGGCCAAAGACTTTTAATGTTTAGCTAGAGGTTTGCACCAAATGACCAATTATACGTAATATTTCGTCATGTATGCCTTCATGTAGACACATGTTCTTATATGTGTTTTCTCTATATGAAACACGACCACATAATTGTGTATAATATTAAAGCAATTTTCTGTGAAAAAAATATTACATAACTTTGTTTTACAAGAGCTCATTTACAGACTTCTCTTAATATGGCAGGTCTAGAAAGACAAAGTTGTTACAAAATAATAACTCTTCATTTCGATGGTCCACTAATTATATTCTACATTCTACTAATAAGTAACCTTGCAACTACATGTCAACCAACTCTCATTAGAGTATTAGTAGAATAAGTTGACATGTAGTTGCAAAATTATAAGAATGTCTGTTGAGGTATTATCAAAATAAAGTGTTAGCAGATATTAAGCAGGCCGCCTACTAATACTCTATAATGAGAGTTGTAGTTAGTGTCAAATTTACTTATAGTTAGTAGAATGTCTAATGCGGACCATCAAAATAAAGTGTTACCAGATTTGATAAGTTTTAAAAGCATTTAGAGGGCCATAAAATAACTTTAGAATAAACTTTAAAAAATAATAATTATGCAAAACTATATTGTTATTGTATATTTTACACATAATTATTCTCATTAACAAGCCCTCGTTTATTTTGACAAATTGCTTAGATAATGGAAAACAGCTTTAAACTCAGAACAGGAAACATCTTTATACACTTACCCATCTCTAATCATTTATTAGTTCCCAATACTTATGAACATGTCTTTTTCCGTTATCTGTGACTAATGAACATCCGTTTTTTCCATGTATCACAAACACACATCTATTACCGTCAGCAACTCTGCCAGGACCGAAATGCTACGATGGACACTGGACTGCTGACATCTTACTTTCGTGTAATTATTTACCGTTTGAAAGTGATGGATGGTATGCATGATATGGAAAATGCCTTCTCAGCTCAAAAAAGAAAAGAGGCAGATATTTTGGGATCAAACTTTGAACCCCATTTGGGAAGGCCAGAGGGGCCTGGATTGAGGGTCTGTCAACATATAATGTCATGGAGATTATTTCCATGTCAGTGACCCACAATCTACGCAGAGCTTCTTAAGGAGGCATTTATCTTCATTACAGTTTTTAATATTGGCTACTGTCTCTTTTCAAACAGAACTCCAATGTGACAAAAACAGGTAAAAAATGTATTCATTAAAATATGACTTACAATAGCTCTGTCGTGGATATTTGAGTGCAGATATATGATGATCCTAAAGCAAAGGACAGCATTTCTGCTGCTAGAATGATTCAAGATGAGTATAGAAAGTATCTTTCTATATAACAGAGCTTAAGATCAGGAAGGAAAACCACTATTCGAATGTTTGGGGTTTATACGATTTTCTTTTTTTTGTTGAAAGTCTCTTATGCTTATCAAGGCTGCATTTATTTGATCAAAAATACAGTAAAAACAGTAATATTGTGAAATATCATTACAATTTTAAACAACTGTTTTCTATTTTTTTTATGTAATTTATTACATAATTACGTCAGTCTTCAGTGTCACATGATCCTTCAGAAATCATTCTAATATGCTGAAAACATTGGTATTTCTCCTTATTCTTATTATTAAAACATTGAAGAAACATTTCCTATTATTATCAAAGTTGAAAACAGCTTTGCAGCCTAATATTTATGTTGAAATAAAAATATACTTTAAAAAAATCATATTTAATATATGTATATATGTAAATTATATTAATATAACATTTTTATGTAATATGTTTTATATATATATATATATATATATATATATATATATATATAAGGATTATTTGATTTAAAAGTTCAAAAGAACAGCATTTATTTGAAACGATATTTTTGTAGCAATATAACAGTCTTTACATATAACTGTCACTTTTGATCAATTAAGGCATCCTTGGAAATACTAATTTAAATTTTTTTTTTTTTTTACTGAACCCATTTTTCTGCACAGTTCTGTATGAATATGGATATAAGCATTATGTTTTCATGTGTGGTTCAATCACGGGGGAGTGAGGAATTTCCCCTACAGGATTTTTTGCTTCCACACAAACCCTGACCTCAGTCGTGACCACAGGCAGCTCCATGTGAAATACAGAAGAAGGTTCTGGATCAAGGCCAGACCAAAATTAAATAAGCCTGTTGTTGTATTTGTCTGAAATGGCAGGTTTTTCACTTTTCTTTGTAATTTAGAAACTGGCCGATGTTGCTTAACATTTAACCTGCCGATTAGTCTTGTGAAATCAGCCTTGAGTTGACATTTTGAACTTACTCATTCGAAGCAGTTTTCAATCATAATATTTGCCTCTAGTTTTACAAAACAGATAACCTGCTCATTTTAACTCTCTCTGGGTACATACAGTAAAATGAAAAACAAAACAAAAATTCATCCTCTCAGGCACACAGTGGCAGCTCTGTTTTCTTCCTAACCACTTGCATAAACCTGTATTTAAACTCGATGTGTAGGAAAACAGGAAAGGAATCTTCAGACTAAATAGTTGGGTTTTGCCATGTGTCTCACCCACATGTGTCTGCAGGCTGCTCAGACGCTCCACTAATAGGTTAGCACACTGACGCAGAGCAGGAAGACGCTAAAATAAGCTGTTTTCTTCCTGGCCTGTTGAACGCTCTGAACTGTGACATAGATCTCTGAAGCCCATGTCTGCTTTGCACCACACTACGAAAGTGCCACTACATGTAAACCACTGTGCTTTGGAATAAATGTACAGCTCAATGAAGAGTCATGATAGAATGCTGTGTGCTTTGAACCCTATACCAAAACTTGGCAATAAGATTTATTTTCAATTATATGTAGGGATTATTATTTTTTTTTTCATAAACACTTTTTTTTTCTGGATTGAAACTTTTTTTTCACATCCTGATAGCAATAAATAATAGAAGGAGTCTAAATATTAAAACATGTATGTCATCTGTGGAAGTCTCAGGACCAACAAATGTTCGTCCAATCATTGTATTCGGTCCGAATGCAATGATATGATATGTTATCCGCGCACCACTATCACATGTCATCAGCGCGTTCCCATAAGGCTATGAAGAGTTTATAGAGTTTTTAGTCACCGAGCGCCACAAACAAACAGCTGTCACCTTTTACAGTTCCTCATGAACCAAAACAATGATTTTATGCTGAAATCACGTCATGTCATAACCGTGATGGCAACCCGTGACGTTCTACTCCGGAGCTGTTTACATCTCACAGTCTCAGACTCTGATCTATGCGTTTCTATGTCAACACTATCAACACCGAAATAAATCTGCAGCTATCAGGTGGTAAGAGCTCTGTAAGTTATTTACGTTCATTATTGTATGTTATGTGCTTTGAAACATGAGCTAGGCAAATTTAACGCCGTCTCTTATGACGCTTTGCTGAATCTGCTCGCTGGTTGTGCGCGACCGGCACCTGCGCGTTGTGTTTTGGACGAGGCGTGGCTTGAAGAGCGCTCTGAGGGAGGGTGGGATCTAATGCTTTCAAAGCTAGCTATTGCTATTGCTACCCTACCTTTAAACTTAAACAGAAAAATAATGTAAACTAAAAGGAAAAATCTAAATGTGAATATATAAATAACATAAACAAACAAACCAAGATTGGGAGGAGCTACACAATACCTAATGGGAGGATGAAAACTTACAAGCATCTAAGAGAACAAACAGTTTAATTGACATAGGCTACTATTTTGATCCAAGCATAAATAGCATAATCCTTAAGAAATCAATGGACTAGAGATATTCGAATATAACTTGTTTATATATATACTGTATATATATATATTTTTTTTTACAATATTTGTTAAAAACAAATTGTATTTACAAATTTGCAAACAAATATGGAATTTGAGACAACCTCTCTGTAAATACCATGATACATGTTTGCAGATCAGACTGATCATACTGCAATCATAGACTGAAAGTTTAAACAGTTACCGATATATATCTGTTAAAACGCTATGATCTCATGTATTTCTGAGGTAAAAACAACATTTTAAACTTCTATAATCACTATCTATATTTCTCGATGTAGCCTAGCCTTTAACAAACTATTAAATCATCAATAATCATTAGATAATTTTACGTCCTGGTCGGGGCCTGCTTAAGCTTAAGTCCTAATATGTAATATGACATCCCTTTATATTTTTATTATGTGTTGAGGAAAAACACATGCAAAGTGATAAGTCTGCAGGAGGTTTGAATGTGACTCATGAAGCCTTATTATTATTGACATAATTCAACGGCCCAAAACGACAGTGATACACTGACTGAACAAATCACCACACCCAAAATAACCACCAATTACATGCAATTTTACAAAGCCTGCTACAGTAATTATAGAGATAAAGTGCACAATGGGTATCTAAAAACGAATGAGAAATGTTAAATATCACGTGAAAGGGTAAATACGAGATTATTTGAAATACTTTCCGCCTCTACTGAAAACATCACTTATGAAATAACAGATAATAACATGTGAACAGCTGTGGGAGACCTGAACTGTAAACACAAAGAGAAGAACTCTTGGGCTTCTATCTAAATCAATCTCTGCATTATAGGGTGCAATGACAATTTACCCAGTACAGTGCAAGGTTTTGTTTATTTATGTACTTGGTGCTGTTTAGTTTAATTAAGTAGTCTTTTTTCATTTCACAATGACAACTAAATAGATGGTGTTAGTTGTTTTTTTCATTATGTTCTTTTACCTTGACATCTTGTTAACATGAATCTGGAGACGCTCAATTAAGAAAGACCGAAACAGCCAATTTTGCCTAGACATCATTTCATTAAGATAAGACAATAACAGTGAAAAGAACAGTGCGCAGATTTTTTTCCCACACATAAACAAGCCTATTTTAAAAATAGTTTATACAGGTTTGCAATCATAATCCAAGAACATATAGTGCTTGCCTGAGGCAAAGCAACCAAGTTCCCTAGAGTCTCTGCTGCCAACACCTCCCATACAACAAATCTATTCAGAAAGCTTTTCAAACATGGACCCAATGTAGTAATATTTACACAGCAGAAGGACTGACATCATAAAAACATTTAAAATTATTTATTAAAAAACTGTAATTGGCTCAGTTTCACGTCATTTCATGTTCATATTTTCTCATACAGAAGGATAACCCTGCAATTTAAAACATATGTTTAGCTCTCATACATTAAAGTGAGATACTACCAGAAGAACATTCTCAGAACGTTAGCTAACGTTGTGGCAAGGTTCTCTCAAAGTTATGAAACGTTTTCTAGTAACATTAATAAAACATTTGTTTAAAGGTATCTGGTCTTTAATAATATTCACAAAAAGTTAGCACAAAAAACATTATTTATACGTCATTTTATACAATGTTTTTACCTAAAAAGTTTAGCAGGATGTTCGACTAACATTTTTTAAATGTTACTAAATGTTTCCGAATTTTTAGAGAACATAAACTTCTCCAATATGTTTGCAAAATTATAAAATGGAATGTTCCCTTAACATTCGCATAACAAAGAAAAAAAACTGTTTTCGCTTGCACAATTTATTTTTTGCGAGTGAACGCAATGTTGCTCTGGGGAAGGCAAAACATTTGTGAGAGAATGCAAAAGCATTGACAAATAATTTCCCCTCTATACCCTTAAATAGGGCACTATTTTAGGGAACAGCCATTTCTAGAGGTGTCTGAAACCACATTGGATGTTATCGAGTGAGTGCACTAATTTAATCCCATAATGCACCGCAATAGTGAGTGTAGCCTACAACATGTCTATGGCTGAGTCTGAAATTGCCCCCTAAACCCTCAATCACTATTCCCTATTCGTTAGTCCACTAATACGGTTTACTTGAAGGAGTGAATGAAAACAAGTGAGTGAATTCGGACCGCCGTTGAACGTACATCGGAAGTTCGGAACGTACATCGGCTGTACACGTGTCATTGCAATGCAATGTGGGATTGAATAAGTGCACTCAATAGCCTAACGTCCACTATGGTTTCAGACATCACTACAAATAGGGCATTATTTGAGGGGGCATTTTCGGATTCAGCCTATGATACAATAGTGAAATATCAGGTAGCCTATATTTCTTTTTGATTGATCATGAAATTGTTTCATTATGGTTTATACATACACTCTAAACAAAAATGGTGCTAAATAGCACTAAAAGTGGTTCATTGGCTTGTAATCATAGGGGAACCACTTTAAGTGCCATATAGCACCTACCTTTGTCAAATGGTGCTATGTAGAACCATAAGAGGTGCCATATAGCACCCCAAAGAACCGCTAAAGAACCGCCGAAGAACCAAACTGGGCTTAACAGGTTCTTTAAATGGTAGTGGTGCTATATAGCACCTTAACCACCTCAAAGAACCCCTGAAGAACCGCTGAAGAACCATTTTTTTTTAGTGTGTACTAGTTCTATTTCCCTGACAGAGTTAAAGATAAATCTTTTCCTTTCTACTGGAGCTGCCAGTTACTAAGTGTCAAATGATCTTTGAACGGCTAGCTCAAACTACGCAAAAGTGTCATAATTCACTCACTCACACTCTCATTCACTCCATCAAGTGAACTATATAGTGGACTAATGAAGGGAATAGTGAATGAGGGTATAAGGGGCGATTTCGAACACAAACGACATTTTTAATTAATGGGAACGTTAGCAAAACCTTCTTAGAACACATTTTTTTGTTAGCTGGGCATTGTAATGTCAGCCACTGCCAGTTTAATGCAATGCTTTGCTGGCTTTGGTTCTGCAAAAAGCAAATGACAGTTTATGTACTAAATCTTAAGTCATGATGGACTGATATCAGTTTACTGGTGACAAACATTTAGGCCTACTCTTTGCTCATTTAGTTTTATATGTGGATATTGCACACATTGCATTTCCAAAATGGTGATGATTTATAGGGTCATTCTTTGTGGATGCAGAAGGGGTTACTACACCAGGTCTTTAACCACTATGCCACTCAGTTGAAATAAAAAACGAATATAGCTTTCAGCAACAACGCAGGAACACATAGCAATTCAAATAATAGCCACTAGATGTCAGTAAAACTCAAATTCATAATAAATTATTTAAATTTTATGTTACTGCTATTTTTAAAGCAGAGTTGGGACAAGTCCCCTATGAGGTCAGTAACACCTAAAATCACCTACGTTGTGGGGATCAGCAACTGTCTGTATGAGGAGAATGAAATCTAAATATTAAAAAGGATTTGTGTGAGGGTTAGGTTTATGGGTTATAGTGATAGAAATATAATTAGTTCAGTATGAAAACAACACATTGGAAAGCCCCCAACATGATAGAAAAATAAATGTGTAGCGTTTGTTGATGATTTGTTCTAGATTTAGATTAACCTATTTCATCATCAAACCATTTATTGTGCACATAATATTTTTTATATATTATTTATATTCAATTTGAAATATATTACATTTTAATGATGTTTTTAATATTAAATCGTACATAATCAATCAATAAAACAAAGGAGAAAAAAGAGAAACGAAACTAGAGACTTTCATTTTATATTGTACGTAATATACTGATATTTACATAAACTCAATAATTTAAGTCATATGGAGGTAAATGTGATTGATATATGATTTATGGCTAATTTATGTTCAAAGTTTTTATCCAGGGCTTAGTTGTTCCAAAAAAAAAGAATCTGGATCAGAATGATCTTGATTTGGAAATTGTTTTGCTATACAGGATCAGGTTATCCATCTTATTTTTGCGCCGGATTTTCAAAGCAAAATTGGATTGGATCACCCTGATCCAGATACACACTTTTTCAGATGACCAAATATGGATTACTAGTGCTCTATGGAGCCCCTAAAGGGACATTGTGATGGAAAAAATATGAGATAAGGAAAAAAAAAGGAAAGAAAAGCTTGATTGGTAGCCTAACTAATTTAATAATTTAACTGTTAAACTAATCAAGAGCAAAATAAAAAATTTATATTAAATTAAACAAATACTGTATTTTTTGACCAGTTTTATAGTTTTATTAAATTCTGTTCCTGAAATCCACCCTTCTGCTGGGATCAGTATAATACAGATTTTTTGGGATCAAAGGTATCCCAATCTTACAAAAAAGTTTTGAACAACACAAACTGATGATTTGATCCAAAGATAGGATTTTGTAGTCTAATCTGATTTCAGAATCCTTTTTTCTTTCCATTTTCAAGATTTGATCCAATCCGATCAGAATACTTTTGAACAACTGGTTTCTATGCTCTCTGAACTTGATCCATATCTTTGTAATCTCCTTCAAATCCCATGAATTAATAAACAGAATAGGCTACATTAGGTCACACTAATTCATGTGAAAATATTTTGGGAATTAGCAAAAAGGATGAACAAGCAAAGGGTGAACCTTATAACCATTTACACAGGTTTTTCTTTTTTTTTCTTCTTTACAATATTTCCTCATTAGATTCTCAAAATAACTAACAGCAAAATTGTGATTATTTCCATGGTAAAAAAAACTCCCAAACTAAACTGTAACAGTTAAACCTGATTCAACATGCAAATAAACCCCTTAAAAGTAGTTCACAAGAAACATGTTGTCTATCAGTACATCTCTCCTCATTTTTTCCTCCATCTGTCGCTTCTTCGTCCACCCATTCCCTCCCTCCATTCCCTTGCCAAACAGGATCGGTAGGATCACTCAAAGCAATTTTCTCAGTAGTGAGGAATGTCTACATGTGAATGTGTGCATGTTGTGTGTGTGTGTGACCTAAAAGACTTGCTGTGGCCTGTATGGTAAGGCTTCTTCCCCCTTACTATCCCTTACTAAAGCCTCGGCTTGTGCTGCCCTAACTTAAATGCCTTTAGGGAAGAAAATGAAAAGAGTGCTGCAAAAACGAAAGGCAGCAAAATGACTAGTCCACCATCCTCCCCTAATGTGAATAAATCGCACAGATGTTAGCCTCCCTGTTAATGCAGCCAAGCCTGAGGAGCAGGCAGAAGAGGTGCAGACAGTTGATGTGTCACAGACGGTGCTGGTGCTGACTTACCTGTCTGTCAGACCTGTAAAGGTGGGAATGTGAAGGTTTGGTTGAATATCCTTTTGAACTGTAATCCTACGGAAGTGAGTCAGACGCATGAACACTTAATTACTGGAATAATGCAGGGAGTGCTCCACAACACATAAAGGTCGAGTCTGCATTCATCAGAAGGTCTTGACTATGAAGCTTCTTTTCCAAAAGTAAATAAAATAGCAACGGACATGCTTGCATTCCTAAGTAAGTTTGGACACACAAGTCTAATAAGTAACTGCAAGTCACTTGTATGTTATGGTGTGCTCATTTACATTTCTGACTTTTTTTTGTCAGAATTGCGAGTTTGTATCTCGAATTTCGGACTTTATAATTATATATACTTAACTATACTTTATATATTTATTAATTATACTTTATACCTCACAATTCTGAGAAAAAAAGCGAGACATAAACCTGCAATTCTGCAATCCTCAATTCTGAGTTTATATTTGTTGGCCTACTGTCTACATAATATAACTAAATAAAAATATCACTCTAGCAAGAGAGCTACACTACACGTACCATGATGATAGTTGAATAAACTCAGGGTTATGGTTTTGTATAGTTTTTAATTTACAAAACAACGGGGGGAAAAAACCCAATCCAATCAGGCTTTCTCTGTCGACTCCATTGACAGGTCAACTCAGGCTTTAATCCCGAGTTCATGGAGCGCATGCGCATGAAAGTGTGACATCAGTTGTGAACAGCCAATCACACGCCATGAAACGGAGAAACTGCGATTCACAGAATTTCGCGAGAGAGTCAGCGTGATTCAGTTCTCTCTTCTGTCGAAGATTGAAGAATATGAATTAGGGGCCTATATAAATGCATGTACACAGCAAGAAGAAAATGTCTTGAATGTTATGAAGTTAGTTTATATAGCTAAAGAGATTTGTACATAAGCTCACATCGTTTTTTAAAGCATTATCTATTGATTCTAAAGCGTATTTATTTTACATATTAGCCACCTAAACCAGCTTCATGGTATAGGCCCCTGCTCCAGGGCAGGTTATGTTCTGGGTACGAGATTTCAAACCGAAATCGAACTAATCAACTGTGAGAAAAGTCACAGTTATAAAGTGATAAAGTCCCTCAGTTTCTCTTGCTCCAAATGAAAGGTCACTACATAGTAAAAATAAATAAATGTAATACAAAATTGTCTGGCTTTTAGCAATGATTTTTCATTAAAATGATTTTATATTATTTATATAATTATTATTCCCATTATATTCCATTACACATGAGCAATTTTAGTTTAACAATTAAGCATTTAGCATAATAAATGACATTTAAGCAGATAAGATTTGGAATATAGATAAAGTTTTAAAAATGACTTCATGTGAGCTTACATGTTTGAGCCTCTTTGATAAACTAGAACAGCTTGATAAACAAGAAGATAGTATATTGTGTAACTTACATTTTAGACAGAATATTAACAATTACTTTTGATCCATCATCGAAAAGAGTTTCAAACGAAGCCTAAGAAGCGTTGAACAACTCATGAATTAATCAATGTGTTTGATTAATCGGTTACATGAATGATTAAATGACTCACTCATAAAAATAGTTACTTGTAGCCATCTACTGGCATATCGAAGTAATGTGCAGAAAGAGTCACTGAAAAATCCCCAACCACCTATGTACAGACTTACAGTCTGTCTAGAACAAACATGGACAGTTGGAGTGAAATAAATAGTGAAAAGTCCCTGTGTACTTGGACCCATCTCACAGACTGTGATGACGTATTTAATAGTTATATATATATCTTTTTTAAACTAGATGTACTTCATGGCGGTACAAAATATGACCGCCGCTCAGGCCTGCACTGGCTTTCCACAAAAATAAATGACGTGGAGCAATTTGGCTGTATTGCGTGTTTATGTATATACCTAAAAAAAGTAGTAGTATGTGCATGTCTGTCTGTGTGTGTGTGTATGTGTGTGTGTGTGTGTTTGTGTATGTGTGTGTCTGTGTGTGTGTGTGTCTGTGCGTGTATGTATGCGTGCGTATATGTGTGTGCGTGTGTGTGTTTGTGTGTGTGTGTCTGTGCATGTGGATTTGTATGTGTGTGTATGGGTGTGTGTCTGTGCGTGTGGATGTCAGTGTGTGTGAATGCTTGTGTTTGTTTGTATTCCTGCATGTGTGTGTGTGACAGTATCATCCTAAACCAGCAACCCTTCGCTCAACATCACCATCTACAGGCCGATGAGTGTACAGTCACTAAATGTGCACATAAATGAATTTATTTTATACCCCCCCATGGATGAAATTCTACGAAACGTAGCAGAGGATACCCCCAGAGGATGTCAAGTTAATCATACACATGAAATATGGTGCAGTTCTGAACATCTCAACTGAAGATAGGGGCGATTAAAGCAGAATAATATTGCATTTTCATTTTTTATGGGAGGGGCGCAAATCACAAATGAGTGATTATGGGCTAGGTTGATGTGGGCCCTTAAGACCAACATACCATAAAAATTTCTTCATCCTCGGTGCCACGGTTCAGGTAGTTATTTAGGAAAAACTGAATTTTTTGGGTTTGGGGGGCCCCAGCGCGGGGGGGGGGGGGGGGGAGTGGCCCCCGGGGACCAAACGAAATTTTTCCGTAAAAGTCTAGTGGGGCTACATGCCCACCAAATTTCATGTTCCCCGGTGTTTCGGTGTCCCTGGTATCGTTGACGAAAAATTCAGTAGATGACAAAAAAAAAAAAAAAAAAAAACTTTGACAATCCCTATAAACATTCATGCACTTTCGTTCAGAATTTCACATGAAGATAATGAACATTACACAATTATGCACACAAAATTAAAACACACAAAAATAAATGAATAAATGAAAGTGTCGGGGGTAATAATATAACATCAGAATATGGCTGCAATCGGGTATACAAATATAAAATAAATTCTTTGTAAAGCTCACAAACTTTTAAAGTGTTAAAAGTTAGTGTTTAATGTCTTTAGCTTTCTTATTCAAAGAATCTCTATACTGTCTATATGTACAGCCTTACTTCAGTCAATAAAACCATAAAGTTGTTGCTTGCATTTAAAGGGTCCATCCAATTAGAGGACCTGAACTAACTTTTGTACACAATAATTTTTTTTGCATGGCAAAGGAAAATGTGAATTATATATATTTTTTGGTGCTATTTTAGTACTCTTGTTAAGGGTACCACCCTAGTCCTGAAATGAATACAAAATGTAAGGCAATGACTGATGTCAGACGGGATCTGTTTCAACACATGCATTGACATGGATAGGAGGGTGCGGCCTTTTAAAAATCTGCTTCTCTGAAAACCTCATGAAAAACATTTGATCCATTTTAAATGCTGATTCAAACGTGATTATTGTTGAAGGATGATATTCTGACTTCAGAGCCTCCCACACAGACCCCCTCCCTTTGATTTATAAGTACACTCCACGACAAGCCACAGTATGTGTAGCCTGAGGGATGGGGCTCAATTACAGCAGAGCTGACATGCATGATAACAGTGTGTAAATGACAGCATAAATGCATGTTTAGACCTTCTACTGCAGAAAGAGAATGGTGATGCCACTTACAGTGTTAAATATTAGCTTTCTAAATTTATTTAAAAATTAAGCTTCCATTGGAGTCGATGAGTTATTTACAATATGAGTGCATACTTTCAACCATTTGTGGGGCACAAAAAAGAGGATTAATTCTCATTCACATGTATACCTTGACTCATGGCACACTTCATGAGATTTGAACACTGCTGACAGTAAAATCACGTGAGTCTTAGAAGATATGACAATAATGTCTCGCATTGTGTTTAGAAGTCTGCAATCAGAAGTACTGAAGATTTCAATATCAACTCAAACATTTCACATTTTTCATCAAATTAATCCAAGACCACATTCTCTGAGCTACTGTATCTGCATTAATAGTAACAATGGAATATCATCTTGCTGTCTGTCAACTATTCAGGTTTTTCAAGTTTCTATTTTTATTTATTTATTTATTTAAAAAAAAAAAGAATAAATGTAAATTTATCCTAATGGATTATATAGGAGCGACATCTGAGACAAAGTAGATGCTAAAATGAATCCTTAAGAATAATAAATAAATAAATAGTTCTTCTAGATAATGCTATTCTCATTCAAGGTTCCATGTTAACAAAACTATCAGTTAACATGAACTAGCAATGAAAAATAGCATTTATTAATCTTAATTAATGTTATTTCAAGATTTACTAATACATTATTAAAACAAACAAAACAAATCTGTTAATGGATCTATAACAGGAACTAACAATGAACTTAAATAGTTAACAATAATTGTATTAAATAGTATATTGTTAAATAATTAACAATAACAAAGATAATACTGTCACAAACATATTGCTTTGTGTTATTTAATGATAGTTAATACAATAACAAACGTTGACTAATAGGACCATATTGCAAAGTGTTTCCCATATTGCTAATGTTTATTCTCAGGTGGCATAAAATAATGCAAATGTATGAAGCAATCAAATCAAAGTAACAAAATGTTATTGTTAATCTAGCTGGTTATATTTTGTGCGGATCTGCTCTGCTAGACAATGATGTCATCTATACTAACTTTTCATGTGACTTAAAGCTGCCTTGAGGTTTCCACATTCCAGAAGGACATCATGTTACTGCAACACCTTGAGATCTGAGCCACTGGGCATGAGTCATTTTGTTCTCTGAGAAACACTAGACTCTCCCCTGTATGAGGCCAGTCAAGCCTGCAAAAGAGTGTGGAAGGCAGGGCTTTTGGCAACAGGACATCTTTGAACTCTTGTTCAATGGGTTCTTACAGTACCTTTGTGCCAGAAAATCTTCATTCAAACCTGTTTCTCAGCTTCTTGAACCTGATCTTATGATTGACAAGTTTTGCATCTGATCTAACTGGCAGTTGATGTATTTTTATTTTTTTTAGCAAGCATGGAAAGTTGTTTTCCAACTGTTTCCTGTTTATCATAAACCATCTAAGAAGGTCAAATCTATTTGCAGTTTAACTGCTGCTGCAAGGTAAAACTTATGTATAACTTGAATCTGGCCTCTAAAATGATGACACAAGTATTTTTTATAATGTCCTGACTAATTGTACCCTCCCATAACGATCATTTACATAAACACAAATTTCGCACTATTGATTTCCACTATAAAAAAAATCAACTACTATATGACCATGACATGAGTCCAAGCATTTAGCTATAAGACCTTAAAGATCTACTGATAACTGAATTTCAGTCTACTTCATTAACCTGTTGTTCCTGAGCTTACAGTACAAAAGGAATTTTCCAAGTAAAATGCACGTCGATTACTTAAGAAAATAGTTTGACCCATAACGTTTTCCACTTGCCATTTAAAGGACGTAACTGTGTATTTTTGCTTGTTTTTAACATATTCAAAGAGTTTAAATTATTTTCTGTGGAGTAATGTAATATCAGTTTAATCATCATAAAGTGATTAAATTATGACAAGTGGCAGAGCAAGTTATTACTGGAAGATTGATGAAAGATTACAAAGACAAATATACTTTTCATAGGAATAATTTGGATACTGTTTTATTTGGGGTCGGTAAGATTTTTTAATGTTTGTGAATTAAGACTCTTATGCTCACCAAGGCTGCATTTATTGGATCAAAAATACAGTAAAAGTAGTCATATTGTGAAATATTATTATTACACTTTAAAGTATCGTTTTTTATTTTAATATATTTAGTCTTCATTCTAATATGCTTGGTCCTCAAACATCATTACTTATCATCGATGTATCATCATTCAAAAGAACAGCATTTATTTGAAATATACATAATTATGTCAAATTTAATATGTCCTTGCTAAATTAAAGTATTAATTTCTTTAAAACTTTGACCCCAATTCTGATCATTCATTCACAACAAGAACGGGAATGTGCATTTCAGGATAGATTTTTACTAAATTTTTTTTTTTTACAAATATAAGTTAATAATAATTTTTATCATTAAAAAAAATCTACAATCAATGCATTTAAAAAAAAAGTGTTTATTACAAATATGTACAATAGTATAAAAGCTTGAAATTTACACAGGAATTGAAATGAACAGCAATAGCCCATATAGAGATGCCAAAAAGTTACCCACCTCTTTTCTCAAGCATTTGTTTTCTAATAAAACATGAAACTTTCTGACCTAGTAAGTTTTGGTCTGTTTTGCTCAGTGCTCCACAAGATTTTGGTACACTGTCTAATATAAATATGCACATATTATAAGAAAAAAGCTTCCAACAGACAATGAAATGTTGTTAGCAATAATCAGTGCAATCACAGTCAACAAATAAAAAACAGTGGCACCCACAAAACCAATGACAAAGCTAACTCCAACAATGCTTAGCTACCATGAAATGATCCGAAAATGGTCAGACATTGAATATCTCCCTTTAAAAGACAATTTAACAATCCCTCATTTGCTCATTGAGTGTTAACAGCCATTGCAACACAATCGAACAGTCTCCCTTTTGCTTTTTACAGCAGAAACACATGGGCCTACACATGCATTTTAAGTCCGTTTTGTCATATGTACATCTAAATTTCTTTTTTCCTCTTCATTTCTCAGACCATAAGTTGGGTGTGGTTGTGGAAGGACTGACTGAATCTTTGCGGGCCCTTTTGGGACTCCGGCAGTTGCCGGGTGAGTGGATGAAGGTTGGACTGCTGGGTGGAGATGAAGAAGACGAAGAAGAGGATGAATGGCAGGAGGAGGATGAAGCTTTGAGCTGGAGCCATTTATCACCCAGCGCTTTGGCAAAGTGGTCATCCACAGACACGCTGATGGAGGCGGCTCTGTGGTAGTTCATCCCGAGACTCCTCTGGAAATGCTCTTCAACGTGATCATAACTGTGCTGGGTAACAACTGTAGACACATAGTGGAGATGGAATCAGATGATGATGATGCTCAAAAACTATTCATTCTCATGAATAATATCTGCACAGACATGTTAAAGGAAGCATGCCAAGCTTATTTGCATCTTTTTACTTACCAGTGGAGTGATCACAGTCTTTTTTGGTTGACCTTGTTGCAGAGGAAACGCAAGTGATGACAGATGGCCGTATCTGAAAAGAAAAAAGACAGCAAAGGTCAGCAAATCCTTGTAGCCACACAGTTTTTCACCCATCTATAACAGAGCTTTCGGAATAGCTAATGAATAAAATTGATGGAAAGATGGGAAACTAAAAGGGAAAGATGGACAGTTATGTTGGTGGTTCTATACTGTTTCTCCTTCAGCCCTAATGCCACTAGCAGGTCAACAACAGCACTGGTGTGTTGAGACTTGTTGACAACATTCCTCCACCCATTGCTCACATTTTCTCCCTGAATCCGGCTGGATTGCATATCTGAAACAGGCAAAGGCCTGTCTGCACTCTAAAGAGCCACTCTCTCAGGAACACAAAAGTGCCTTCCTGCATTCTGTTGTGTCTCATAGACAGTGAGTGAGGATGAACAGACTGCGGTGGCCTCAGGATAGACTCTAAGAGGTAGATGGTATAATGCACAGAGTGTGTTAAGTCAGCAGGTACTGCTGAAGGAGTCAGGGCTCAACAATAAGGACTGCCCGATGGCCCGGGGCCAGCGTGAAAGACACTCGGGCCAGTTGACGGAACTGTCACTTGCCCGGTTGGGCCAGTGCTGCATCTTCATGAAGTTGAAGATTTGCGCATGTTTTTAAGCCTTGCCAACTTAAATAATTAAGCGAAAGTAGACAAGAAAGTACCCGCGTCTCTCAGTTTGGTACTCGCGAACGCCGCATATTTACTGGACGCGAGTACTCTTTCTCGTCTTCCTGAGCTTATTCGCACATTATTCGGAATAACGCACATATTCCCACAAAATCTTATCGAGTATCATCGTAATCATAGTCGGTTATGTCTTAAGTGAACATGAACTCGTGAGAAATAAAATGAATGTGTGACCATGCAGCTCTTACAGTTTCATGTTTTAATAAGGGTTAATCTATATTTATACAGTGAAGACTATAAACTGTGATATTTTACATTTGATTACTATTAGTGAACCTGAATATCTAGTTTAGACCTACATGAACAACCTGACATTTTTATTTTATTTATTTTGTATATGTTTGTTCTGTTGTATTTATTTGTGCTATTGCTCATAATTTGATTCTTTGTTCTTATTTTATTACTGACTGACTTTAACAATATTTAAAATGTATATGAGTAAGGCTAGTAGTTTGTGTTGTCATAACCTTATTTATTAAGGTTACATGGATCAAAAACAACTAAAACGATAACTAGGCCTATTTTATTTTATATATTTATTACTTTTATTGGTGGGGCCACTGGCCAGTAAATATATATATTTTAAATAAGATATTGTTATTTATATATTTTTAATAAATAGTAACATTTAGTGTTGTTTTTAATAATAATAATAATAAAAAAAAAAAAAATAAACATTATATTTTCATGTAAAACATGCCATAATCATTTAACAGTAGTATTAATCACCTGTATTTGTTTGACTGTTGTGGCTTTGTTTTGGCTTTCTGCTTTCTCTGGTTCTGGGCGTGGTTTCTTGATTAGGGCTAGAGGCTCGTCCATGACTGGGGTGGAGTACACTGGGCTGGGGATCAGGTGTGTGGGGCTGGCCGTTGGGCTCCATGTAGATGTGGGGCTTTCAGGAATACTGAACCCAGATGATCTGCGGGTACCGTTGGCCAGGCTGTTTCTAATGGCCCTCCCTCTCCTGTAACAGAAAGTTCCAAAATAAATGACAAAACTAACTCCTCTCCAGTCCCTCTTATTCTACTGGTTATTGCTTCCATGTTGGAAGGTACATGGTTCATTACCTCTCCTCAAGTGTCCGTCCTCTCTCTGAACTGATTTTGTGCTTCATGGGATGTGCAGGGCGCATCCGCACCCTGTCGCTCGTCATGTGGCGAAATCTGTCTTCACTTCTTAGATTGGGCTGTCCTGTGAAAAGATGAACACAGGCCCGTGTGACTTCAGTTATGATAAATGACATCGCTGCAGGGTGCTCACACGGTCATTGCCAGTCACAGATTCGCTTACTTGTGAAAAGGTGTGTCAAACAAGTAAACAACTGACTCTTAATCCTTGGAATTGCATCACTGCGTGTGTATCTTAATTGTGGGAAAAAACGTTGTTGGGCCACCGTTAAATGTAAACTCCGTTAAGTGGCAGAGCAAGATCAACTGGCTCTGTGAGTATTAGCCTACTGTAGAACTACCCAGCTGATTCACCACTAACGGTAAATGTCATTCAAATGTTGGAAAACATTCAAGCCAAAAAAAAAAAAAACACATCAGTGAACAACTTAATATCTTACTGGCTTGTTGTTCAAACTGCTTTGAGGTGCAAAACAGGCTTTGTAGGTTAAAGCATGTGGCTCACAGAATGTTTACCCAACATAACGATAGTAACAGACTCATCCAAACTGAAATACACATCACCTTTCACATGCTAATATCATCAACAGTGTCATGTAAAGGCATTGTCATTAAAAACACAATCTGCAACATGCTACAACTGATGATGGTTTAGTTGTATGTTTAGTTAATGGTTAAACTGTATAGTCTTAAAATGATACGTTTTGTTGGGCTCAAATTTTTTGTTTATTAAATGCTAAACAGTGAAACAACCTAAGACAATACTTTTCAATCGCAAAAACAGATAATATGGAATGTATGCATGTATGCCTTTTACATCTCCAGACAAAAAAAAAAAAAAAAAAAAAAAAAAAAAAAAATCCTAGTTAAACAAATCAAAAATAAATTATAATGCATAATAAAATAAAAAGAATTTGTCAATTTTTTGATTTACAAAGTTTTGAAGTCTTGTTTTTAACCAGGTTAAGTAGGCCTATACCTGCCCATAGCATGGAACATGCCAACATTGCCTTTGAACCAGCTTTTGACCATTGATATTGGCTTTCACAACATCCACTTGTTCCACTCCAGAACATGGTTAGATATTTTGTGCAACCTGTGACTCAAAGTATCTCTAATTAATGATTACCACAATCAGTTAAGATTTTATACTCGAATGTTTGCTACGACAATCATTTGACTCTTAACTAGCTAAATATTTTAGGAAGTAGTAAAAACAAGATCATGGGCTGTGGATATCAAATCAACCACATATTAGACCAGTAGGGACCTGTGTTGATTTGGTTGGTGATTAACATCTGAGGTATTTTACCACTGAATAAAGTTTAGCGTTAGGCGCTATCAGACTTCAAGCGGATAAAGTTTACTAAATGCTCAAATGGCTTGGATGATGAGGGGGCATTGTTGGCAGAACCCTCTTTCACTTACACATACTCAAAAAATCTCCTGAGCAGTGGACTGTGACATGGCAGGTTGACTTTGCATGACAGTGGATGGGGGATTGGGTGTAAACCACACCTTAAACCTTGACTGATGACTGATTTTTAGTGCCTCAGGGAGGGATATTTTTCTTGGGGAGATTAAAGACAAAATAACAGACCCACATCCCTTTCTCATCTCTTTCATTTGCAGCCTAAAACACACATCAAGCATGTCTTCATCTCGACTCTTCTCAACTAACCTTCAAAATAACAGAGCATCATAATTTTTCTCAGTAGTTAAAGGGGTTTTCCAGCCTCTTTTCTTATTTGAAACCTTCTGAAAATGCATATGTGAATTTTTAATGCATTTATATATTTAAATATGAGCTACATGAATAATGATATCACGTATAATATCAAATCATAAAGGTTCTTTTTTCCATGAAGAACCTTTAACATCCATGGAACCTTTCCATTGCAAAAAAGTTTTTTTAATAGTGAAAAAAGGTTCTTTCGATCATTAAAATGTTCTTTACACTAAGAAAATCTATGGTTCTTTTTAGAGCTGTTCACTAAAAGGTTCTCTTGGGAAACAAAAATGGTGCTTCTATGGCCCTTTTCTAACCTTTATTTTTGAGAGTGCACATTAAAATGGCCAGACAGTTCAAGATAATAAATTCCAGTTGTACAGTACATTTTCTTTCTGATAATGCAAATAACATGCAGACATCATGTAATTCTTAGTTTAAACTCGTATTAGAGATAAAATGTGATAATTACCCTCTAAGATGTACACTTTGAAGCCACTGCTCATCCGGGTAATGTAGTGGAAATTAGTGACCGCCATTCCTTATCTTCAGTGTTTTCTAAGCCGTGCAATGCTCCTTAACAAGTTGAGTTTTGAGCGCCAGAATCGTTCCTCACTGAACTTTGAATTGTCACTGAGCTCGAGTGATCTGTGCTTTCCATGAACATGCCTCTCTGCCTTCTTATTGGCTGGTTGAAGGCCAACCCCCTCCTTCTGCCTTTGTCTGCATGACCTACCACCACAGGTGCCTTATGGGAGGAGACAAACCAAAAGCTCTGAATTGCCTGCTGTCTTTCACCCCCACCCCACCATACCACCCCCAACATGGGCTAAAAGCTGAAATCAAATTGCAAGTAAAAATTAATAAAACTCTATTTTACATTAGTTTAACATAATTTATGGTGAAAGAAGACAACAATATTGGTTAGAATTTTTTTTTATCTAAGCTGGCATGAGTGTTCAGATTTCATAAAGATGTGTATCACAGAGATGTGGTTAAACTGAATTACTCCAGCCAGACAGGCAGGACACTCAAAATAAAAGAATCAGGTTGTAATTTGTTCCGATCTACCCTCCTCTCCATGTATCAACACGCCAGTGCAGCCGGGCAGAGAGATGAATGGTTTCCTTGTTATACCATCACTGTTCTTGAGAAACACATTTCCTGCTGTTATAAACCTAAAATGTATACTATATGCGCAAATAAGCTACTTTATTAGACTACATTTATATACAGAAATAGGCAGTTGTACATAAATGTATTAACTTAAGAAAAATATAATATAACATTATAATATAATATGCAATAAAATCTTATTAAAAAGTCAGAGCTCACTAAGGATGCAAGCAAATATTACAACAATTTAAAATAACGTTTTTGTATGTTATTGTACGTTATGTTATTTTAATATAGGGTATTTTAAAATTATTATAAATAATAATATTCATTTATTAATATTATGACTACATTTATTTCTGAATAGCTGGATTTTCAGCATCATTACTCCAGTCTTCAGTGTCACATGATCCATCAGAAATCATTCTAAAATGCTGATTTGGTGCTCAAGAAACATTTCTTATTATTATCAATGTCGAAAACAGTTGTCCTGCTTATTTATTTTGGAAACTGAGATACTTTTTCCCAGGATTCTTTTGATCAATTTGATGTAGGCCTATCCTTCCTTTCGGAATAAAAGTAGCCAATTTTTTTTTTTTTAACTCACCAACCCCAAACTTTTGAATGGTAATATATATTTTGGTATGGGATTCTAATCTGAAATTTCAGAAAATTTTGAAAATATTTAAAATGGCGTAACACAAGAGAAACAGAAACATTTGAAATGTAACTAATGAAATAAAAATGAAAGCAAATGTGTGACATTGATCTTGTGAAATCAAATTTCGTATTTTTTTTCCCGTTGAATTTTAAGATGCTCTTAGACTTTTGAACCCAACAGTAATTCCTTTTGGAACGTCACCATCCCTCTTTTCCACAAAGAATCCACAAACAAGTCCTGCTCTGTCTTTTGTTTCCTTTCTAGGAGTCAGCACCTGTCGACAGACCCCCCCTCCCTAATCTAAAATCTCACCCGACTGCATTTTTCAGAGTGTTTAGCCCACCTGAGCTGCAGTCATTCCACCATCTTGCCCATACATGCAGTTATGTTGTGAGTTCCCAACCTTTATGCACTGGGCCTTTTCTTTCCACAGATCTGTTTCTCCCATTTCTTTTTTTGGCACAAAGACAAAGACTTCAGAGTGCTGAAGAGAGCTTTGTACAGCGCAATCCTGCCTGAGCATGCTAAAGCCACAAATGCTTACATACATGACTGAAACACACTCCCTCTGGACACACAGTTAACCCCATTTGCATTACAAGAAAACCATCAGTGCTGCTGCTCTACATAAGGATAGCCTTTAAACATAACTGATTTTTTTTTTTTTTTTTTAACAAGGTAAAACAGGTAAAGTTAGTACAGGTCATCTACTTCCCGTAAGAAAACCATTTAACAGCGCAATACTTTCTCAATACTCTTACTCATATGTAATTTATTTGGTAACATTCTCTGTGATTGATTGCCTCTCACAGTACCTGCGAATTAACACTGTAATGAACTACTGTAAATATTTACTGTACTTACCCCCTATCATTATTGGATTGCCATCTATTTTATAACCACTTTTCCCAGGATGCCACACACAGTGTAGATATGCATCTCTATTCTCTACAGACCAGTGAGAAAAGTTTCTCACAATCATTCAAAGTGCTGAAATTTCCAGTTTGGTTAAACAGGGCATTGTTGAGCTGTTTTATGGAAGGTCGTGTATATTTCTAAACATAGGCCTATAGTAACAGTCAGACCAAGGTTATACTTTTGACAATCTTTACACAGCACGATTTCTCTGTTGCCTCGTGGCGCATCATGTGGGAAGCAGCGACCTCTTGCGGTAGAAATATAGCAATAATAGAATTAGCAATAATGCATTCTGTCACCATGGCAGTACAGGGAAACGACTCTGAATTCTCAATCCAGATGTATAAACACATTGTTATTTCAGTTTAGCTTTTGTATGCTCCTTATGAGACACTTAGGAGTGTATTTGATGCAGAAAAGAAGAAACGCCCACTGTCGTTTTAGCGCCTGAAGCAAGTAGACCTGCTGTCGGTTGACCTGGGTGAATAAATGCAATATTATTGTTTTTAGCAGTTGCAAATATACTACATAGGCTACATTATATCCAACGATATTAATTTGACTACAGTAAATATCTATTCTTATACAACTAGGCTATAGCCTACCACATTAGGCTATTGTAATTATTTTATGATGCATTTATTTGCAGGGCTCTGTTAATGATGATCATAAATGATCAAAAAATGCAGCATGATTTCACACTTTTATCGTGTATTTCGAAGATAAACTATCATTAGTCTAGCAGCTACTTCCCCCCAAGAAACTGTCTTTTTCATTATGAAGGGATTTGATTTTGTTCGATATGATAGCGTTTAGCTAATTTATTTTACATTTAGCGTTTAGGTTATTTTTTTAATACACGTAACGTAAACCTACACAGCCTTTGCAAAATAAGCATTGTTTCAACAAATAGTCAAATATTTGCAGTTTGATGGCTGTTTTCCATATGTATAGTTGTATGTGTAAATGGCGTCTGTTGTTTTGAATGGCACCGACTGTCTGAACCATTCACGTGTTGTTTATGAATAATTTAGCTCATTCATTAATAGAACAGCTTTGTGAAGGCGGATATAAGCTTCCTTTGTTAATGTAATGGCTCAGAATTAGGGTCAACACCAGAAGTGACAATTCATGTCATGCATACTATGCACTGTATGGAGAGACTTGAGCAACTGGTTCCAGATGGAAGATAACAACTATTTTCTCAAGGGAAAGAGACACTTTTTCATGTAAAACAACCCTTTGTGAATCCACTAACAAGGGGAAGATGATGTAGTGTATTAATTGAGCATTTCTGTATAGCACTACAGTTTGTGCTCATTGTGTGTTTTTAGTGTTAGCCTAAAATAGTGAGAAACTAGTGTAAGAAAATAATCCAAACACAACGCACATACCAAATGTTCTACAACTAGCACAATGAGCTGCAATTATATTAAAATAGTAAATGATGTACAAAACCATTAAAAAGTTTGGGGTCATTAAGATTTTTCTTTTTCAAAGAAACTAATACAATTTAATGCACCCCTAGTTATTCAGCAAGGATGCATTAAATTGATCAAAAGTGACAGCAAAGGCTTTCCCATTGCCAAAAATATTTATATTTCAAATAAATTCAGTTCTTTAAAATATTAAGCAGCACAACTGTTTTCAACACTGATAATAATAAGAAATATTTATTTAGCAGCAAATCGGCATATTAGAATGATTTCTGAAGGATCATTATGACACTGAAGACAGGAGTAATGATGTGGAAAAAAAAAATCAGCTTTGCAATCACAGGAATAAAATAAATGTAAAAATATATTTAAATCGAAGAATTATTAGTTCAAACTGATTTCCAAATACTGCTTTTTTACTGTATTTTGGATCAAATAAATGCAGAGACTTCTTTCAAAAATATAAAAAAAATCTTAACAACCCAAAACCTTTTTGTATATTTTATATAATTGTGTGTACCAGTAGTAACTAATATAAACTACTACAAACAATTATATAATTACATAACATGTTATTTTGTACTTTAAAAATTAAACTCTTATATTACCTTCACAAAAGCATGTGTAACAACATTTTTTTTAAGAAATGTGACTGGTATCCAATATAGCAAGGTTGCTTAATGTATGTTTGGGGTCAATTTAGATGTGAAGGCTGAAATGAGGTTTTAGTTTTTAAAAGAAATAGCAGATGAGTATTAAATGGTTTAAATATTTTAAGAGATTTTCCCTCTATTCATTTGTTATAGTTTGGATTAGGCCATAATGTGTGAGACCCCCCCCCCCCAAAAAAAACCAAAAAAAACCAGTAAACTAATTTTCCTTCATTGCAGACATAGAGCTTGATCAGATGGGAGGGTGAAAGACCTTAGACTGCAGTCCTCCTGTAAAGCTCTGGTGTAAAATAGCTCTCGTAAAGTCACATCTCAGATTGCATTGTGCGCCTGAAGGTGTCTGCTGCTGCCCACACCTCCATTTTGTGCTAATGTGGGTGTTACTGATTCACCACTCAAGTAAAGCATGTAAACAGTGCTTTGTTTAAAGGGTCAGTCTGTCTGTGCAAGGTCCTTTTTCATTATCAATCAGACATGGCCATAGAAATCAAAGGTTATGATTAAAAACCTGGACCAGCGACAAAATTGTTTGAATACGAAATGGTGGAAATATAAAATGGAGAACACACACCTTTTAGAATCACATGAATACAAAGGCAGTAAATGTGTTGTTAATGTATTGTGTTGCAATGGGTGGAGCCTGTAAACATTATGTTTCTCCATTTGAAAGTCAGTTTACGTGTCACACTGACTGTGTTTCATTAACTTTTGAGTCAAGCATCCAATTATTTACACAAATGATTGTTTTCGCTGGAAGTGATATTGAAGGTTTGATGCAAACGCTTCATTCAACACAGTCTAAAAAAAGGATGTTTGTGAATACTATCACTGTAAAAAATGATATGATCAATATGTAATGACAACATGTTTTTACACTGCTTTAACTAAACAAAATAAGTGAAGCAATTTCAACAGTTTTATGTTATACAAGATTCAACAAATTCAACTAAAGTCAGTTTAATGTAATTTAGATTGAAATGACTTAAACATCCAAGCTGACTGTACTTAAACACTTTAGGCAGCAACTTAAAAAAATATATATTTACAGATATGTCACATTTATTTTTTCATAAATGTCAGCTCAGACATGCACGTAATTTCATTATCAGTTGGCCAAAATTAGATTTTTTAAAATCTTTTAGAGTTTTGCTCTTTCAATGTTTAGTTCTTTGTTCACTTAATTTCACTTGGTGCATGTTTCTACAAAATAGTTTGTTAAATAAATTTGAATGACCAATGGTCAATGACCAGAATATAATGATTTTTTGTAACTTTTTTACTTTTAAGTCATGATGAAACAGCAGATATTTTCTCACTTATTTTAACGTTCATCCAAGTGTAATGGATAATCACAAAAGAAAAGAAAAAAAAAATAGGGTGGGGACCATGACTATAAAAAATATGGATGTAGTGTCCGTGACATCACCCGTAGGTTTCCATTTGAAAGTCAGTCTACTTGTCACACGGACTGTAAAATAGATTAAAATGTTATTTCATACCCACTTTCATACATACAGAAATTGACTTTCAAAATGAAATATTCCCTGGAGAAAAAAGTGTGACAACTATCCGGTCTCTCTTATTAACAGCAACATTTAAGGGTTAGTTCACCCAAAAATGAAAATTCTGTCAGTAATCACTCACCCTCACGTTGTTCCAACCCCGTAAGGCTTTCGTTCATCTTCGGAACACAAATTAAGATATTTTTGATGAAATCTGAGAGCTGGCTCACTCCTCCATAGGCTTCTATGGGATCGAAACTTGCAAACCCAGAAAGTTAGCAAAGACTTCATTAAAATAGTCCAAGTGACTACAGTGGCTCAACCATAAGTTTATCAAGCGACGAGAATACTTTTTGTGCGCAAAAAACAACAAAAATAACGACATTATTCAACTATTCATTTTCATCTGTGTAGGCCTGAATGAATTCACGTAGTGTAACAGCGCAGCGCTTCTGTGTTGTACGTCACACGCATCGCACACATGACCAGCGTCGGCCAATAGTGAGCCTACATGTGACGTACTACACAGAAGCGCTGCGCTGTTACACTACGTGAATTCATTCAGGCCTACACAGTTTTGCGCACAAAAAGTATTCTCGTCGCTTGATAAACTTGTGGTTGAGCCACTGTAGTCACGTGGACTATTTTAACGATGTCTTTAATAACTTCTCTGGGCCGGCAAGTTTCGATCCCATAGAAGCCTATGGAGGAGTGACCTAGTTCTCAGATTTCATCAAAAATATATTAATTTGTGTTTTCCGAAGATGAACGAAAGCATGAGGGTGAGTGATTATTGACAGAATTTTCATTTCTGGGTGAACTATCCCTTTAAGAACATATGGATTCGCTGTCCGTGGTGCTGAAATCACATACAGGAAGGAGTATTTCCTCAAGAACTGTCCAGCGTACTGAAAACCCATCCTTGCTTTGAAATGAAATGAAGATGAAAATTGCATTTTGAAAAGTCTACAATTAAATAAAAAAATAAAAAATCATCATAATATGCAAAACTATACTATACAATTATAGTATAATATTAAAAAAATACCTAGGAATATACCTTTAAACAATAATTTATACATTTATTATTGATTTTTCAAATGTTTTCATTGAGTATCCAGATATTAAATAATAAGTTGGTATCAGGATCAGAAATTAACCAGGGTTAAGATAAAAAATACAACAGAAAGTGACAAAAATACCTAAAATGTTTACAGAGTAGAGACAAAACGTCCTGAACTGAATTGAATTTCTCAGTTTTTATGTAACCTTTTATGTATTCTATTCTAAGTATCCCTTAAAATCAATTTCAAGGTGCAAAATGTGCCCTTGATTAAAAAAAAAAAAAACATTTCTGAAACTCCTCCCAACATCATTTTTTAACTATATTATTTGCAAGTTAATTTTTGTACAGTATATTCAAGACGAACAGTCCTTTAATCAATTGTCATTTGTCTGAGGTTGTTCTGGCAATACCCTATAATGTACAAGGACAGTCCTGAGGGAACAACCCTAGTTTAGGTGTGTTGCTCAAGGGCACCATGGTGACAGTTCAAGGATCGCCACCTGCAGAGTTTGAACCTACATCCTTTTTGTTACAAGCTGTTTAATCGCTAGGCAGCATCACCCACTGCCAGTGATGTTCAGTCGATGTCTCTCTCTTCTTTAAAATGAACACAAGCACATGCCAAAATCGTCTTTCCTTCCCATTCATCACAATACGCATCTAAACAATTACATCCCGGACCTGTCCTGTGCGTAAAGAACGTGCGCAACGGGAGAAACCGGTGATGGGTCTGAAAAAAACGACGAGGGGAAAACACTGGGCGGATTACAAGGATTGGATGGCACGAGTGATGCAATCCCTGCATCCTTCGAAGCCCCAACCGTATCACAGAGAATCTGGCCGGAGATTTTGCCTCACCGAGTTTCATATATGACAATTACTACCTCCACCGAGCGAGCACACTTTGAACAAGTGCCTCTTCGTTAGGATTGTTTTTCTCCACGCCCGTGGATTAGGATCCAAACATCATCAACATTAATGGAAGGAGCTTGATATCGTAATGACAATTGTTGAACAAGCTTCTCAGTGATGTAAGTCAATCAAACACAATGATTACGAGCATGTATTTATGCATATTTAATTGTCATCTCAATAAAGCGTATTTGATATCTTTCATTTGTTGCAGTGCTGCTCTGCATGCGTGAAGCACGACCTTTGCGTTGAGGTGCACCCTGAAGAATTGCGTATCGATTCGTTTTTGCGTCTCGTTTTAAACTGAATCACTCGGTTGCATCCTAGATATCAGATAGTGAATCGGGTTTCCAATCGTCTTGGATTTTTTTTTTTTTTTTTTTTTTTTTCGTGCAGAACCTACAGGGAGGTAATTTACTGTCGCATCCCTTTTCATATTCAACATGAATTACCTGCGACGTCGACTCTCGGACAGTAATTTCATGTCCAACTTGCCCAATGGCTACATGGGCGATCTACAGCGGCCAGATCCGCCGCAGCAGAGCCCAGCCCCGGAGCTCTCACCCGGCTCTCAAGAGAGGCGTCAACCCCCCAGCCAGTCTACGGGCGCCGGCTTCTTTTCCTCCATTTCCAACGCCGTCAAACAGACCACCGCCGCCGCTGCCGCCACCTTTAACGAGGCCACCGAGAGAGGAATCGGCTCGAGCAACGCCAAGATCCTCCTGGTCATTGATGACCAGCAGACAGACTGGTAAGATCCTAAGGAAATCACAGCGTTTTGAATACGACGTAATGGCTTGGAGTTTATGAACAGATTATTTGAGAGTATCAGAGGTGTTTGTTTCATACTCGCACCTGAGGTGTAGCTCGTGCTAATACAGGCCAAAAGGAGTCACTATCCAAATGTCGTGACTCATTAGTCTATGGGCCTTTCTGGCACGCGCGCCCGTGTAGTTGTGGGTGTGCCCGCGCGTGCGTTTGTGCGCATTACACTATTCAGCCTGGGACAGTTAATGGAGAAGCAGTGAGATTTCATTAGCTGTGGAGTCCAGATTAAAGGTCCTGTGTTGTTGGGTTTCAGAGTAGTCTGGCTCTGCTTGTGAAAAAAAGTAATGTTTTCACAAAGTCTTTGAAAATGACAAGGTGATTGAGGCACTTTTGGAGTTATCACATATTAAAACCATTTGGAGAACTTCTAGGAACTGATCAAATGTCTTGTTTTAGACTCAAGGAACTAAATATATTTTCAAGAAATATATATGTCAAGTGCCAGCCTATCCTTTATAATGAGGTTAATGGATTGCCAGTCAGTCTTAAGAGTTCTTGTAAGAACTTATGGGTTCCTCAGAGAACTGTCCTTTTTTGCAAGGATGTCTGGAGGTTCTCGAGAAGTTTCTTCTCATCTAAAGAACCTCACATGGTGCCTCAAGTGTCTTTACAATTTGAATGTCTGTGATGTTTCTCTCACTGTTTTCCTGAGGGCTAGTGACACATTTACTAGCAAAATAAAACCAACATCATCAAAAACTTAATTTCATATGCATTTTAGAAACTGTTTAGTGGAAACAATATTTCCATCCATCCATCCATCTATTTATTTATTTAGTGACCGAAAACAAAGCTGGATGGAATATTTGAACACAGGGTAATTCGTTTAGTTATTTTATATGGCCACCACTATACAAATGTGAAATTGTATGTCTCTGTGTATAAACATATAGGATTTACAGGGCAATAATCAGTTTTTTTAGATAAAAAAAAATACAATAGTAGCATATAAATATAGAAATATTATGATAGTTTGAGATGTCTTGGCAAAAAAAAAACACAGTTTCAGACATTGAAACAAAACCCCTCAGTCTCCCCTTCTCAAAGAATTCATGCTTAATAAATGTTTGAAATACATAATTTTCACACCATTTCACTGTTGCATAATCCAGTTTGGACACAGTTTAAGTGTTTTTGTTAACTATGACTCACAAGAGTACAGATATGTTTTTTTTTTATTATCTTTCTTCTATAGGGCAAAGGTGTTCAGAGGGAAGAAGGTTCATGGAGAATTTGACATCAAAGTAGAACAGGTGGGGAGTTTTTTTTAATTCTTCCAAACTATCGGAGCAGTACAACTCAACAATGTGCTTGTGTAATAAATCAGATGTTGCCAAAACACATTAACTGGCTAAAGATTATTGTCATTAATCTGAGAGGAAATTGCATTACAGGGCCTGTGTCATTTATTCAGTGGCATTTGTTTGTGTTTTTGAAATGGGATAGGAAAATATATCAAAACTGTCGTGATGAAATGCAAGATCTAATCTATTCTTGAGGAGGATAAAAGAAAATTAATCTGTTCTGTCAATGAATAATATCCTTTTAAATAATTAGTCATGGACGAGACGGATTTTGTTAGCAGCTTTACAATTAACCAAAAGTAATTTCTTCTAGAAGAAACATTTTTATTGAACAACTGCTTGCGTTTATTTATTGAGTTTTATGTGTAATACTGTTAATTATTTATGTAAGACTTTGCCAATATACTGGAACACCAGACAGAAATACAAAACGATTCGACACGATACAAAATGAAAACCAAATTTTTTTACCGATTCCACATTTGTGTTTTGAATTTTTAATGATATGTCAGTCAAAAATCTTGTGTTACAAGGAAATATGCATGGTATTCTTTAAAAAGCCCTTTTTGTTGTTTTAAAATAACCACACTGGCAACCCATCACAGGCCTCAGGTGCTGTTTTAGTGTATAGGCTTTGACAACAGCACTTTATTGATCACATGCATTGATCCATTTATTCCATCTGGTGATTTCCATTGATTTTCAAGGCTGAATTCTCGGAGGTCAATCTGGTGGCTCACGCAACGGGAAGCTATAGCGTGGACATTGAGGCCATTCGCAATGGCAACAAAATCACAAAGTAGGTTTCAGATCTATTTAGAGCTCTTCCAGAATGTTTTCTTTATTGCACAGATAAACCATGTAATTCACTAGGTTTTACTTTGTCTAATTCAGTTTGCATTCAATTATAGAATATAAAAAAAATTTATGAGAACAATTAATGTATGTTAGGAATATTTAGAGCAGCAGTCAAGATGATTAGTCGAAGAAACTATGTTTACTGTACATTCTACTATACTATATATAGACACTGTACAGATAGATAGATAGATAGATAGACAGATAGATAGATAGATAGATAGATAGATAGATAGATAGATAGATAGATAGATAGATAGATAGAAAACCTTTGTTCTTGAAATTAATAATTACTGGAGCCTATCAGCAAGATATGACACCTTAATAGATCACAGTATTTGACTGATATTAATCATCAACATTTCTGTGGTAATTTAGGTGTTTCAAGCCAGATTTTGTGATGGTGCGACAGCATGCTTTCAGCATGGCCAAGAATGGCGACCACAGGAATATTGTGATTGGACTTCAGTATGCTGGTCTGCCCAGTGTCAATTCCCTTCACTCTGTCTACAACTTCTGTGACAAACCATGGGTGGTGAGCACTGCACACATCAGTCCATACTACTCAGCCAATTAAGGATGTTCTTATAAATCCAAAAATAGGAAATATTCATGTATTTTGAACTTGTTACCATTCATAAGAAAAAAAAAATTATGGAAATAAATAAAATCTTTAAAGTCCTGGAAATTTCTAAAGGGAATATACATTTGTCTTGAGTTGATGCTCTGCTCTAAAAAGTTAATTGGCTTTGTACTGCTTTTGTAGTGTCAGAAATTTATAAATCATTTTCTTTAGTTTGCTATTTACAATGAATTGGGTCAAGCTGGTTCACAAATCGGATTAATTTGCAAATTGGCCTGAATCAGATTGATTTTTAACAATCGATCAAGTTAATTTGACACCTGAAAGGTCCTGCAAAAATCCTCACAATTTTACCATTGAATGTCCTTAATTATTGCTGCATAATATTTGCTTCTAAATGTGTATGCATGTATGTCTGTGTGCGGGTCGCCATGCATCTATCAGTTCGCCCAGTTGTCCAGATTGCACAAGCAGTTGGGTCCAGAGGAGTTCCCACTGATCGACCAGGTTTATTACCCCAACCACAAGGAGATGGTGAGTTTTAACCATCTGTTCCTGTCCCTTCTCACCAGTAAACCCTGAGCTATAGGGCTCTAGACGGTCCCACTGGACCCAGTACAAAGCTCCCATCTGTGGCAGGGACAGCGGTGCATGGATGCAGTAAATAGTCAAATAAACAGGGCTCATGCATATTCAGTGCCCCAGTTCAGCATTGCTCCACTCAACTTAGCTCTGTCTAGACTGGAAATTTCATAAATCTCAGACTAGTATAATTGTGTGGTACCTCATGGTTCTTATAGACATAGATTGGGGTTTAAAAGGAGAGGGAGGCTTGCTGCAGTGCCACCACCTCCTCCTATTCCTGCACTGCAGGCATCTTTACACAAAAATGATCCCAGACACACACTCTGCCAGAATCTTTTCCTCTCTCGCTGGCCTTTTTCTAAGATAATGCACAGCAGAATTTTGTGGGCTCATTGTGTGCCTGAGCAGGAAGATTTTGCTCTCGCGTTTCTCCAACTGCAGCAATATAAAGAAGATGCCTATCAAGCAGCACTGAGACTGCAAATACAACATGTTCTACCATTAATAAACAGTTCAAATTAAACCAACTTGATGTTGGTGTCGTTTTCTACTAAATTATTCAGTCGGATTATAAAATATCAGGCCAGTATTGTGTATTAACATTTGCAATAAGAACATGGTTGAGTAATGGCATGGATAGAATTCTATAAATTCTTATGTTCACCATTTATTTGACCAAAAATACAGTAAAACCGTGAAATATCATTACAATTTAAAACAACTGTTTTCTACATTAATATCTTTTCAAATGTAATTTATTCCTGTGATGCAAAGATGAATATTCAGCATCATTACTCCAGTCTTCAGTGTCACATGATCCTTCAGAAATCATTCTAATATTCTGATTTGCTGCTCAAGAAACAATTCTTATTATCAATGTTGAAAAGAGTTACTAAATATATTTTTGTGAAAACAGTGATAGATTATTGTCAGGATTCTTTCATAAATAGAATGCTCTAAAGAACAGCATTTATATTTGAAATAGAAATGTAACTTTATAAGGCATATTGGATCAATTTAATGCACCCTTTTCTTAAAAAATAGCTTCATATATCTCTCTTGTCATTAGATCACTACACCTGGCTTTCCTGTGGTAGTGAAGATGGGTCATGCTCACTCTGGTATGGGAAAGGTATGACTGAAACCCTTTTCTAGACATTCCTGCCAAATTCTGAAATATATGATGAAAATTGTATTCATTACATTGTATTTATACTGCTTTTATCTATATTATTGTATGGCCTGTTTGGTCTTTTTATGGTTATAGCAGTTTCAGTGCAATTTAAATTCTCTGTCCAGGTCAAAGTGGACAATCAATATGATTTCCAAGACATTGCTAGTGTTGTGGCTTTGACAAAGACATATGCCACATCTGAACCTTTTATCGACGCCAAGTATGACATCCGAATCCAGAAAATCGGTGACAATTACAAGGCATATATGTAAGAGATTACAACTACATTATTGTTCTCAACGGCATGATATAATCTATGGTTTTTGCAATATCATAGGAACTGATTTTGAAACAGTTTGCTGTTGTGTTATTGGACAGGAGGACATCTATATCTGGCAACTGGAAGACCAACACAGGATCAGCCATGTTAGAGCAGGTGGCCATGTCTGACAGGTACGCAAGTCTTAAAGGATGTTCTTTTTGCCATGATACAAGGCATATTATATAGCACCTATCACATGACATCAGATAACCTTATTAGATGTTTGCTTGTCTAAAAATGACATATTTTGCATAATTTAACATATTATGTATTATGCATATGCTAATAGCTCTTCAGCTGCCTCCGTAGACAGCATTATGAGACATTAAATGGTAAGATACCTCATTTTAGGCAGCAATGCATTTTTATTCAACATGGCGGATGAAGCAATAGAAATGTTGAACATATAATAATATACTCATGAATTCATTATTATTTCATACCTTTATTGAAATCAATTGTACATCGGTGTCTCCTGTGCTTTTCACACTAGTTGCTTCCAACATTAAGTGTTCCAAATAAGCCACTACTGATTTTCCATTTCAGTTAGGAAGTAGGCAGCTGTCTATGTATACAGCAAGACAACTCAATAAGATTAGGAACAGAATTGTATTATTATTAGGCTAAAATATTAAAAAATAAAAATTGTGATTTAAAATGCAAAATTTAGAACAAAAAAAAGCTCTTTGTTTGCTCCCTTTATCACGGTTAGGTTCAGTTATGTTAATTCTTATATTAACATATTTAATATAAGAATATGTTAATATATCCATCATTATAAGTTAGTTTGGTTCAGCTGTGTTTAATTATCATCATTGTGTATATGTTCTTCCTGGTCACTCAGTGTTTGTCCGGTATTGTTCGTGTCTCGTGTAGCACCCTGTTCTGCATGTTATCTTCTGTTACCGTAGCATTACAGAATACCAGACCCAAAATGGACTATGCAGCTCAGTTCGCTGCTGTTGCTCGTGAGTCAGAACTTTTTTGTTTTTGCTGAGGGATTTTTTCGTCTTTCACTCACCTGCCCCTACGACGACGAGACCCTGAAGTCACTGTTCTGGATTGTGGCAAATTACCATCATCCTGTTGACCTCCCAAACACCACCGGATTAAACTGGAGAGAAGCCTTCATCCGGTGTCTGGAGAGCGTCTATCCCTGGTCCAGAACACAGCCGGACCCAGAGCCTATTTCACCATGGAAAAATCGCCCCGGAAGAGGAGTTCCCCAGTGAGTCTGACCAGGGGTGTGAGCCCGCAACATCGGTGGCCGAGGGTATACTAGGGGAATTAGTGACTGAGGACTGGCTGATGGATTTCCATATAGAGGTATCGTCGCCCACCCTATTGCACCCTATCCCACCCCGTTTTTCATTCTTCACTTCTGTTTTTAGACAGACTAATAGACTGTTTGGACTGTGACTTATCAGTTTCCTCTAAACCCTCATCGCTGTTTCTAAACAGCACAGAGACTTGCATGGACTATACATTACCTCAACCCTTCCAAGTCTCCATCAGCCTCCGTCGCCGACCTTCTCAGCCAGTCCTCCAGCCCCATCATCTCCTGGAATGCCTTGCTGGAACGTCGAGCCTCAGGTCGAGCTACCTCCACCAGCACCTGAGCGAGCGGATCCTGTGATCCGCCTCCGGCCTCTAATCGTGGCTCTGACCTGGCTCCTCCCACCTTCAGCTCCATCAGACCCCCTCAGCCTCTCGACTCAACCGGGTTCCCTCGTCCCAGCGGCTCCCTCTTGGTCGGTCGTCACACCACCTCCGCCACGAACTTGAGGGTCTCCCGGGCTCCTCCTCCTTCCCCTTCGGACTCACCTCGGTCCTCGAGTTCTCTGGCTCCTCCTTCGAGAGTCGTCGCAATGACGTCGCCTAGGCCTCCGATTCCAGCGATGCCACTACATCAGCTCTCCATCTGTGCCCTGGGATCCATCGGCTCCGCCTCCGTCGGGTCGTCCCCCAGATGTCGACAGTCCCGTCAACACCGTCCTTGGCGCCTCCCTCCCTCGTCTCCACCGTGGGTTGTCGTAACTGCCAGGCTCTCAGTCCGGGCCATCCACCACCATCGCCACCAGGGAATAATTGTCTTCCCATCACCACTCCTCCGCCGCCACCTACTGTCACCACACTTTCACCACCTCTTTGTCCACCTCCAAAACCCCCTTCATCCCTCACTCACCTCATCTGCTTTTACGGCGTGAGGTCACGTCTGGTCGGAGGGGCATGTTATGTCACGGTTAGGTTCAGTTATGTACATTCTTAGTTTCGTTTTCATGGACTTTTAGTTTGTTATTCATTACATGTATTCCCTTGGTTGAGTTCCCGCCTGTCTTCCGTCTCCATGGTCACACATCATTATTAGTAAGTTTGGTTCAGCTGTGTTTAATTATCATCATTGTGTATATAAATTCTTCCTGTTCACTCAGTGTTTGTCCGGTATTGTTTGTGTCTCGTGTAGCACGCTGTGAGTTCTGCTATCTTCATCTTCTTCTTCAATTGGACCTTAGCGTTACACCTCGCTTGTTTGCAGGGCTGTACAATTTGGCCAAAACTTGTGATTATATATAAATATGACTTTATTATTTTATAAAAATATTTTTAAAAAGTACTTTTACTGTAAAATAAAAAATATTTAAGAAAAATAATAACATTCAATACTAATTTTTAAGGTTGCCTTCATTTCTTAATTTTCAAATGATACAATGTCAAGCTTTTATTTACAAGTGTTATAAGCATCAAAAACCTAGAGCGAATGCAAATGCAGAGATGTGTTTGTGTGGAGCAGCATTTACTGCAAACCATGCCTCTCCGAGACACTGAAAACACCAGATCATGAGTTGCTTGTGTGTAAAAGAACACAGTGTTGTGCTTCACTCTGAAACACGAAGCTCATATATTTATTTAATAAAAAATTAAAGGCTGTGCCTTTGCGAGTTGATAATCACACAAGCCATATCACGATTTCACTTTTATTTCGATTAATCATGCAGCCCTAATTATCATAGTGATGTAAAAGTCATTTACATACAAAAATTATGAAACTTTCACTGAATAAATTTCACACATTCTTCTTGAAACAGACTTTTTTTTTTTCAAACAAAAATCAGTTTAGTTTGCTGTAAGAGGCTTTTCAATCAAAACAGTCGATGATACCAAGCCAAATATTAATGTCTTGCCCTGCAGTAATCCCGAATCCCTTGTTTACTCTGGGCAGTGTGTTGTCAGTGGGTGGATGCTTTTAGTGGAATGCACAAGGTCATCATTTGCACTTTTTCCCCTGTAGGTATCGTATGTGGGTGGACGTATGCTCTGAGGTTTTCGGGGGTCTTGATATATGCGCTGTAGAAGCATTGCATGGTAAAGATGGTCGAGATTACATCATAGAGGTAAGAACATCTGCAAAAACAGGCAGTTTTCAAAATAACTATGAAATACCCTTAGTGCCTCAGGCAAATTATTTGTGTGTGTATGTGTGTCTATCAGGTGGTGGGCTGCTCAATGCCTCTCATAGGAGACCAGCAGGATGAGGACCGGGCTCTGATGGCTGATCTTGTTGTGGCTAAAATGAACCAGACCATGCTACACACTTCATCTCCCACTCCAGTCCGTTCTCAGGTTAACACACTTGCTTCAAAACATTCACATATATTCTCAACCCAGGCTCAATGGAAAAAAAAATATATTTCTGCAAAATATTAAGTTGCTTTTTGCACGGTTCGTGACACTCTCAAAGTGACATGTCCAGTGAGTGGTGCTAAAAGCGAGTTCAGTTTTATCCAAAACAGGTGAACGTGAATCTGGTAACGTTATTACATTGGTTGTTGTACGCAATGTGGCAGTTTGGAAATGAAATATCTGGTGAGTGGTGCTAATAGTTATTGTTTTAATGCATTTGAAAATAACGTGGCACTTATTTGAATCCTACCATAAACCTAGCCCATAGTCTATAAAGCAAATGTGAGATAAAAAAATATGCAACCATGCTATTTTAGCTTGCTTCAACAAGTCTTTCAGCTCTTTTATCATAACTCTTTTATCTTGGCTGTACTAGTTCAGCTACTAAGCAAGTTTACTACATCAGAAAAGCCATACATATGGAGCTGGTTATGTGATGAAAACATCAAATTAGTTTACAAATAATGCACTAGTAAAAGTATTTTTATGTTATAACATATTGTTGTGCAAGGTACTGTGAGAAAATATGGATTTATTAATGAATAATCATGCCCCTGTAATCATCATTTGTGTGAAACGTAATAAAAAAAAATTCATGTGAAAAAATTTGAGATTATGAAAAAGCTCTGCTCTATGCAAAATAAAAGACTACGTTTTAATGAATTACGTGGTTAGAATGTGGTTGCTATTAGAATATTGCTATCGCCTGATAGCATATAGACCTAAAACATGCATACAAAAGCTTTAGTTTTTGGTTATGCAGTATAAAGCAGTGCTATTCTGCTGAATAATACATTACAATGGTGTAGTTTCCACACACCAGCCATTATAATTGTCAATTTAGATTGCAGTGCAGAGACTGCTTTTCTCCATTATCCCCAAAGCCGTGATTGCAGTGATTCATAGTCACACAGATGGGAGAGAATAAGAGTGAGAAATGCTTTTAATGCATAAGCTAGGGACTCAAACAACATCTCTCATCACCGCTCTGCGTCAAATCACTTGGTTTAATTCCCTCCACATTTGTGCTTAACTGATTGCCTGAAGATTAATGACTGCATGTTTTGTCTACATCAGCCATTTATTTATGTTTCGAGAATGATGTTCAGCAAATTTTGACATTACAGCTTTTTAAAGGTCTTATTTGTGACAGAACATTCACTTTTTTTTTTTTTTTTATAAAAGTGGCTAAACGTGTTCCTAAAAATACTAAAACTTGCACTGAAAACTCATGGATGCCAGCATTCTGTTTCTGTGTGTTTTGAATGGTAATATATGATATACTCTATATCCCTCCCTATGTCTGTTTTATATTCTAGGGCCCGGCTGTTTCACCTCAACCCGTCTCTCAGTCTAACGTCCCACAGTCACAACAGCGCCCTCCTCCACAGGGTAAGGGATTACAATATTGCAATAATGAAGCTAACCTTACAGAGATAGTTTTCCAAGAATGAAAATTCAGTTGTCATTTACTTACCTTTGTGTCGTTCCAAACCTGTATGACTTTCTTTCTTTTGTTAAACATATAATGAGAAATCCTGAAGAATGTTTATGCTGCAGTTTTACATAATATGAAAGTGGATTTTTACAGCAAATCTCCAAAAAGGTAATAAGTGCACCTTAACTTATAGGGTATATGTATCAACTTATTAAGTCTTATGAAGCCATACAATAGCTTTATAGGGGGATCAATTAAAATGTATCTTTTTTAAATTAAAATTAGTTTAAATTAAATTAATTTAAAATTAATTAAAATTAAAAAGTTATTATTTACTCCACCTTCCTCAAAGCTTTCAAATCTCATTTGCATTTTCAAATTAAGAATTTACTCAGATCTTTACTAAAGATTATGAAGACAAACTTAATTTAAATAATTGTGCACTAAGACAAGTAATATGCAGCAATAAAGTAAATCGTTTTTTTTTTTTGATAGATAATTTTTATTACATGTAAACTTAAACAATTCTATTTTTGTATTACATGGCATTTATCAAGCAACACCAAAAGACGAGAGCTGCTCAATATATGAATCTGTACTATTCATTGTTTTTTCATCAAAATACTTATAGTCATAGTTTTATGTACCATAATCGGCTAATGGCATGAGACCAAATCTGACCAAAATCACTAAATTGGTTGGCTAATTTAGGGTAACCTTTCCATAAAAAAATGGTCTCACTGATGGCGTTGCAAATGTTTGTGCCGGTCTGAAAGGATGCATTAACAGCCGTTGATTCAAATTTAAATGTTTATCACACAAAATTTTCATGACAAGATTCCTTTAGTGTGAACAGGCCTTTATGCTACAAATCACAATACACTTTAGACATTCAGCAGACAGAACAAGGTCATACAGGTTTGGAATGACAGGGTAAAGAAATGAAGACAGATATTTCTAAATATAAGTAGGTCTCTGAAAACTTTATATTTTAATAGTTGTCTGCTGCTTCCAATTGGTTTACCTTTCAAAAACAGAAAAACTGCAAACTGGTATTATTCTAATTCATTATCATAATCACAAACACATTGGTTTATAGCACAAATAGTACTATTGTTTACTGCATTTCATTATTCTAATTATGTACCTATAGTGGCCAATAACTCTCAAATATTAAAAATGTATGAATCAGAAGTAACAAATGTTGAAAACTTTTGTGCTGCTTAATAGTTTTGAGGAAACCCGTGCTAGATTTTTACAAGATTCTTTGCTGAATAGAAAGTCTAAAAGAACAGCATTTATTTGAAACAGAAATCTTTTGTAACATTATAAATGTCTTGAATCGGGAATCTTGCACTTTTAAAGAAAATGTATGCTTATTTCCGTATGGATATTCCATCCATGTTTACTCTGTAAAAATGAGCTCTGTTTTTAGGAGGTCCACAAGCAGCAACTGTTAGCGCTACTCCTGCCCGTCAAGGAACCCCACCGCAGCAGCGGCCCTCTCCTCAGGGCCAGCCCCCTGCCCAAACCCAGTCTGTGACCAGCCCTAATGCTCAGAACCCCCCTGCTCAACAAACCCGGCCCAATCAGCCCCCACAGCGACAAGCCAGTCAAGGGTCCGCAGGTCAGCAGAGGCCCGCACAGGGTCCCGCCCAACGTAGCTCGGGTGGCTCTCCTCAGTCACAGAGGCCCCAGCAAGGCGGTCCCCCACAGCAGCCGCAGAGGCCTCAAACTGGTGGCCAGGGTCCCAAGCCAGCTGGTCAGCCCCAACAGAGGTCACAGCAGCCAAGACAAGGCCAGCCAACCAGGCAGCCTACCCAGGGGGGGCCACAGCCAACCCAGGACGCCCCACAAACCGCCCCGCAACAGGGCGGTCCTCGCCCCCCTACCACTCAGCAGCCACGGCCTACTTCACAGGGCCAGGGAGGCCCAGGAGGCACACGACCTCCCTTGCAGCAGAAACCCCAACCTCCACAGAAACCAAGTCCTGATCACCCGGCCCTGAGTGGATCGCCGCAGCTTAAGTAAGATGTTTTTTGTCCTCTGTCATATTTGCTTAAAGTTTGTATATTTAATTTGACTGGATGTGAAAGTTCATAAGAATCTGGACATGTTTCTCCATTTATTGATGATGTTTCATCACCCATGCAAGTGACTACACCAGATGGTAGCCATTCTCTTTTGCTACGTCATAAGATTCGCAAATCGCACGACAAATTCATTGTACTGATGGCATGACTGACAATAACTGTTTGAATTAGGGTAAAGCAGTGGTTCTAAACCTTTTTGGCCCCCCATTGTCTGCAACAATAAAAGGCCCCCACCAAATTTTTTTTATTAAGTTTCTACCCAATAAAATGGTTTAAAGCTTGACATTACTAGAGAAATGTGTATTCTTTGTAAAGATGCCCATGGGGCTTTACGACTTTTACCAGGTCTTTAAAAAAAGAAAAAAATAGTACATATCTGGATTGGGCATGAATACAGATTTGCAGATTTGATTGGTCAGAAAACAATATTTTTACACAGCGATGTCACAGATCTACACTAGAATTCAGGATGTTATTTATCTGTTTATTGTCTATATAAAGAGACTGGGTGGAGATATTGATCTGATGGGCCCTTCCTTGACTTGCCAGCCATTTACAGTGCCATTATACCCCTTGTAGTTTTAACTAATTCACACATCCTGAATATTATTTATATAATTAGCTTTGTTTATTTAGCCAAAGCTATATAAGGTATATTCCATATTTCAGCTATAAGTTTATGGCTACTGTCAAGTCTGTGACTCAGATGAGCATTAAATGAATGGATAAACACATCCAAAAGCTCCTGAACAGATTTTGCAAAGCATACTATGATGACTTTAAATATTCAGATTTTGATAATGTTGATGGCAATAATTAAAATGACATTTGACAATAATGATGAATGTGGCTTATACATATAGGCAGACGCATAATTAAAACAATGGAGATACAGAAGTATGCACTCTAGATGATCTGGTATTGTGCATGCCAACAAAGATGGCTTCCTTCAGTCTTACACCCAAACCATTCATGCATTGATTGTGGAAATTGCATTTTTTCTGATTGAAAATGTGCATTCGCTCTATTTTCACTGTCAAGCAGTTGTTAGCAAGTATGAATGTGATCATCTACTCCACTATTCCTCAATTAAGTTCTAAGGTGACTATACAATATAATGCAGGTTCTTCCAAAATGTTATATTACTGAGATGCCTCTGCACCTGGTTCTTCATTTAGGAATAGTGGCCATAGATGCCATTTCCCACAAGTCCCAGGGCTGATGTACATTGCACTGGAGTCATGATTGCTTAAATGAATGACACAAAAGAAAGCACATGAATTTCATTCTCTCTCTTTCTCTCACAGCTTTTTTTTCTTTCTCTGCCATACCTCTATAAAGCCATCTCCATGGGTTTGCTGCATGACTTTAATAGCCTCTTCCTCTCCTTTATTGCCACTTCTTCTCTTTGTAGCAAATCCCAGTCTCTTACCAATACATTCAACATTCCAGAAACGCCGGCCGCCCAGCACCAAAGTCCTAGTCAGGACGAAGCCAAGGCTGAGACCATCCGCAACCTTCGGAAATCCTTTGCAAGCCTCTTCTCCGTGGAATAAACACACACGCACACACATACACACACACACACACACACACACACACACACACGCACGCACACACACACACACACACACACACACACAAACACAAACACATACACAGACACAGACAGAGAGGTTACACAGTCTTTCTGAAAAACACACAAACACCGACACTCGTCAAATATAAACAGAAAGGACCAATTATATCGCACTTTGCGGTGCACATCAGACCTGTGCACGTCAGTTTGCAATGCGACATTGATAAAACACTGCCTGCACTTCTAAAGATTGCAATATGAAGTGAGATATCACAGCATTATTGCAGTTAAATCTTTTAACACAACTGAATTCTTTAGACACATTCCCTGTTTTTTTAAGACCAACTGATGGAGGGAGGTGTGAAAATAAAAACACACACACACACACACATACACACACACACACACACACAAACACTTGCACACACCCTTTTACACTACCTACGCAGTGACTGGACCTACAAGTGCTGATACTTGTCTATTCATTCCAGTCTCCTATGAATAACTTATCACTGATAATGAGTAGATTCTTTTTGAAAATGAAATGTTTTGGTGGACATTTTGTTGCAAAATCATCCACCACCACTCTCTCTCAGATATATGGTATCTGAAACATGTCTGCTAAGTGTCTGAAGCATGTTCTGTTACAACAAGGGGCACCATTTAATGATTTTAACCCGTGCGCCACATTGTAATGTAACCGATTGGTTAATCGTTACGTAACTTACACGCTTGAGCAGGATTTGGATTTTGCAATGATGACCCATTGTGATGTTGTTAAAATTTTGCACAGGCTTCCATCGTCGAAACTAACCCCCCTCCCGCGGCTGTTAGCGCTACTTTGAAACTGCATGTCACTTAAGGAGAACGTAGTCGCACAATGTGGGTGTTCTTGCTTTGTGTCGTGTTGTTGCACCTAGATAAGGTAGTTGTAGTGAAAATGATGTTTTATTTTCGTGAGCAAGCTGCCGCTGCTTTCCCTACGTCCCTCTTCCTGACAAAAAAAGAAAAGAAAAAGACACACACACACAATGGTACACCCTTCAATATGTTTAATATGCCTTAGATAGGAATAAGTAAAGAGACTGGTTTTGTGCAATCACATATGTCTCAGGGATGTCCTGAAGAGAAAGACACAATGGCCTAGCGTCATTGATCAGGTCTTCCAACCCATTACTGTAGAGAGTTACTGATTACGAAGGCCAGTAAAAGGGAGGAATCTGTCGAATGTATTTGTTTGCTACATAAACATGTTTGCACACTAATACTGAAACACTTGAGAACATGTGAGGTGAGTGAAAGCTCAGGAAGGTTTGTTGCATTGAAAGAAGGTATATTTTGCATGCCTGGATGAGCAAATGAGAGCATGTAGGTGTTTGGAGCTGCTTGTTCATTACACTTGGGCCCTATGAAAACGCAAAGCCAAAATACAAAGCCAAGGATGCCATCGGCAGCAAACTACTTCACGAAAAGATCAACTTTAGAGGAGATGCTCGTCACATGTTGGGTTTTTGACTAAAAACGCATATAGTACGTCCCAGTGTGATCCTAGTTACACAATGTGGATCCTTAAACCAACTACTCCTGAAACTTCTTGCCATACCCGAGGAGTTTAGAGCTGAACCGGCAGTGTCTTCCACAAGTGAGGATAAAACATCCCTACATTGGTGTGTTTTAGGCAATATATTTAATCAAGGCCATTCCAGGAGTCCCGACCCATCCCGAAACCTCCCCTGCTTCCCGCTCACCAGCCTGTTGTGTATTCACAGTGATCCTTTTGTGACAAATGGTGCGTTAATGTGTATATGTATAATGTAATGTTGTACCGTAAACTGTCTAAACCAAATAGAAGTGTTGTACAGGTCTTAAACTCAACAAACGATGCAAACATCCTGTATTTGATTTGATCCTCAAAAGTTGGTCGTTGTGGGTCTTGTGAATGACAGGATTTTACTTCAATCAGATGTGATTTAGGTTGTGCAATATCTCCACTGTTAACTAAACCTAACAGATGTGTGTTCTTTATTTTAGCCATTATGTGACAATTGCAGTTGTTAAAAGCCATCTTCAGTGTGTCCATTGATATGAGTGTAAGTGGCTTGATTGATTCACATATGTGGTAATTTAGATGGTCCACCATAATATTATTGTGGCTCAGGCAAACTTTCAGTGCTCTTCTATGTGGTTCATGTTTTTACAAATTAGGATAGATATGTATATTATAAGATGGCTTTACTGAATGTCTAATGAATAACTGTATCACTGATGCAATCAAGTTTGGAGGCAAATGGAATTTCAGTCATTTATTTGAATGTTGCAGTACTTATGGAACCCATGCCTGAGGTTTGTACTTCACAATTTGTTTTTTTGTTTTTCAGCATATTTACATTTGTGCACTCTCGTTTTATATATATACAGATGAATTATCTCATTTTAAAGAAAATGGGTCATAATTTCTAAATAGGTTTATCCTGTTCTGACTGTTTGAATCTTAGTGAATTGTATTGTCTGTTGATGCCTGCCAATTGTATAAAGAAAGGAAGATATAAAATTAAAGTCACAAATATAGAGAATTATTATAGTCTTAAGTCCTATTAAAATGAGAAATATTGTTAAACATTGTGTAGTATTACACAAGCAGATGCAACTTTGATGTGATCTTCAATGTAGCTTAATAATGGTGTCAAATTACTATGCTAAAATGTGCACATAATCAATAAAGTCTATCAAATAAATATGCGTCCATTTCTGTGTTAAAAGCCGTTCTGAATAATAATCATAAAGCAATAAGTAAAGGAGGCAGTGCATTAAACTGATTTTAAAGGGTAACATACAACATAGCCAATAGAGACATGTTGTTGGAGTTCCATTAATGCAATATAACAAGACACCAATGAGTGCACATGACAAGCCTATTTGATAATGATCATATTAATGGTATTGATGAATGGCTTCCGCAGAGCAACACCAATCTTGAGACCCAGAAAAAAATCTTGAGTGAAATATGATTTTCATTTTCAGTAAAATATCGTCATATAGCATAGCCCGAGCGTAATGCCAATAGGCTAATGACGTAAGCTAAAGATGCATTAGTTCAGCAAGCAAGTGAGCTGACGGATTCGGTGAGTTGATTTTAGTGAAAGACTCATCAAACTTATTCAAAAAGGAAACTTTGCGTTCATTTAGCGATTCGCTAGCCTCGGAGTCAACTTGCTAATTTCTTTATTCATGAATTTGATTCACAGGTTGCGTAGGAGCCTATGTTTATTCTCAAAACATTAACACACAAAAAATTATTATTAGACTATAACCGCTCGTTCTCATCGTTCATGAAAGTTTTTTCCTAAACCGGTTTAATGTTATAGCGTACTTGTTACTTTTGAATGTTCTCTGAAACATTCTGAAGCATTCCCATAATGTTTGCAAAATTATAAAAATGGAATGTTCCATTAATGTTTGCATAACCAACAAAAAACGCTTTTAAACATTTGAAATGATTTTTTATTAGGTCCTACTATTAATAAAAGGAATATAAAAAAAATATGGTGAATGTTTTCCCCAGCTGTTCCCAGTAGGCTAAGTTATCAGATCCAAAGGTGCCAAACCAAGGCCAAAACAAAAAGAGAACTGTGAAAAATACCGCTTTTGGAACTTAATGAGAAAGTTAGGAAAACATTCTTAGAACATATTTTTTGATAGCTGGGTCATTCCTGTTATTCTAATGTAGAAAATAAAACTCATTTTTTTAAATAAATGTTTGTGTTGTCATGATAGGGTGATGTGAAACATTTGAAAAGTATTTTTGGATTGGGTAAATAAATGTAACCATTTATTAAACAAAATAAATGAAATGTAAGATAAAAAATGGGACAAATGAACAACACTTTCAAATACTTGTGACTCTAATTTGTGGGCACTGTGTAAATTATCTTAGACAACTCATGTACCTTCGTCCCTTTAAAAGTATTTTAATAAATTATCAAAAAATATAAATATTGTGTATGAATTGTACTTGCTTTCTCACAAACGCATAATTGTAAAATTTTCATTTTCAGATACAAATGCCTAAAAGGCGTTTTTGTTTACTTTTTGAAATACTGTATTTTTGATACTCCTGTAAATTGTCATTGTCACTGAATTATTACTATGTTTTTTGCTGATTTTATAAAATGATAATGTAAAAAAAAAAAGAAGCTTAACATGGTACACAAAATAATAACAGGGTGGACAAGTGGTATAAAGAATGGATGGATGAATGATTTCCTTTCTCTCACATACAACCATTATTACTAGTTTCAACTGGATTTAGATGGTAAATCATATGTAAAACATTGCCAAAGAACTTTAAATACACTACTTCTTTATTTTTAAACATACATTATTTAGTATGTACACTCTCAGTGTCCACTCTGTTAGGTCTTCTGATATAACATGGTGGACATTCTGATCTAAAATCAGCCAATTCACCGTGTCTGAGCAAAAACAAGCTAACATAGCTAACAGAGCCACCAAATAAAGAATTGCTTGGTAGCCTATTTAAAATTGTAATTTTAAAACTATGATTTTTTAACTAACTTTTTATTTTTTTCCTTAAAAGAGTGGACCACATCAAATTTGAAAGATGGTAAAAATAGACAACTAAAATAATACAGGATCTCACTGACTTTCCCAAGTTGCTTTCCATCCAAAGAAGTGATGATAGCTACATGATATGATTAAATTTTTTGTTGTATGATTTAAAATTATTTAAAGGGAAAGTAGTCAAAAATAACAAGGTGGGAAATAAATTGAAGGATAAGCTAAAAACCTTGATTATAATTGCTAAATAAATATAATAATCGAAAAGTATAAATACATTAGAGAGAATCACATCGTAATGTACAACTGTGCACTAATGTGCAACAGAAGAAGTAGGCCTATATACACAATACAGTAACATCCGACTTAACCAGCCCCGTGTCAAGCTTGTGAAAGGACGAGAAGCTTTTACACACGACCACAGTGTGGCACAAGTCGGCAACATTTTTGAGCATCATTTGTGATCTATTTTAAAGCAGATATCTGCTGTCTAATACAATGCACGACTAGGCTCATGCTATATTAATAAACAACAGATGATTCATTTTCATTTCTAACTTCATATTTTAATCAAACAGATTTAATTCACAGTCTGTTTTAGTGTGAAACGTTTGATTGTGCATCATTGAGGTTCAGTTCAGTTTGGTAGTTCTTGGACATTTGATTTATTGTGTCATAAATGTCTGACTACACGAAGAAGGGGGAGCTCTGCTTTTGTTGATGAATATATCTATAGAACAGAGGAGCTTTTAGTACATCACTGTTGTCAAAACGCATGATGCAGCTACATTTATTAAGAGCCATTCTTGATTTTAAAGCCATTTTTATCCTGTATGTTTTTTTTCTCTAGTTTCCAACAAAGCTTCTACTCAGCAAGCAGCAACTTTTGTTTTCTTTTATACGATCTACTCATAATCAAGGCATTGATTGGGCCATTGTGGCGTATAATTATTTTTTATTGGTCTGCGACATTTGTTTATTCACATTGAACTAAAGCTCAATCTTTATTGCTGAAAGTCTCTTTATACGTCTAAGCACAAATCAAGCAGAGACAACTCTCCCATTCAGTGCCTGGACTACTCTGATACCACACACCATTATGCACACAACTATCACATACTGTTCATGCTATCAGAATAAGCCTCTGGCAAGGGAGATATTGATGTTATGCATAATTTGGAGTGATAAAAAGAAGATAAGTGCATTTCAGCTGTGTGATATTGTGTTTTTAGCATGCAAGGCTTTACTAGACCCTGCAAACAGTGCTGGTAGCACATATGTGCTGTTGTCTCGCAGGCACCGTTCTCCTTTGAAAATAGGAAGCTGAGCACCACAAGAGGACTGTCACACTCACTGCAGTGAGCTATGAGCTCATAATTACATTCCTCAAAGGTCACGACCTTCTTTGACAACATCATGAAACCATATAAGTTCTGTTTTACATCAGTTGTATCTGTTCTCATGGATTTCACTTAAAACAAATTACTTTCTCTCAAACTCCTATTAAAATAATCCGTTGTTTTAAACTCACAACAGCAAGTCTGAAAGCAGCCCAGCTATTATTGTAAATCCCAAACAGCCGATAGTCTTGCTCAATTCTGAGCCTCATAAATGACAAGAAAACGAACTGTACTTCTGGAAGTGGGAGGTGGACAAGGTCGATTTTAATTAGAAGGCAGATCAATTTTTTGTTTTTGTTTCCCTTTCCATTTATCTGGACTATGAATTAAACCTTTAAAAAGTCATATTGCAGACTTTGTTCCTAAACGTCCTAAAAGCAAGAGGGAATGTAAATGTTATACTAGGACCTGAAGATCCTCAGCCTGACATGTAGAGATAAAACCATTTCTTGTGGAGCAGTGGTTCTCACATTTTCAAATGCCCATCCCATATAAGGTATATTTCCAAAGTTTCTCTGCTATAATTATGATAAAGCTACTTATAAATATGCATGTCTGTAACCCCTCAGGTTCTACTCGCCCCGCTCTGTGTGGACCTTGAACCCGGGTAGCCGGCATGGGAGGCGGATGCGTTAACAAGGACGCTAAAGTCTGCAGTCTTTAGCATCAGTCGCTAGTGCGCCTCTTGAGATCAGGGGAGTGAGGTTTAAAAACACAGCTCTTACTAGCTGGCCTCCATTATAGTTCCTTTAGTGTTGAAAGCTACTATCAGAGCTCCTAATTAGACATGTTTAGTCTTTGCTATGTTCATAGCATACTAGAAATCTCACTGCTGTCTGATCAGCCTTCCTTGTTTTCTTGATATTTTTTTCAATAATAATGATAGTGTAATAATAAGTGTTTCTAAAAAAAAAAATGTATGTAGCTTTTGCAGTTTTGTTGGTGGGAATAAAAAATGACTGGAAAATCTCACCAAAGCAAATTTCATTTGACTGGTTGCAGAGATGCCACATTAGAGAAAGTATTGTGTCCAAAATGACCTTTAGTTATGGCTGTAGCAGAATTCTTCCACTGACATTTAATAATGTGTGCTTTTTGTTATACAACATATCAAACTATCAGGCTCATGTGTTCATATTTATATTTAAAATGTACATCGTTTACATGAATCAGTGAATCAGTATGACATTATCAATCCAAGTCTTCTGAAGACTGCTTTATATGATGAAAATATTTAATTTAGGCTCTTATTCACATATAAACATTGATTTACATACACTCTTGGAAAAGTTTGTATAAATGGGGCCAATGTACAGAATTTTTTGTATATTTTCATAGGTGATTTGTATTTTGTATTAGGCATTTCAATTAGTTGTGTTTTAGGTTTAAACAAAATGTCGGACATAAATGGCCAATGCCTAGTCCTCTGTGGGACTCGAGAGCGGTGTGGCTCATTAACACTCACGCCACCGCCCTCGCTCCGTTCCCACGACTCTCGGCCCCGCCCTGCTCGCCACAACCATCAAACATAGAAATTGATCTCATTAAGGTGCTGAAAGTTGTTAAAACTGCCTGAAAGAAGACATAATTATGGATTTCTAAGACAGTGCATACATGTTAATGCCTAAGATTAACACATGCAGTGTGATTGGTTGTGATGTGGATTATTATGAGGGGCTGATTTACAGTTGCTTTGGTAGATCAGAACTGGATTACATCTGCAGATTCTGCACTGTAGTTAATTATTCCATATTGAGAGACAGTTGGTGTGTTCATAGATCATCTAAGCACTGTGCAATGGCTACTTGTGACTGCCTTTATGTAACATGCAATATGTGATAGTCATTTATTCAGACTAGACTACTGGAGAAGATTTAAACCTGCCAATGGAAGAGGAGCAAGAGAGAGTTGGATGCACTCATTTAGCACACGCTCACACAAATCTCCAATATTCAATTGTTAAACCTTAGAAAGTTGCATATTTGTGAAATTTTAAAGCACTATTTTTGTAAAAACTTTATGCCTATTATATTTGCACATATTATAGTGTACTTTTTTGTTTTATTTTCTGATGTAGAGTAACTAAGGAAACCAGGACTAAACACAGGTAAATACTTAAACTCAAAGAACCAGAAATATATAAATGATAATTTACAGATATTGCATGTAATGGAAATACAACTCTAAAGCATTAAAACAATTTTATAATTAATTCCAATAAATAAAATAATGCAAAATGTATATTTATATATAAAAAAAATATTTATAAATGCACAAATAAATTTACAGTAATTTTTTCTTAACAAAAATATACCTTTTCTGATTGGGAACAACTCCAAAAGCATAGAGGCATAGTTAACACAGAAAATATTTTCACTGGTTGCAAATGAAAGGGCCAGAGACACTCATATGCAAGACAAACAGCAAATCAGCTGTACAGTACAGTATTTGTGCACAAAAAGCATTACCTTTTTAACTTTACCTTGGTCTACATCAGTATCGGCTGAGATTATATTTCTCAATTGGTATAAAAGTTTTTAAAGCAAAAATTCTCAGATGATCCCATCCAGCCTCCTTCTCCAACCTCCCCTACCAAAGCAAGCCAGTCCTACAGCCCTGCCTCCGCTGGTTCCCTTCAGTCCCTTGGCTTCAACCAGCAACTCTGATCTGCCTCCGGTCTTCCAGTCTCCAGCTCCACCTTGGCAAGAGGATCCCCTGGCTCCACTTCCAGCTGCTGAATCCTTCACTTCACCTCGGCCTGTCAAACAGTCGGCTCCACCTGGGGCCATTGTCCTTACGGCTCCTCTTGGCTCCCTCATCCCTCCGGCTCTGCCTTGGTCAGTCATTGCTCTGCCATTGCTTATGCCTGTGCCACAGACTTCCGGGCCTTCAGCAGCACTTCGTCCCTCCATCACTTCGGCTGTCTTCCCAGTCCATAGAATATTATCATATTTTCCAGAGGAAGACGTTATCCAAACATATCGTTTGCCAAGCCATGTTATTTTTAATTTGCTGCAGAAAATAAAAGACGACTTGGAACCCTCAACTACAAGGAGTCACGCAATACCTGGTGCATCAAAACTTCTTGCAACCCTTCATTTTTTATCCTCTGGCTCTTTTCAATGTACTGTGGCTTCTTTAGCTGGGATTTCACAGTCCGCATTTTCACCTGCGTTATCCGTGGTCCCAACGCTAATTTGCGCAGCACTTGGTAGATTGTGTTGGTCATTATGTAAATGATTTCACTGCGTCTGTGTTCTTTCATTTGCGCGTCAGCAGTAGATCATGCGCAAAAATTGCCACTCTCACACTAATTTGCCCCATTTAGTAAATCTGGCCCAAGGTGTGACATCAGTAGCAAACAGCCAATCACATGCTGTGGAACAGTGAAATCAAGCATAGCATCAGTTCTGGCAAGTCATGTTAGTCAAGCTCGCATCAGCTGACTCTCAGGTGATCCACGTCTACCTATAGAAATACGACGCCCATGACAGCATTCATATATAAGCTCCTTCAGTATTATCAACAGCTATCGTGTTTCTTTAAAAAAAACCTGCATTTAGATCTATCTCCCCTGGATTTCTTATAGTCTGCCTGCACATTACAGGTCAGTGCAGGGGTTCACAGCGATTTATGCAACTCTCGATTACTTGCAGCATCATTACTTGGGTTCATAAATCCAGCTACTGCCAGCCAGCCTCATTTGCCCTCCATGATGTAAAGTGTGGGTAAGAGTGTGTGTAGGAGATAAATGGAGATTCTCCTCTCCGACAGGCAGAGGGGTCTGACAGCATTTCCATGGATTTAAATGAACACATAACTATCTGCACTGTCAAGCTATAACCACTTTCTATTCTTCTTAAGTCAATAACGTCAGTTTACTTGGTCTCCATGGAGAGCTGCCCTCAGCATGCCATTTCTCAGCCTTGGAAAAAAACACTATCTACATTGCAATTTTTGGCTTTTGCGTAGTTGAGGTAACCATGGATACTACAGCTATTCTTCCTCAAAAAGTAGGAGATTTCTGTTTGGTTGTACATTGTCTGGATTTCATACATTCATTTGAATGTTTCTGAATCTTAAAGACCATTTAGACATGGTTGAGGAAAAGCTTAACTGAATTTTAGCTTTCCCTTCACCATCAGCATTTCTGTTGATATTACCCAGCAAGCAATAGCCGTCATTTCACCGTCTCTAGACCCGATATAGTTCAGCTATGAGTAACCCACTTCTAGTCAAAATAACCTTGAATTTGGTTACATGTTGTTTTCGCCAATATAATTTGCGTGATGTATGATATTCCATCATGTAATCAACGTCAACAGTGATTACAAGGTGTTTGGTTTCATTTCTTTGACATGTTATCTAATTGATGACTAGTCTATTCTTGGGCTATGGTTTAGACATCTATATAAAATTTTATTTTGTTTTAGCCTTTACCTCATGGCTGTGTTTGGGCGGCTATTAGACGTCTTTTAAACGCAAAATTGATTGCTGGGTAAAAGCAAAATGCCAAAAACAAATGACCAAGGGAAGGATTCTCACCATCACTGACATTTGGGTAAAAGGATGAAGGAATAGGAGGCACAATCCCACCCTCTGTCCATGTGCCAAGTCACCCTGGCAAGATATTTCACCAGACATCACCATGCATTACCATGGACAGAGGTTGCTTTCATTAAACACTGCTGCATATTCTAAGTTTGAGGCTTCAGTAAGTCTTTATGCTTTTAGCAAAGGCTCACTGATAAACCAAATAAAACAACAAAAAATGAGAGCTTCAAAGATAGATCTTTCTGCTGATTTAGTGGAAAACTTAATGAATATGATTCTTCTTTGTGTTCAAACAGTGAATATATAATTTATATATATATTTATTACATCTTGCGTTATTTAACTTGCTGCACAAAGGTTGCCCAGAAAAAAAGGAGTGTAAAAACACATGCTAATGAAATGCTGCACAACTACATCCCCAGTGGGTCCCTTAATTTTAGCGCAGTCCCTAACCTTTACTCAAACACATTCTGCTTTCTGTTGTCACACTCTAATGTACTTTCCCTGTTCCTTTTCTTCCATAATGGTGTTGCAGCTGTGGGTGGAAAAAAGTATCAAATTTAAATAAAACATGTATATACAGCATGCTGTTCTCATTCAGCACGAATAGTCAATTAGGCTATGTACAGTTTTATAACATCATATTGGTGTATAATATAATCTCATATAAGACGTCATGCAGAAAACCATCAGCTGAGAAAAGGAAGAAACTTAACAGCTCTAGTCTTTTTTTACTACCTCCATGCACCTTGCTTTTACACAAGGTAGTCATTAGCAAATGCCCTTGTGATGTCTGCACCAAGCAAGAGCTCGTCTTAAAGAAACAGCTTGTCTTTTACCAAAGTTACAACTAGGGATATATTGCATTATAATATATAAAAAACAGAGATTCTATAATGTCTATAATTGTTTAGTTTATATCTTGGTTTGGTGACACTCCCGGTTGGTCATGTGTTTATGTTATAGTCCTGTTTGTTGTGATCACATGGCTTGTCATGTGTTTCCTTGTGTCATGTGCTCTCCTGTGATTGTCTAGCCCCCTGTTACCTGATTATTGATAACATTTTCCCACCTGCCTTCCCTCGTTACCCTCTTTTGTTTGCTTCCCTATTTAGCCTCCCTGTGTTTGCAGTCCTGTGCTGGTTCCTTGTCTATGTTCCCTTGTGTTTCTTGCTCCTGCTACAGTCCAGTTGGAATTCCTTGATGCCTGTCTTGTTTTTCCCCACAGAGTAGTTTTTGTTTTATTTTTTATTATTTAATAAATACCCATTGTTCGTGCACTTCAGTCCTCGCTCCTTTCCTCCCACCCAGACCGTGACAATGTGCTCACTTAAACAATGCATGTGAAATTTTGTTAATAACATATGCATGTCACTTGAAAACGTTACTGAAATGTTAATGACCTCAACAGGTGGGAATCTGTTTTAAAGTGTACTTCATAATCAGATGAACAGATCAACAAGCTTGCACAAAATGACTCAGCATGACAAATCAATATTTGCTAAAAACCCCTCAAGGCATCAGCTGTTCTTCACTAGCAGTACATTATAATTCCAGATCATCTGGATCTTTCTAGCTGTGCTTTTGCTTGTACAACTGTAAGGTGATTAAGTGACTGCTTGTGAAAGGAGTAAATGGCAGTAATTACTGTTCTTGTCAGAAGGATGGAGTTGCAGTCTGATTATTAAATTATATGGAACGTGGATACTTTGTTATTAAATCATGTTAAGGTTGCTCAAACGTGGGAGTAAAAGTGACTGAACGCTACTTGACTTACATATTTATCAGTAGGCTACATAGAATAGCGTAGTAATCAAATAACCCATTTATCAGGTTCAATGAGAGTCCACATTAAAAATAAGTGGTAAACATCAGTGTCCACAAAAAAAATAAAAAATAAAGGTGAAGTGTACACATCTTGATCAAATCATCCCATTTAAATTAGAAGAGGTATAGAAGCATAGAAGAGGTGTGTTAAAATAAATGAAGGAATGATTTGCATTTTAATGTATTTTTGATTAAAATAAATTGACCCAGCGACCAAATTGGTATGCCTCATTTGCCATGTTTGAATGAATCATGCTATGCCGTAAGATATCTTGATAACAAATAAGGATTATGTATTAGTCAGTCAGGAGCTGTTCAAACAGCCGTACACATTGTTTCGAACACTCTAATGGTGTAAACCTGATTGATCCTCTGTGCAGGCCTCTTACAAGAACAGGATTTGCAGCCAGGACATTGATCTTCCTCTTCCTCCTAGTCTCTGGAGCAGCTGAGACACCTGCTAGCATGCAGCTGATTGACGGCCTCCAGTGCCTGCATGCTCCTTGGAAGGAGTTGCATCATTTATACCTTGAAAGATCAAAGCCTGTAGCAGAGCTTCTCTTCATGGCTCTGTGGCGGTGCCCTGGGTCCTCACACCTTGTGCATTGTGGGACCGGCTTCTGTCATGCTGCATCATTTCAAACCCATATGGGAGCAGACAGATGGTGGGCAGGCTAAACCAACGGGAAGCTGGGTTGCCATGCCAATAACAGCGATGAGTTCCCACTAACAGAGAAGGACAGAGGCATAGTAGCCTACAGTATGAACAGTATTTTATATCTGCACGTAAAATGTGAAGAATATTGCATTAAGAGTGCTACAGTCACCGCCCACTTATTCAGAAGCCTTGCTTCAGTAAATATTCTTCCTTCATTTTCTCCATAGGGGTTTTAAAAAAATGTCAGTATAAGAGCTTCTAAACCAACCCAATCAAATCAGCACAATATTACAAACTTTCATTTGAGGCAAAAATAGTATTTGAAAAAGGCCAATGAACTAATTTATAAAGCACTGTGAATGACTTAGCCTAATTCAAATAATTGTGCAATATAAAACTACTGATGTAGGCCTATAATCATTATAGTAAGCATAAAACAACATACTTTCAGTTTATTGTAAAATATTCATCATGAACGTATTTTGTTCCTGAATGTGTCAGTGAATGTGAATCAGTGTTTTCGAATTAAGTGAATGATTCAGTGGTTCACTCATAAAGACGGTCACTTGTTTCGTTCCTGAATTAATCAATGGCTGCATCCGAAATCGCATACTCTCTTGAGTACTTATTTTGAAAAAGTAATTACTCCACGACCGCTAAAAAAGTTTGTTATATATAGTGAGTGTGTGTAGTATGAATGCAATTTGGACATACACTACATTTGCCATGTTGTCATGTAACCTACCAGCGCCATTTATGTCACTTCACTGCCATTCATAAATCCTCTCCTGTGTCCATCGTATGCACACTTCAGAATCTCGCCGATAGTAGTAGGTCATCCGAGTACTTTTTGCTTATACTGTTTTAACAGTACTGTGTATTCGGACATAGGCTACTTCTTTAGTCACATACTGTTTTTGGCCTACTATATAGTAGGGACGAATGCAATTTCACATGCAGCCGGTCACTTGTTCCATTCCTGAATGAATCAATGTGTTTGAATGAATGGGTTAAGTGAATCACTCCATGACTCACAAAAAAAAAAAAAAAAAATAAAAAAAAAAAATAACTTGTCGCCACCTAGTGGCATAAAATGTTACATACAAAGAGTATGGAATAGTTGCCAAATTCTCAACACAAATGCTCGTACTGAACCCGCAATCATGGACAAGGCGTGATAAAAAAGTCCCACTCGACCAATCAAATTGAAGGACAGGACTATCTATGGTATAAGTAGTTTGAGTGTGTGGGGGAGATTTATTCAGTTGTGGGGATTTACAGAAGTTTTTTTTTTTGCAATAATTTTCTTATAGAAATGGTGACTTCTTAGGCAGGATTATGGGTAGTGTAGTTCTTCACCAGGAATTCACCTATTAATCTTCTAAGCATATATCATCGCTTAACAATCTATATGTTATCGCTAAAAATCTGTTTTTACTATGGATCATCTTTAGGGATTTTTACTCTATATAAAAAAAGACTGTTGTTCAATAGTATGTGCACAGTAAACCATTTGAACTAAGCTGGCAACTGTCACAGTTACGCTCTGTTTTGTTTATTTTTCAAAGACTTGGTTTGTTTCTCTCCAGTTACCTGTTCCCTTTGTTCTAGTTTCCCTCCAGTCATCTGTTTCCTGGACATTCATTAACAATCATACCTGTCTGTATTTAGTTCATCCCCATGTCTTTTTAAAGGGATAGTTCACTTTGAAATTAAATTTTGGTATGTTTTAGCTTACCTCAAGGGCATCCAAGATGTAGGTGTCTTTTTTTCCGCAGTAGTTTCAATTTTGATATTTTTAGGTCAAACCGTTCTTGTCTGTCACGAGCGGTTTGTGTGAGAAAACGAACAGTATTTATATCGTTTTTACCTCTTATACACAGCCATGTCCAAGTGATCTGATCTGACGTGTACGCAGACTGGTGCATAGATATATGCAACACATTCTCACCCCAAATCGTCACTTTTTCGTCACTTTCAACCATGCTTCAATATCCGACGCACAAAGCACCCTTTAGCGTCCATATGTGACGCTTCGGTTATGGGTAGGTTTAGGTATGTGGTAGGGTTATGCGTCTCATATGGACGCTAAAGGGTGCTTTGTGCGTCGGATATTGAAGCATGGTTGAAAGTGACGAAAAAGTGACGTTTTGGGTATGAGAACGGGCTGATATATACACACTAGATGTCGCCTTGTCTACGGCAGTTCATTGGAACGAATGTCTTTAAGGCGACATCTAGTGTATATATCTATGCACGAGTCTGCGTACACATCAGATCAGATCACTCGGACATGGCTGTGTATAAGAGGTAAAAACGAAATAAATACTGTTCGTTTTCTCACACAAACCGCTCGTTTCGTGTCTTAGGCCATCAATGTGTACTTACGATGGGGAATTGTTTAATTTGGACGACGGGGAATTGTTTTAATTTGGACTCTGTGCATGCTCTTTGAGTCTGTGCATGCTCTTTGAGACAGTGACCATCGACCTGCATTATATGACTGACAGACAAGAACGGTTTGACCTAAAAATATCAAAATTGAAACTACTGCGGAAAAAAAGACACCTACATCTTGGATGCCCTTGAGGTAAGCTAAAACATACCAAAAATTTATTTCAAAGTGAACTATCCCTTTAAGTTCCTCAATTCCATTCATTCATTGTCTGGTATTGTTTGTGCAATGCACGCTGTCGCGTTGTGTTCGTTACCTTGGATTATCTGTTTTGCCTTATTTAATAAAACTATACTCCATTATTTTAAACCACCTCACTTATCTTCATCATCTGTTGACATTAACGTTACAGTAACACTGGGGTCTCTGCCTTTTGCTTTGCATTATGCTTAAGAACACCACTTACCAGCCTGTGAAACACAGGATTATTGCAAAGAAATCAACTATATCCTGATAAACTTGTCATAGTCACCTTCAGACGACTAAAAGCCTTCTCTGTGCCCTTTTCAGCTATCTTTCCGGCAATAAGATACGATGAACATGGCAGCCCTTAGCTCAGCAATCTTGTCTCTGCTAATTCATTTCTCCTGTGCTTTCCTAAAGGTACCTCTGCCGCACAGACACTCTCTTGTGATCTTACTGGCGACACTGTAATGAGTTTGCTATCAGCAGGGCAGAACCATAAATTCAGCCAAGACAGAGAAAGAGAGAGGCTCAGGTGTAGTTGTGCACTGCCTTGATTATTCGCAGAACGGCTGAGGGGTCATCCGCTAAGAGTGTTATTATTGAGACGACTGAAGCGGTGATATTATGAGTTATATGTGACCCTGGATCACAAAACCAGGTCAAAAGTCGCACGGGGATATTTATGGCAATACATCCCCTTGAAATTATGAGGTTCTATCTGACATTTTTGTCAAAATGTAGTTATTCACACATTCTTATTCTGTAACCACTTCTTTACATTATGTGATGTTGTTTTTTAAGTTGTGTACATTTTGGAACTTTTTATTTAGAAAATAAAAAGGTTCTTTCTACACAGTCGTATGGAATGCAAAAACTTTAAAGCTCAATAGCTCAATTCCAGGGGGACGTAATATAGCCAACAATACATTGTATGGGTCAAAATTATTCTTTTATGCCAAAAATCATTAGGATATTAAGTAAAGATCATGTTCCATGAAGATATTTAGTAAATTTCCTACCGTATATATATAAAAAAAATATTTTTGTGAGTGAATGCAGCACAATCGCGAACATAAATCGACAACTTTAAAGGTGATTTTCTCAATGTTTCGATTTTTTTTACACCCTCAGATTCCAGATTTTCAAATAGTTGTATCTCGGCCAAATAGTAACAAACCATACATCAATGGAAAGCTTATTTATTCAGCTTTCAGATGATATATAATTTCATATAATTTAATCTCAATTTCAATAAATGTACCCATGTGACTGGTTTTGTGGTCCAGGGTCACTATGCGATTCTAAGTCATATCTGTGTAAACTCTACCTAAGAGCTCTTTCAATGATTTGATGCAATCTTGCAAATCCAGTGATTATCTTGTATTGTATCTACCTGGTACCTTGTTAACATGACTTTGTTTCCTGACATGACTGATAAGCAGAACCTGCGTGATTTTACTCTTAGTTGTCAATATTTACTGGCTGCAAACATTTTTAATTGCACAATCCTTCAAAGACAGCCTCTTTGCAGAAGATACAAGCCAATCTGCGATGTGTTACCGGACACAAACACTAAAACACTATCAGAAACACAAATGGCACTAAAATAATACATATTAACTCTAACTTATTAACAGAACATAAAACATATATATTTTAAATAAAATCTAAACAAAAGAGAAGGTTCACACATGGAATTTTGGAAATGCCATTTCTCCATAAATTATAAGGAAATTATTTTACTTATTAGAAATACAATTAAATGTTTTGCCTTTAAAAAATATATGAATTCCATCAAAATAATTGATAATTTTTACTTCTGAAAAACATGTTCTACAATATTTTACAGTTATGCATTATCTTGAATATAGTTTTTTATACTGATAGATTAAGATAGATTAAAATACCCAATTGACAGTTTTTATACTGTTGCATTTTTTTTAAAGTGCAACTAACAGTGTATTTAATATAATTATAGCTTACTACACAATGCTTTCTTTCTGTTTCTTTCCTTATTACAGTATACTCAAAACTGAATACTGATGAGGCTGTCTTTTCATAGTATGACAAAAGGCGAAGAAAGATGCCTTGAGACACAGAATAAAAGCTGAGTCACACCTCAGCACACAAGCGCTATAGAGACCGAGAAGAATATAGATAATAAGAAAACCAAAGAATAAAATGTCAGCTGCCAGCAGTGTTTTGCACTGTAGTGACAGACTGAGAAAATAATGCTTATCAAAACATTGTTGCTCTTTTCATTGCATTGCATGAAGAAAATTCCAATAAGGAATGCAATTGCTCCAGAAAGATAGTTCACAAATGACAAGCCCGTCAGTCACTTTAAAGTTGTAGGATGCACACAAGCAAGATTTAAAGCAATAAAAGTTTCACTCTGAGGGAAACAAGTGGATTTACAGCTACAATAATGCTATTCAGCTGACTAACAAGCCTGGTCTTGTATAGGTTGCTCCCATGGCTCAAACAACAAATATGTGCATTTTACTCATGATCCTATAGTGTCTTCATTCAGTGTGCTATAGGGTACAGTACAAGTTCATTGAACATGCCTTTTTTTTAAGCACGTTTGATTAAATAGCCCACAACATCAGCCGCCAATCACACTAATGTGGAAATCAATGGCATACATGTCTCACTTGATCCCTTAAGCAGTACTTTGCTATTGCGCACTTCCGTTGTCAGCTAATTAAATAAATGGGGGCAGGAGCAACAGTGCAAATAAAGTTTCATTCTTAAAATGCTGAGGTTAGGTTGCCCAATAAAATCATTATTTTCGGATGGGTCATTTACTGTAACAAAATAAATGCAGATGTTAAATGCAGTTTTCATCCATAAAGGCATTATTACTACATAAAGGGCAACTTGACTTTTGTTTTTTTATTTTATATCACAAATTCTCATTAAACATGAATTTCACATCTAAAACAATAATGTTATCCCATTAAATATATATATATATATATATATATATTCAAATAAATATGAAACAAATATGAAAAAAATTAAATGAATACATTTTTCAATATAGTGGTAAAGCAGGTGCACATTTGAACTTTGACCTTGAGCATGCCACAACTATTTTTTTGTGGCCTATTTTTTCTAAACAAACATTCCATTAAACATTCTTTATATTATGAATTAATTATTATTATTATCATTATGTGCACATCTTGCAATAATACTTAACCTGGGGAAATGAATGAATGATAGATAGATATAGATAGATAGATAGATAGATAGATAGATAGATAGATAGATAGATAGATAGATAGATAGATAGATAGAGCCTATCAGCAAGATATGACACCTTCATAATTAAAACCACATCTCTAAGCTGTGCCATCGCATATGTCTATCCAGCATGAGATTCGTGTGCATCACAAACACACGCGCGCGCGCGCGCAGGAAGGGTTCAAGCGCGCACCCAACATCGCACGCATGCGCAGTCACTGTGCATCTCACACAAGAAACGCAACGCGTGAGGGATGGAGGGATGCGGTCACACCCCCTCGTCTCGTCTCAGTACGCCCCCGAAACCCGTGGGCAAACAACAATACTTAAGGAGTTTGATGCAGCCCACCCTACAGCATCTAATATGATATGGAGACTACGTAATCTCTAAAAGATCAGTCACTGATACACAAATCCACAGATTATCAGCAGCTTCAGGATCTTAACTATGGATGAAGACGGTAAGATAAATGCGCACACTCCTAAAAGCTTGAAATACTCTGGAAAAACAAAACTTATGACTTCAGGAATTATTTTAGTAAGACCGATAGGTTGCAGTACGTGGTTTTGCGTCTCACTGGTGTGTTTTGCTCCTAAAGATAACGTTAGGTCATTTTACGAGAGATGCTCGATAGTGCGGGGCTCGTGCCGCAGCAATAAATGGGAACAAAGTGTGCTTTTGTGTTACATTTTGGTGCGATGGGCAAAGGTTTCATTTTCGCACTGCACTTTCGCAGGACTGTGAAACCACGATGTGTTAATCAGCTTCGTCAGATTCATTAACGATCCTTATCAAAGATCGAGGAGGGAGGATGTCCATACACGCTACGCTTATGGCGACCTTGTAAACCAGGTTGCTTTTTAAGTCAGTAGAGATTGTGCATTAAGGACTTTGTGGTTTTGCTAGGTATCCAGGCGACGGAGCATGTGGTACAGTATATGCTTGTCCGGAGAAGGATTTAGGTAGGAGTAAGTTTAATACTTATCTGTGGATAAATGTAACATACATTTAACAGTAGGAAATCTTGACATAAAATACTTTTGGGAAGTTGACAAGTCCTGAGGTTTGACATGTTCTATTACATCTACAACTATTTCTAATGTTATAATTATTAGGCAACATTCAATTTGTATCATCTCACGATCATAATCATGTTTCAATGGATAATCAACAATATAGGACTTACTATTTACTTACTATTAAAATGATAGGCCACTCTACGTAGAATCAAAGAGAGCGTTAGAGAGAGAGAGAGAGAGTGCTTGCCTATATTTATTTTAACAGACCATAAATGCTGAAACCCATTAAAAAGAGTTTATAGACACTGCAGCAGTCTTGTTGCACCTGTTGTTCTGAATAAATGCAATGGCGTGGAGTAAACAAGATGAAAAAATTATTGTACAATATTATTGTTGGCTACCATTTGGACCACTTTTCTGCAATCCAAAAATCCAAACTAGAGTTAAAAAAATATGTTTTCCCATTAAGTTTTAGATAGTATAATTGCTGACAACATACATGCATGAGTGCCTTAATAATGAAATGTTGAGGACAATCACCCCCTCTAGGGCTGAGTGGATTGTGCTGTTGTTCTTACGGATTTAAGTAGGCTAAGTATAATAGTTATCAATGTGTTTGTCTAAATCCATTCTCCTATGAGATATTAAATGGTGGAGTGCCCCCAGGTGGCACACATCATAATATTAAAATAGTCTTAATATTTTCTTTTTTATGTTTCATCTATAATTTGTTCTCATAAACTACTGAATTAGCCAGTGGCAAAAATGCAATGCAGCTTTGATTGTAATACCAGGGATCTAGTTTTGTAGTTCAATTGAAGAGGAAAATAAATGTGCTATTTAAGAGGAACATAAATGTGCTGAAGAAAGACATTATGTTTGCAGTGGAAAAGAAAAGCTGAAAAAACAGAGAAACTGAAGTTTCCACTGGTTTCTCTCATGACCTTATAAACTAAAAACTTAAGACATTTGCGATTCATAGGTAGGTATAATCGTTTGGACTTTCAGTTCCACAAAAAATCCTTTGAGCTTTCTTGTTGGAAAAGAAAAGAAATTTCGCCTCCAAATCCACAGTCTCTACAGAATCATCCAGCTGGGCTGCTTTCACTGAGATACTCAGATGCATCTTTCCCACTATCCATTGTGTCCAAATATAGCCTCTTTGCCTCATATCCGGCCAAAAAAAACCTACTCTGCAAGCTCATTTGAGGAATGGGTTGTGTATTTAAGGAGATAGGAGTCATGTGAGATTAACTGCTCCTGCTAACACTTTCTGCTGTCATGGTTTCTTGGAGTCAGACTGTAGCTTAAAGGAATTTTTCCTTACTCACGATGTCTGTAACTGACTCGTTCAGTGAATCCACGATTCACTCCAGATCTGATTCATTTGTGACTTAGCTGTCGATCGTCATATTTTATTCAGAAATCCTGGTGAACTCGAGTGCCTTCTCCTGCAAATAATTTGTACTTCCTAAATATGGTTGTTTTCAAGAATGAATGAAGTGAAAGGAAGCTAGTCTTGGTAGACTGTGATGGAAGTGTCAGAGACAGGTGGTGATTTACTGTCTGATTGCAGTCAGGTCTTAGTCACAGGTACTGGCTCTGCTGCTAGCCGTGAAAATGCCTGCTGATCAGCCACCTTGCATAAAGGAAGAAGGGAATTATTAACATCTACTTTGGCCAAGATGGACGTTTTTGCTTTTTAATGTTTTAATCCACAAGAAAAATGACAATGCCCTCAAAACACTCTCTCATGCATTGCTCTATTTTTTTGTCCTCATTATATTTCTATTTGTGGAACTTTACTTTTAAATAATTGCGTCCTTCTAAATGAATGCTAAATGTAGGTTAGCTGACCAAAGGAAAATGTTTTTGGATTCAGTGTAATCTAATACTGTACACAGAGGTGGGTCAATGGGGGGTGATGATGCAGTAATATTTAATTTAATTATATGTGATATGTGAACCTAATTTGCATGAATAGCAGATTTTCTCAGCTTTTATTTAATTCTCCATCCTTTTGTGACCTACAATGTCAAGAGCAAAAGGAGAAGGACAATGAGAGATGGTGGGCAGATATTAACTCAAGAGGACATTTCTACCCTTAGTCAGCTAGAATCAGAACCAGTGAAAATGGCAGCCCAAAGGAACCTGATTCGTAAGCATTTACCATGAGTGACACTGTTTATAAATAGCTTTCAAAATGTGTGATTCAGCTCTCTTTAACAATTGGAGAGGTCCAGATGGCATTCAAGATCTTTAGACACAAAGTAGTTAATATGAGTTATTGGCCAACCACATGACACTGTTCATCCGGGCTGCAGAGACATGCTTCTAATAGGGCTGCACGATATTGAGGAAAACTGACATGCAATATTTTTTTTTCCTGCGATATACACTCACCTAAAGGATTATTAGGAACACCTGTTCAATTTCTCATTAATGCAATTATCTAATCAACCAATCACATGGCAGTTGCTTCAATGCATTTAGGGGTGTGGTCCTGGTCAAGACAATCTCCTGAACTCCAGAGTCCAAACTGAATGTCAGAATGGGAAAGAAAGGTGATTTAAGCAATTTTGAGCGTGGCATGGTTGTTGGTGCCAGACGGGCCAGTCTGAGTATTTCACAATCTGCTCAGTTACTGGGATTTTCACACACAACCATTTCTAGGGTTTACAAAGAATGGTGTGAAAAGGGAAAAACGTCCAGTATGCGGCAGTCCTGTGGGCGAAAATGCCTTGTTGATGCTAGAGGTCAGAGGAGAATGGGCAGACTGATTCAAGCTGATAGAAGAGCAACTTTGACTGAAATAACCACTCGTTACAACCGAGGTATGCAGCAAAGCATTTGTGAAGCCACAACACGCACAACCTTGAGGCGGATGGGCTACAACAGCAGAAGACCCCACCGGGTACCACTCATCTCCACTACAAATAGGAGAAAGAGGCTACAATTTGCACGAGCTCACCAAAATTGGACAGTTGAAGACTGGAAAAATGTTGCCTGGTCTGATGAGTCTTGATTTCTGTTGAGACATTCAGATGGTAGAGTCAGAATTTGGCCTAAACAGAATGCGAACATGGATCCATCATAGGGCTGGGCGATAAAACGGTATCGGTATTTATCGACGGTACACCATTGTCGGTAACGATATAAAAAAAATTCAATATAGCGCTCAATATTTTCATTCAAATGCACGCGCGACCACCATAACGTCGCCCGACATCAAATGGCAAGCTGAATGAAAGCGGAACGAAACTGCGTTATTATTTTGGCTCCACGGACCGTTTATCAGTTTGGACCATCAATGTCAGTGCAGCGCGAGCCGATCTTGATCAAGCGACACTGTTACTGTACACAGCGCTAAGAGATCCAGTAAAGAAAGCATTTGAATTCGCCACTGAAGTAATAACATCAGCGTGAGATCGAGTGAGAAACATTCAAATTTCTCTGTCATTAACGGATCAAACTGCGCTGACGTGGAAACCAGGAGAAACATTGTGTCATGAATGAACTAGTTATATTTAAGTCCATATATCAGCAACATTCATTGTATATGGATTTAATGTACTGTAGTAACACTCACAGTAACCATGTTTGGCAGGAATAGTAAAATGCTTTCAAGTACATCACACATCTTTTTCCAGCACTTCAAAACTCAAATATTATCATATTTAAATTTTATTTTTAATGTGATGACGAAAACACATTTGTTCATCCTTCAAATATATTACCCCCATTTATAAAAGTAAACGTTTCAAGATGTAGGGAAAACTCAGACTTATTTAAAAATAACTTTTCTTTTTAATAATATATATTTTTTTAAATCAAGGACATTTCTTTGGCATTTCTTTCTTTTTGCTGTATCTCAAAATGTACCTAACCGTGACACCACTGTGTCGTAAGGAACCGTGAATTTTGTGAACCGTTACACCCCTACTTATTACAGATGTTGATCTACCTCAAAGTTTGCCTTGATTCTTCTACGTTTACACTTTTACATTGCACTTTGCACACATTTTATAACATTTTAAGTTCAAGAGTTTCTTTAACACTTACTTTTTTATCTTAATATAAGACATAAAGAAGATATTTTTTTAACATTTTATTTTTGACTGCTAAAATTAAAATAATTAGTTGTTTGCCTTAATGTGGATAAATAAAAAAAAAAAACAGTGGTTTAAATTCAAACTTTTCTACTTGTCTTAAAAAAAAAAGGTTCTAAAAAAATGTCAATATTTATCGATACCGAACGATATGAAACATTATATCGTGATAATTTTTTTAGCTATATCGCACAGCCCTAATCCATCATGCCTTGTTACCACTGTGCAGGCTGGTGGTGGTGGTGTAATGGCGTGGGGGATGTTTTCTTGGCACACTTTAGGCCCCTTAGTGCCAATTGGGCATCGTTTAAATGCCACGGCCTACCTGAGCATTGTTTCTGACCATGTCCATCCCTTTATGACCACCATGTACCCATCCTCTGATGGCTACTTCCAGCAGGATAATGCACCATGTCACAAAGCACAGTCAACAGATCTCAACCCAATAGAGCATCTTTGGGATGTGGTGGAACGGGAGCTTCGTGCCCTGGATGTGCATCCCACAAATCTCCATCAACTGCAAGATGCTATCCTATCAATATGGGCCAACATTTCTAAAGAATGCTTTCAGCACCTTGTTGAATCAATGCCACGTAGAATTAAGGCAGTTCTGAAGGCATAAGGGGGTCAAACACAGTATTAGTATGGTGTTCCTATTAATCCTTTAGGTGAGTGTATATTGCAATATGAAAAATGTTTTACCAGCTCTATTTATAAAGAATTGATAATCCTAGGATGATTGGGGTGATTTTTATGGGGAGTGCATCTGCATAGAAGCATAGATAAATACAATAAAGCAAAGATACAAATGAAATAAAAATGCTTTATGTTTTTCAGGTAAATATAACAGTATTCAGGGCAGGTACAGAAATTGAATGATCAAATGTAAAATAACACTATTTACTGTATAAATTAAATATAATCAATACAATTAATTTATACAATTTATCTTTGTTAAAGCTACAAAAGTGATTTTCTCTTTCACTTTTGTTGTTTGATTAACATTGGTGACACAAACAGCTGCGGGTATATTAGACTGCTGTCACTTAAAAAAAAAATGCACGGATCCAATATAATGATGATACGCATCCGTTTTCTTTCTCGGTTGTTTACAAAATGATGGACTGTGTTTGCGGGGATACTCACAGAGACAGGCATTTTGATCTAATTGTGTCCGTTCAAGCTCAAAAGAAAGAGAAAGAGAACTGAATTCGGTGTTCATGTGCTGTCTGCATGGCTCTGTGTGCACACATAAAAAACAGCGTGTGAGTTCCTGTCTTTTTGCGTTGATGATTAAACTGACAAGACTTAAAACACATGCAAATGTTAAACATTCACTCTATGATGTTTAAACTTTGCAATTAATCGGCGAATCAAGTGCATTCCAATCCGGGGAGCAGGTGGCCCGTACTGATCACGGATCAACTACGACATCGCACATCCTGCGATGTGACTATCGTGGATGCACACTTTGCGATATCGATGCTAAAATGATATATCGTGCAGCCCTAGCTTCTAAGCAGATGAAGTGCTTAGTGCATTTTAAAGTGCAATTTTGAGTTTGTACCCGAAACATTTTTCCAGCAGACATGTAATACAATAGTTAATCTGAGCCCCGGTGGAGTTTTATTAATCTTCATGTTCAAGTAGTAATAATGTCATAATGTCAACCTGAGGTTTTATTTATGAGGAGTTGCCACTGACACTGTCTGTGCCAGTCATTTCATCCCTTAGGATGCACACAAGTACTCATGTCCGTTTATGTTGAAATTTATTTTTGTATACCATCTAGATATCATTTGATATAAAAAAAATATAAAAATAATAATAAAAAACATTTTCATGATACTGTGCTTTGACATTGGCCTGCAATGTATGAAGAATTTGGTTAGTATTGTTAGAGCAAAAAGTGCATACACAATGTAATAATATGTTGAAAAGCTGAAATTCTAGTTCTGTTCTAGATTCATCCAGTGAATAGAGTGAAGGTGTGAGTGTGTGTGTGTGTGTGTGTGTGTGTGTGTGTGTGTGTGTGTGTGTGTGTGTGTGTGTGTGTGTGTGTTTAGACTGCTTGTCGGTCCTTTCTCAGCAGGATGAACAGATGGTTTTCAGGGATGGCTGAAAGGAGGTAGCCAGTATGTGGGGCTCCGTAGCTCCTACTGTCATTAAAAAAATCCCTGAAAAGCCAAACATTGTAAGTAACCTCAAATTTTGCTCCTAAACCTTTGTAAATGCCACACACCCATTGTACTGTATCCCAGGAGAAATGAGCAACCAAATACAATAACATAGTAGGTAAACAAAATTAAATTTTTAACTGTAAGCCTAGTACTGTGCTCAACTAGTGATGTAATTTGACCATTTGGTAAGCATTCAGTGGAAAAAAACAACCAACATAATTGTCACACACAGAGAGGCAGGATGTAGACAAACACAATCAAAATCATCCTTTGTTTTGAAATGCAAATATTTAATAAGACAAAAAAAGATAGTCTCAAGAAAGCAAAGTACTGAAGAACAGCGAAAATCAGAGCAATCATAAATATAGACCATGTGCATCGCTTGCATGGTCCTTGTGTGTTTCTAGGTGGAGCTGAAACTGAATTCTGGGATCAGAACTGATCTTCTACATTCTAAATGAACAATGTGCAACATATCTACCTTCTATGTGAAACTACCATCTGACTTTACCAGTTTATATGCTCTCCTTTTTTAACCTTATTTTCACTCTATTCATTTTTATTTCCCCAAAGACCAGAGTGGCACTATTATTAATGAGCAGGAGTAGAGCTGTTGCAGTAGGATGCGGTAAAACTGTATGGGCCCTATCTTGCACCCAGCGCAAGTGACTTTGTACACCGACGCATGTATCATTCCTATTTTGCACCCGCGCAAAGCGGACTTTTCCCTCCACAGAAGCACGTCGGTAAGTTAGGAAATACACTTGCGCTCCCGGGGGCGGTTCAGCGCAAAGAGGAGGCGTGTTCCGGCGCAATCGTTCCCTCATGCTATTTTGCAGGTTTAGAAAACAATTGCGCCACTAACCAGGAAAAAATAGTTTAAAGTCAGTGGCGCGTTGCGCATGTTATTCATATGCTATTTTAAGGGCGCATGCTTGGCCATAATCAATGTAGCCTGTGCACAACGCGCATACACTTTGATTCTCTCATCTACAGAGAAAGCAGCAGTTTTCATTTTTGCAAATCATACATTATTACGATAGATAGATAGATAGATAGATAGATAGATAGATAGATAGATAGATAGATAGATAGATAGATAATTTATTATAAAAGCATACATCTAGCTTACACATTTACCCAAATTATCATACGCCTGTTTAACCGAAGTTAATTTGGGTGGGTTTCTCCATTTCAATGTAACTTCTCTCTTTTACGGCCGTGACGAGAGCGTTGCTCTCCTTGGCTGTGAACCGCTACTGGCGTGCGTCTGGCAAATCCGCCGTTACAATAGCAATCCGCTATGGAAAAAGCGCCTCTGCTCTTAAAGGGAATGTGAGATGACGCTCTGATTGGTTTATTTCACGTTACGCCCAAACCACACCTATGAATAATGAAGCTACTTCAGACCAACCCATTTTAGATTTGCGCCTGGCGCAAGAGTCATTTATCCCGCCGGGAAAATAGCAACAGCGCCGAGACCCGCCCACAAAGTTACTTGCGCTTTGCGCTTTGACACTTGCGTTTCAGATCGTTAAAATAGGGCCCTATATGTTATTTTGTTGTTGTAAAAAAAAAAAAACATTCTGCATTGATGGAAATAAATTATTTGCATTTGAAAGACAAAAAATAGTTTTAAATTCTTAAATTGTTATACCTTAATTCATGTTACATTTCATATTTACATTTTAAAATATTTGATTATGTGCAAAACAGAGAGACCCCGAATACATAAGATGGTATTATATCAGGTTTGTGTTTGAGAACTTTTAAAAATACTAATTGGTATGTGAATCTGAAAACCTTTCATTTTAACAGAGCGTAGGCAGGGAGAAACGGTAAAAATTTTGTTGTTTTAGAGAGGACTGCTCTATATTATACACAGATTTATTCTTCTGAGATGATGCAATGCCTCCATCTTTATAATTAATTCAGATTTTTCCATTCAGTGTTGTTTTATCTGTTTAGCATTCTGCAATTTCTCTGCACAGACTGTTTATGCATGACATGGCATTTAACAAAATAAACTAAACTCACTAAACTTCTGCAGTGATCATATTAAGCAAAATGCCTTTTTACTTTAAATTTGGCTGCCATGTGAATGATGGCTATAACTGACCATGTGTGTACATAGTAGTACATAACAGTGATCCAGTGTATGCGTTGTAAAGCAAGATCATTTGTGAATGAATGCCTTTTGAAGTATTTTGCAAATCCAATAAGTCATAAAATTCTCTTTCATCTTCTCTTAAATGCATTATGTTCTTTTCTAACCATAAGTGGGTCGTTTTCAGAGAGCTGACTTTAAATGGGATCCTTTATCCATACTGTTCACTGTTCAGATATGCAAAATGGTTGATTTAAAGAATATGTGTGTCTAATAAGGCTGTTTTGATTCTCTTTAGGAGACACCAACTGAGGGGGGAAATATCAGGGGCGTATTTAAGATGACACGTACGGATCCCCCTGACATATTAACATCATCTTTGTATCAAGACATAAAAATTGGCCCTAACTCTGGGCTCTCAAAGTACTCTGAATCTTCTAAGCAATGTGATTGCCAAATGGTTGGCCCACTGGATCAAAATTTTGAAACCATTAACAAAAGACATTGCCGTAGCTTTGACTTCATTGAGTCACTGGATGACCCAAAGGACTTTTCCTCATCCATGGAGTATCCTTACAAGTCTGATCAGCAAACAGTAAGTAAGGATGCAGTCTGGAATGGCATTGGACAGCAGGGACACTTACGTTTTTCCTCACCAGATCTATTCAACTCAAGACTCGCCCAACAACAAATCAGCACAGACAAAAACAATGAGGCAGCAAGGACTAGTATTCATGGTAAGCCTCGGTCAAAAAGTGCTCCCAGGGTTCGAGCCACCCTGACCCCTGTACCCATTACTGTCTCTCCACCTGCAACCATGAGGCGTCGATCTCCAGTGGACCCCCAGAAGAGATCTGAAGGTTTGCCAAATCGAGAAGCCTCTCTTTCAAACAGGGCTTTAGTTAACGAAGTTCATCCAATCAAGTTACAACCCCACACACCCCTCTATGTTTCTGATTGTTTTGAGGAGAGTAGACAGGAGAAACAAACTAACACTCCCCATGTAAGGTGCCGTGTTGATATTAAGCCAGATGCTTCAGTTCTCCAGCACACTGCACGGAAGATGCCTACTCACAGAAGTAATGTTCCCTGGCCGCTTTCCTCAACATCAGGGATCAGGAACGTCTCTTTTCAAAATCAGACATCCACCTCTAGAACGCCTACTCCTAGTGAGTGTTACAACATGGAATATAGGCAAGCATATCAATATCCCAACAGCCTGTCCGGTAGTTACATTCAGTCTGGGGAGATCCCTTTCAGAAGGACTTCTCCTAGAGACCCAAGGGAGCACAGGACCTTGTCTAATCCTAACATCCCAACCAAGTTTTTCTACACAGACGATCCCTGCAGGTATCCAGTTCAACCACAGAGTAGGACATATTATCAGGATGACCAGTACAGTATTAACAGCAGCAACAGCCAAAATCCCTCCGTCAGTAGTCAGTATGTACTTGACCCAAGGACTCGTTGGGTTCATACTTTGCCTGTGCGTTCGTACTATGCAGATTCCCATCGTGAACCCTTGGATCCATTTTATGGTAGGCCATATTCAGTGAGTGAGCCAGGGCCATACTTCATGTCTTCTCCTCAGAGTGAAACATACTTTCAGGAGGATCCAAGAGCATATGCTTTTCCCTCTGACCCCGAAAAGATGTTCTACACACGGCCTTGCCATTATCCAGCAGAAATAAACAATCCTATGAGAGGATATCATACGGAGGGACGGCGGCGGCCACGTATGTCCCAGGTCTTTTCAGATGACTGGCACCGGTCAAGCATTGCTACATATTCCAGTCAGTACGCATCCTCACAGGCCACTCCTCAGCGAGTGCCATCGATAAGCCCATGGTATCCCAATGACTTCACAGAGCCAACTCGTTTAGGAGCAGATGTCCGAAACTACTCAAAATCCTGGGACAACATTCTCATTCCTCATATGGACCGAGAACATGGTGTTTCACGAGGCAGGAGTTATGAGAACCTTCTCCATCACGGAAGACCAGGAGTTCCTTCGAATAATAACCAACAACCGGTTATTGTAAACCTTTCTAGTTCGCCGAGACGTTACGCTGCCTTGTCACTCTCTGAAAACTGTCTAGAAAAGTGTGCTGGTGACAGACAAAACAGTGCGAGGGGACAATGGTTTGTAACCCCAGAAATTACAATAACTGACAATGACATCCGTGCAGCAAATAGCAACAAGAGAGATGGGGGAACAATCAGCTGGAATACCCAAAATACAGCCCAATGTCAAACTGCAAATGTGCATAATTTACAGAGACCAGCAAACCCACCAGAATCCACAGAGAGGAAGAACAATAATTACTCCCTGCAGCAAAGCCTCGAACAGCTTGATGAGCTGCTAGCCGACCTAGTCATTGATTACAAACCTCAAAATAGCAGGAGACCAAGCAAGGATCTGATAGACCAACTCAAACAATTGATTCAAGATGACGAGACCAAAGAAGGGAAGAGGGACATAGATCAAGAGGATTCAGGAGTTTTGAACACACAATCAGACTCTTCAAAGACCAGCCCAGACACATTTAAAGACCCAGACAGTGGTTGTGAGGGTTTTCAACGGAGTGTTGAGGACATCTCTTTGAACATTGCAGTCGAGGATGACACTATGGTGTGCTCCAACAGGAAATGCTTACGCAAAGACACTACATTCAATGCTTGCTTGTACTTCAAGTCCTGCCACAGCTGTTATACCTACTACTGTTCCAGAAACTGTAGGCGAGAAGACTGGGACACGCATAAAGAGAGCTGCCTTTATGGCCGCATTAGTAGTGTTTGCAGGCACATACTAAAGCACTGTCGAGAGAACTCTGACATTCATAAAGCCTTTTCGCGCATTGCTAGGGTAGGGTTTCTTTCCCGCGGGAGAGGAGTTCTGTTCCTGGGTTTTCCAAACCCCGGGTGTGCAGATAACTTTCTTCAAGTTGGTCTTGACAGCCTTACCATCTCTCCAACATATCTGTCCCTTCGAGAGTTAGACAGTTTCAAAGACAACCTTGGGCAATACTGCAAAGAATTGCAGAATGCAGGCAAGGAGTATGACCCCTCTGAATGTTTCCTCCTGAATGTATCCATTGCTGTTGGAGACCTAGTGCCTAAACTTCCTTCACCCAAATTACAAACGCCAACAGTTCGCAAGTATGCCAAGGTCTCATTGGCCTCCTCAAGCCCAGATAAGAAAATCTTTAAGAAAGAATGTGAAATGGAGACTCTGATTCTAACCCCTCCTCCTGGGACTTCTGACATCGACAAGGATGGCCAAGATGGCAGGAAAGCAAGAGAGATTTGTTTCATTAACATCCAAAGGGAGCTTCGTACAAGAGGTGTATTCCTTCGTCACGAGTTCCCACAAATATACAACCAGCTTTGTGAGTTTGTGGAGAGCAACAAAAGGTTCACCCCCACCACAATTTATCCCATTGATAAGAGAACCGGAAAGCAGTTTATGTGTATGATCATGGCAGCGTCTGAACCAAGGATGCTTGATTGGGTTGGTGCACCACACCTTCTAGATGACATTATATAATCCTATGCATCCAGCATTATCAAGCTTTTACTGTATAAAATAAGACTTAAATGACTAATGTTTTAGATATGTATTTTAATAGGGAGACTATATTTACTGTTTTTCTGTATGGCACTAAAAACTAGAATTAATACGAGTTGCTAATGGAATAAAAAGCTATGTACAGTATTTATGAGAAGATGTATGAGCATATATGTTTTGTCTTAAAATCTGTTTCTTTTCAGCAACTACTATATATTTCATTGGCCCAAACAGAATCAGAAGGCTTTTTTGTTGTTGTGCATTTTCTGAGCTGATATGTGGGGCAAATAGCAAATAGCACTTTGTGTACAAAACAGTACTTTGTGTACTCTTATAGGCAAAGCTCAAATAGCCAAAATATTTATTAAACACTCAAGGGGTGGGGGGATGTGCAGAACTTTGTGAATGACAGGTGTTCCAATTCTGTGGAAATTGTTGAACTTTTTGTGGATTATGCTTGGGACTGCTTATGACTATATTTCTTGTGCTAGTATGTTGCAGCGAGGATATAACTACTAGGATTCCATTGGAGAACCTATGGTGAAAGTCTCTTTTTTTCTCTTGCAATACAATAGTTTATAAAAGTCATTGTCTTTAGCCCCTTGAGAGGATAAAAATGCACTTGCATGGAGACTGCATGCTGGCAAGGAAAATGCAAATTCACTTTAAATTTTGTGATTATTTGTAATTTCTTTAAAATAAATTACATTCACAGATAATGATCAGTATGGCAGACAGTCAAATAAACTGCTTGGAAGATTTCACTGTATTGTACATGGCAACTGCTTTCTGTATTGTATTTATGGAATACTATATTTATTCACATGGTTAATTCAGCTGAAATTGTTAACAACTTCTAACTTTACATGACAGGAAAACATTTGTCTTTGAGTTATCCACATTACTTGCTAATTTATTCATCTGACTCGAAAGATTATTAATCATATTCTGTTTTAAATTTTTCATGGTATTGTAAAGTTCTGAAATCATGATGTTTCTATTGAAACATCCATTGAAATATTGATGTGTGAAAAATATAAACATGTATATAAATAATGCTATCACATTTTAATTATTTATAATGACTGACAAAACTTAGATGCCTATATTTGAAATGTAATATTTCAATAGAAAAATATAAAATTTGAAAAAGATTTAAGCAACGGTGTATAACACCATTGTATGCAAGATTGTTAGATTTAGCACTTTAATAAACTGCTGAGGGGAAAAAATATTGATAAACAGACCATTTAGATAATGTAATCAACAGCATGCACACAACAAACCTTACAGCGATTAATAAATAGTCTGTGTTACGGTGTTTATTTCTGTTGCCATTTTTATGCCATGCATTATTTATTTATTTACACTGCTCATTACCTGTTGTGTTCTGTTGATGAGTGCTGCTTTATTTCTGTACTATGGTCAATAAATGAAACACCCAAAAGTACTTAATGTCTCATGCATTTGACTGATAATAATAATAATAATAATAATACATAATAATACACGAATAGTTCAGCCATGAAACTCTATAAGCATTCTGATTGGTTTGTTCAATGTAATGTTCCCAGTCAATGGATTTCACGTATCCATTATTTCCTTATATTATGACAACAATTCATCCAAATGAATGCACATCTTTTGTGCACACTATGCAAATTATCATTCTACCCCTCCACCTCCCCTGCACCACCTGCCTAGATCAGCCATACGGGGGTCTACCTCTCTCTATCAACATGTTTCCTTTAATTTTATGGTTCGAGCATTTAGCAGAAACAAGTCATACTTGCTCTGCAGCTGTTGCAGCAACCATAGCTCCATCAACAGCAGCAGTCGCAGCGTAGATCTAGTCCACCAAGACCAAATCTACATTCTATTTACATTAATAAAATGTTTTAAAAACTGTCCTGAGAGTTGTCATGACTGAAATATGATGATAATACAGGCATTTTGTTATTATATTTTGTAGTTTTGGTAATTTAAGGGGAGACACTACAGGTAAAAACATGTTTTTTCACGCATTTGAGATTTTGGGCTTTTTGGCTTCTCATAAAGTGTTTTTTCAGACTAGTGGACAGAAAACATCCAAAATACACTTTTAAGTGTATATTTTAGAGCACTTTATCTATTTGCATCTGTAGATCTCAATTACAGTATATATCTTTAAAGGCCGTTTTCTCAAAATGAGTTTTTCCTCCTACATTGAGCCAGAAATCTCCACTTCAGTAACACTTACACCAAACTTTACAGTTTTATTCTTATCTAGATTATGAAGGTTTTTACAAAGGGGTTTGTTCATATATAATTTTCCAGATTTTATACCTAAAAATTATTATACATTTTTATTTATTTTTGCTGTTGACAGTATTTTCTGATTTGTGGATTGATAAATAGAGATAACCAAAATCCCCTCTGTAAAAACCTTTGGATATCAAATAAATGAAACCCTTTTCTGGGTACTCAAAGCGCTTTACATGGAAGGGGGAATCTCCTCAACCATAACAATCATTTTTAACCTGACTTCATGCAATGTTCAGATTTTTGTTCTAGAAATGTATGCAAATTAGTGCATATTTAATTAGACAATGCCTCATTTGCATATTTAAATGTAAAGTTTCAGAAAACTTGCAATACAAAAAATGTTTGCTATTTACAGTTGCTAGTCTGTAAATGAGCCAGGTTATAGCATAAATGCAAATTTTCACCTGTAGTCCCGAGGCAGAAAGACAAACATAAAAAAATAATGCAACACAAAAGAATATGACAGTATACAATATCAAGCAAGAAACACATTAGCACACATTCAGGCTGATTACATTACATCAATAAGATTAGTAAAAATGAGGACATAACTGGGAACTTTTAAGAAGCTGTTTAAGGTGCTTTTTAAATGTGCAATAAGTGGGACATTCTCCAATGTTTGTTGGGAGGCTGTTCCAAAAATGACCTCCTCTGATAGACAGAACAGTTTGTCCAAAGGTAGTTTTTCTGTGCGGGATCTCTATATCTCCTCTAAATGAGGCTCTATTATTGATGTAATAAATCAACTGGTGAAGTATGGTGATATTTATTTGGGTTTTTATTTTATTTATTTTTTTACCCTATTCACCTGGGGTGTCTCGCCTTAAGGGCATGCTTGTAAGAAAACCTATAAAGACAACTACATTTAAAAAAAATAGCTATAGAGAGAGCACAGCTCTTTTTTATATTGATGAGCTTTTTAATGTTTGTTTTCTATGGCTGACTGCAGCATTTACCAAGCATGAAAATAGTGCAAAGGTTGGCAATAAGCACGATCAAACGGCCTTTTAAAGGCATTTTAGGGAAACGTGTGTCATACCGTTTGTTTAAGTGTAACACTAAAACTGCAGACTAGATCTAACAACTGGAAAAGTGTTATGGAATACATGGCGTGAAAAGAATATACCAACAAATATTACTGCAGCGACATCTGCTGGTCAATATAACTTAGCACATGAGAATAAGGCGTGCACGATCATTAGCCTATAGATGTCATTTTCAGCTATTGACTCATTTTAGTGTAATAATTACCAGTATCATGATAGTAGAAAAACAAAGAACAAAAAGTAGGCCTATAGTAGCAGAAATATTACATTAAATGCGTGACTGAAAATGACGATGCATTTCTGTTTACTAGCAGACGTAGGCCTACATTAATAAGGAACACTATGTATTTTACATTCAATTTTGAGATATTGATTTCAAGAGAAAAATAAGTAGATAAGTTGTCAAATGTATATTTAAACTGACAAATACAGTTGAATTCCTTAAGCGCTCGATTCGAGGGACTATCAAAAGAGATTTTCTCAATACACAGATTGTCGTCCTTTATAGGCTATATAGCCAACACTTCCGACGTGATCTCGTGGATCTCATGGAGGTTGATATTTATTACGACACACTGCACCCATGCATTTTTAATTGTAGGCTATTCCTGTGAAAGCAAGCAAAAACGTTTCTATTATCCCATTATATATTTAAGCAGAACCTTTTTAGACATTGTAAAATATGCATTAAATGTTTATTTTTATTTTTTATGTACCCATACATACATATTATGCAGGATATACTTTCCACATTATAGCCTACATTTCATGCATTTTGCTTGGGTAGGATAGGGTTTTGTTGATTTTCTCTCTTTTCTTTTTTTCCAATTTTCTCCATAGTTTTGGACTGAATTGTTAAATGTCTTAAAGGGATAGTTCACCCCAAAAAAAGAGAAAGTTTTGTCATTACTCATCCTCAAGTTGTTCCAAACCTGTATGAGTTTCTTTCTTCTGTTGAACACAAAAGAAGATCATTTTAAATACGCAGTTGACACCCATTGACTTCCATAGTATTTCTTTTTTCCTGCTATGGAAGTCAATGGGTGCCGTCAACTATCTGGTTACGAACATTCTTTAAAATATCTTCTTTTGTGTTCAACAGAACAAAGAAACTCATACAGATTTGGAACAACTTGAGGCGGGTGAGTAATGACAAAATTTTCATTTTTGGGTGAACTATCCCTTTAATCTATTGACATGATCCAATAAAAGTCCTGGTAGTTAGGCAATCAGCAATGCATAAGGCATGAGGTGTATATTTAACTGAGTAAATCAGCATATTTCATATAATATGCTCGAAACATTCCTGGAGGCAGGAAGGTGGAGGCTCAGAACTGAGATGCTTGTTGCCGGGAAACAGGAAGCTGAGTGAGCATCCAGGCAGGGTGATAAGTGGGGGCTGCTGGGAAAGCATGTGAACGGTGAAATGATATGCCAGCCTTCAGGAAGAACTCCACGTAAACGGGAATGCTTAATCTTTATCTGTACAGTAACTGCTTTCCATTTAAATTATTCGGCACAGCTGAAACTATTAATGTCCTTGAAACATGCTCACTTGAAAACCATACTCATGTATAATTCAAATCATGCCCTAGTTTGCAGAGTTGCAACACGGGGCAGTTTATTCACTAGATGGCACCACGTTCCCATGTTTCATGCATTCACCTTTCAACACAGCATACTGTATTTTAAGTGTATGTATGAGAAGCTGAGAGAGAGCATCATATGTTGATGTTATCAACTTCATTTGTTATCAGCCCATATGCTGGTTCCCATTACCTCCAGTAGAGGGTGGTAGACAGACACTCTATATATGAGTCAGAATGAGTCATAAATGATTCATCTGCTGTAAGGGGGAGATGAGCTGCTGTTGTCTTTGTAAGCACCACATGCCCAAACACATCTCAGCCCACATGATCACCAGGTGCTGTAAGCATGCATGGCCAAAGCACAAGTCATCCCACAACTCTGGTGACAAAAGAATCATACCAGTGCTACAGTACTCATTTATGAAGTCCTGGATTTTACACTGCCGTATAACATAATTTACTTACCATGCAAGATTATATCATATAAATATGCTTTGTTCCAAGCAAAATCTTACACTTGGAGCAACAAAACATGATGAGCAAGGCCAATGTCTTGAACAGGGGACACATTCTCTCTCTCTCTCTCTCTCTCTCTCTCTCTCTCTCTCTCTCTTTATTTAAAGGAATACAATTATTAAAGAAATCTAACCTGTTAACTGTCACCCCCGTTTTTGAGCATATCTGAATTTAAATGGTTGTAATTCATGACATGCTTATAAGGTTAAAGCAGACGCTCAGCTGATTATTGCTGAAGTGAAAGCACAAAAAAAAAAAAAAAAGTTATAGAAGTTTAGGTTTAGTGGAAAGCAAATTTATAAACTGTATTTTTTAATATAAAATATATAGATTTTTTTTTTTTTACAAAATCATATGTCTAACCAATTTGTGTTCCAAATTTGAAGTTGATATCACCAAAAATGTGCCCGCTACAAGGTTTTAAAGTACCGTTTCCATGGTAAAGCAATGTCCAATTAAACAAAACATTTTTTGGAGAATTTAAGCGTTCGAATGAAACATAATTTAAATAATGATTACTAAAGTGATAGGGAAAAATACCAGGACCAACCGCTATACCATGCAGGACACTGAAGAAACAGAAAGAAAAATAGTAAAAGAACTAGATTTTTTGTAAACTAATGCAAGTGCTTTAAATATTTGCAAATGCTATTTTTATGTTCACACACAATCACTCTTAATCCTACATCAGAAAATGGCTCTGTTAATGTTTCCGGTTTTGTCACATTCAAATACAAAATGGATTTCATTCAATCACGTAAATGATAAAGGTTTTTTTTCATTCAAAACGGTCAAATTTGACAAAAACTGACAAATGACAAATACAAAGATAACATTCATTATCTACATAGCGCAGCTGATTGGTTGCTCTGGCATCAGCAGCCAATGGGCTACAGCTCAACATTCAAATACTTGGCATTGTTTGCTGTTATCAGTCTGCAGCACGCTTTCAGAACCCTCCCTCTTCTCCAGCTCCACCTAATAGATCTGCTATGGGGGTTAATTCATGTATGTTACATGTGCAGCAGCAGAAGCATGTCTTACATGCTCACAGCAGCATGTCTGTGAATGTATTGGCAGTAACAAGTTTCTGTACTTGCTTTGCAGCAGCAACAGCAGCAGCATATCAGATCTATTCCAAACATTCTAGTAGATCTAGAAAAACATTGTCACGTCCATTACCATGCCAATCTCTCCGAGAGTTGTCATTACAGAAATGTTTTTATGAGAACCATTTGAAATCAATATAAATCTCTTGTATTCTGGAAAGTGTAATAAGCTTTTTTTTGCTGCACAACTACCATTATATGACACATTTGTGCATAGTGTCATTTCACGAAGCCGATATCCTTTCCAGCATTTCACACGCTTCCTCTTAATGTCTAAGTCAATAATTTCCTTCTCTCTGTAGCAGAGACAGCTTACATAAATTGTTGAAAATGTTGCTGTAAAGCAGCTCCTCTGGGACAGCTTGTGGGAAGTTGGGCTGATGTGGGCCAGTAATGCACAAATATACCAGTAGAATAGTTTAAATATGCTTCTAAATATACATGCAAATATGTTTCCTTTTGCACGGGAGTCTCTCATGCTATGGTATTTAATACTTTGTGCCGTTTGGCCCAACAGGGGTTCTGAAAGTACTGTTTGTGACTAAACCAAAATAAATAGCAAAACATTTTTTATTGAATTAGGTAGAGAATTTTTTTGATAAATCTCTCACACTTCTCTAACTTGCATCGTTATGAGATTTTATTAGCAATTTTTCAGTCAGTCAAGCTTCTTCGGGTGTTGGCTAATAAAATGTCAGTTTATTTTGAACTTTTATCCGATGCACCTATGAATGATACAGGTGCTATAAATCATTATATTTTCTATTTTGTAAGTAAAATAAGTAAAATGACTCAGAACATGAATTATGATGATTTACATGGCTTTGCAATGGAGGCATCATAAATTCTCTAAACATTACATTAATATAGAACTTATACACATTATAGGCTAACATTGCAACACTAAATTTGACACAGTATGCGACTGGGGAATTTATTCTGTGTCTATATCCATCAATGGCCTAAAAAGGTTTGAACTCCCCTGCTTTATATAGATTTAGTTCTGCATGAGTAAATCAAAAGATGTCAGCTAGATCCCTGCTTGGTCAACAGGTTATAGACATTTGAATCCTCTAAGATGGGTACTTTCCCCACCCTCCATCCTGTGTAGGAGCAAGGATGACTCAGAGTCAACTACCACGCTGTCCTATGTTTACTGAATTCTGTTTAGAAGAGGACAGCGTTGTTGCTACAGCTGCATTATGCATAGACTTTATCATTACAACCACAGTAATGCATTCAAACAAAATGTGATGCATATGACAACTGCATGTTGCAACAATATTATTGTTCTTTTAAAACATCCGGATAGTGTGCTGACTGTCTGATGAGTCACCATGAAAGGGACAAAAGGAGTGCAGTGTGACTTTGCTCACCATAAAAACTGCACATGGTAATTTGAGAATGAGTTCATCTGTGCCGGTGTTGGGTTTTGTCACTATGGAGCTGGAAGAGTGCATTGTATTGTCCATAAATAAATCTCATGATCAGTGGTAAACATCATTAACAACAACAGTAATCCCTTATATTTACCACATATAATGGTGGCAATGTCCTAAGGGAAGCATAATGTCATTTTGACCATAACTGTCCAGTTCTGTACATCTAAACAACTGTAACCCACCAACAAAACACATATAGAATGAAAGCAGAATGTAAAAGCACATCATGTCCTTCCTGTTGTGCAGATGCCCAAATTACTGATATAAGTAAAAATAAAAAGAACATACTTAGTTTCTGAGAAGCACATAAAGGCATTGTGTTCTGAGAGTAAAACATATTTTTTAATGATCATAATTATTGTCTACTTTCGTTGATTTTATGAAAAAGTGTCAGCTTTTTGTTCCCATTCAGCTTGGAATATAAATTTGAACAGTGATATAAATAGATTTTGCAGCATTTCAAGCCTCTTTCATGATATTTTTATGACTGTTCCTGTATTCATGCTGCTAAGATCATTAGACCGGATCATGTGAATGCATTTATGTGCATTCAGCAAATTAGAAAATATCTAACAAGTGATAATGACTGCATTAAACCCGCTCTTGTATTGTGATTCCAAAACATGTCCTACTGCCGTTTACAGTTACAGGCAAATGGGATGATAATGTCTGTATACTTTTCCATTCCCTAATAGATATTGATCGCTGCATGGTTTCCCAGGCCATAGTGGATTCATTTCTCATCTCAGGGCCATTTCTGATCACAGTGAGAAACGAGAATTTAACAGGTTTGTATTTTCCTGGAAAACATACTATGTGGTATAGAAAGCTGCTTGAGTTCAGCACACACAGGAAACCATGATGATAAGGGGAACCCTGACACCGAAAAGACCCCATCCTCAACATACACACACTCACACCTCTCATTAACATACAGTTAACATACATGTTCTTCTTTACAATGAAATTGAAATGTATTTCTAAAACATTATTATGTTATCTCATTCTGTGATCATTACAAAAAATAGCTTTTTTCTTTCTAAATGTGTCTTCAGGCTTTTTTAGACATCTATAAGGTCAGATCACATAACCCTAGGGCTAAAGGCTAATAGATGCATTAGCTCTTTATGGCATGCGGTGTTTAAGGGGCAGATTGACCAAATCCTTAGATCAACCCTAAACTTAACCTCAACCTACTCATTAACCCTCCACTGACTTTGACCACTGATCTGTCAGCTCTTAGGGCAGGTCAACATGTGCCATGTCATGAAGGGCCTATTAGCTATTCTTGAAGAAGTCCATTGTGTTACTCACAGGTTAGATGAAAGTACATTAGTTAAATGTGCAACAAATTACTGATTATTTCACATGATCTCTGTGGAACAATTACTGTGTCTAATGCCCCTAGTGGACAGCACTATATCTAGACATACACAAGTGTGTTTTGTGATCCCTCAAACCATATTTGTGTTCATCAAAAACTCATTAAAATGATTGATGTAAACACTAATCCATCCTGATGTGTCCTGGATAACAGTAAATAATGCCTACTACACTATTGAAAAATGTATGTTCTTTATTTAACCTTTAACATTCATGGAACCATTCCATTGCACAAAAGGTTCTTTATAGTGGAAAAAAGCTCTTTATATCATTAAAATGTCATTTATATGAATAAAAATATGGTTCTTTTAAGAACTGTTTACTGAAAGGTTCTTTGGGGAATCAAAAATGGTTCTTCTATGGCATCTCTGCGAACCTTTGGAACCTTTATATTTAGGAGTGTATTTATCAATTGCATTATATTGAGATCTATAGCATTTAAAGATCGTGGCATGAAAGGTTGCAGTGATGAGCATTGTATGAAGCATTGTATTGAGCGCATGAATGCAGTGATCTCATCATTGCAACACGATTTCTGCACACTCATGAATGCTTTCATCATAACCGACAGTGCAAACACAATGTAAATAAGAGATTTGTTGATTAAAACGGGAGTTTTGGCGAGAGTCCAGAAATAAAGTAACCGATAAACTTGCACTGTTTGATTGACAGCTCAATCGATTGTAAAGGGAGCATTTTTTAATCACTTTAGTTTCTATAATTTAATAACAGATTATTTTCATCCTTCTAATGGTGCGTTCACACCGGACGCGAATAGCGCATCAGGCGCGAGTGATTTCAATGTTAAGTCAATGCAAAGACGCGTTACGCGCGTAAAAAAATCCTGCGGCGCGAATGAGGCGTAGAGCGCGGCGCGGTAGACGCGAATACGCCTCATTCGCGCGTCAAGTTCGCGCGAATAGCGCGAATTGAGCGTCTGGCGCGTTACGCGCAAATGATTTTATTAGTGCTATTTGTGCATTCACGCGTTTGACGCGAATTCGCGTCTGCCGCCCGAGTTGAAAAATCTGAACTTCTGCGTCAATTCGCGCCGCGTTAACCAATCAGGAGCCTGCTTGCTGCTGTCACGTGGTGAAGTGACAGTTTATAATGTTATTTTATGTTTGGCCTCAATCAATTATTTTGTAATATGACTAAAATGCACAACAAAGCAAATCTTTCACATAAAAACTCGATTTCAATATATGAGAGATACTCATTTTGTATTGAATGCTATTTATTCCATATCTATTCTAGATTATATGAAACATTATTATTCTAATGTAAAGACAACAAACACAATTTAGTGTATAAAAACAAAAATCACAGGACAGGTTTCACTTTTGGAGGCTGGCTCCATTTATTATCAAAACAAAAATAAATGACAGATTAGGTGGACCTCGCACCGGGCTGTAGAGCGCGGGCTCGTCAGGCAGCGACCACTCGAGGCCGAGGCCTTATGGCCTACGCTGTCCTCGTCAGTGTCCTCACCGTTAGGTCCACCAAACCTAGCTCCTGGAGCAAATTGTGAAACTCCTGAAACCCTCTGGAGGGTCTGGTGGACCCGAGTACAGCGACGATGTCCCCTACGCAGCTGTTTCTGCTCTCCAGAGCATATACGAGCGGTGACTCTCTCGATTAATGCTAATGCTAATGCTCGATAAACATCTAAAAAAGATGGCCGCCAACGGGTTTCGAAACTTTCGCCCTCTGACGCGCGTAAATTTTGCTTCAATCTTTTGTTTTTACGCGCGTAAATTTCGCTCTTGACACGCGAATTAACACAAAGTGGTCAAGCGTCAAACTAGACGCGGCAGGCGCGAATTTGACGCGCTATTCGTGTCCGGTGTGAACGCAGCATAAGAGAAACAATGTGTAGACATCATGACCGCTTAGTCACTGGTTTGATTTACTGACACATAGAAAAATAACATTTGTACATGAATTACATATTAGAAATCACTGTTCACAGATCAGATCAGGCAGTAGAATTAACAGTTACTTACATGTTGTGGCTGTCGAGTATATATTGTAAAAGTCTGTTTGAAAAGCCTGCACCGAAATTGCGACTGATTTACCAAAGAATTCACAGTGAAATGTACCGAATACAAATAAATAATGCTCAACTGAGACATTCACATCGTTGAAAATAAATTACCACATTCCTAGCATTAGAATCCTTTGGAAGGTAATGTTATTTTTAGTCCAGTGATCTGAATTTTCTTCTGCAGAGGCAGTCTTTCACAGATAGGCACATTCCACAACGAGTCGTTCTCTGGGCTTGGTTTAAATAAAAGTTGTTTTTGGACTAACAAGGAAGTTATCCGTTCTGAAACTTACAGGATATTCTTATAGTATGATGATCTCTTATATGCCAAAAGCTCAAGGGAAAGTTGATTTCTTAATTCATGACTTCCTCAAAGTTTCCTTTTTATTTTTTAAATGTGTTATGAATGATTCATCAATGCATTTTTTTTTTTAAATGTGACCTTGTAATTTTGAATCAAAATGTCATAACTCGATTTTTGATATTCTGTTGAAAATTAAAATTAAAATTAGGAAGTATGTTTGGGGTTGATGAAATAAATGTTTTCTACTTTTTCAACATGAAATTCCACACTAACATTGTACATAACATACTATATGTAGTAATATGCATAAAGTTCATCAAAGAAAGAATGGGCCAAAGAGCGGTATTTCTGCAAAACTGAATCACAAAACTTGAAATCTTTATACTCATCTCTTGATCAGTCTTTACAGTTGCTGCACTGACATTACTCTTTGAACAAGGTAATACGATCAGGCCTTGTGCTTCTCTTACTGCTAAGACATCTTACTCTGATGAGTCATTATGAAGTCCCGAAAGTACATGTCTCCCAGGTGCCGCCAACTGATCTGTTTTAGCTTTTGTAAATGTCAGAGGGTTCTATGCACTATTATTGATGCACAATAGTATCTGAAGAATACAGCAGCTTGAGCATTTGACAAAAATAGGTGCACTGTACAATGAAAAAAAAAAGATTAGTTGAATTTAATAAAAAAAATATCGTAAGTGGTTGCACACAATTGATTTTAGCTACATTTAAACAAATGCATTAAGTTGAACTTAATCAATTTTAGTTCAACTTAATGCATTTGTTTAAATGTAGCTAAAATCAATTGTGTGCAACCACTTACAATAATTTTTTTTAATTAAATTCAACTAGTAATTTTTTTCAGTGTAATGCACTTTGCAATGATACTTCCACCAGCTCAGTGTTGTTTTATTAGTTTTCCCATAGCACAAAAAAGTGTGCATGCTGTATACTTGATTCTCATACTGTACATGACCGTGGGTGGTGGTGTGGGTGGCAAACATTAACCATTAAAATCGTACATATATACTACATGTCATGGCTGATGATTCACTGATGTGTAAAGGTTTTGGTTAGACCGCACAGACTTGTGGTCTGTATAAAGAAAACAAATTTGTAGCTGGCATTTATAGACTTGTGACCTTAAGTGTAACTAAAGAAGCTTCTGTGGAAACATCCCTGTTGCATTAAATTTAAAAAACGTGTCATTTTTTTTGTTTTGCTACAAGCTGTTCTACAAGCTTTATTTTATGTAGATTCAAGCAGGGTTCTTTTCAAGAAGTGTTAAAAACAGAATACACACTACAAATAATTTGTTGTTGAAAAGAATATTGTAAATAAATAAAAGTGAGAAGTGAGTGCAGGCACACAAAAAAATTAAAATAAAGAGGCCCTTTGATGACCCAAAGGAATCGGGACATACTATGACCTATTTGCAGTGCTGCGGGCACAGACATCTGTTGGTCACAGCAGAACTTATCAAGGGAGTTTGTTGATCACACTGCCATCTAGGCATCTGCTGCACTTAATGAAATTAAATCTTTGTTAATAAGTGGAAAGGCCTTCCTTTTTACTAAGTAGGAGCCTCTCTGAGCCATAAGGTCCTTGTAGTTTGACAACAAGGCCACTCAATCCTCTTCCAGTTTCACCCCCGACCCCGTTTCATTGGGGCTTGTATACCTGCTACTAGTGAAAATTATGAAATGTATTAGTTTTAGCAATAAAACATCTAACTTTTAGTTGTTTAAGTATCCATTTGCTAAATTAGCAATGGTTTCCTATAAATTAAAACTGTCAAAATTTAGAAGTTAGCATTAGCATGTGCTTTTATCCCAAGTGATTGACACTGATAGCATGGACAGCCTCCCGGAGTAATTTGAGGTTAAGTGCTATGTGGGATTAAATTAACCTGCAACTTTTGTATTAGCAGCCCAGATCCTTCGCTGTTACGCTTCCCTGTCCTCAAACTGACCTCAAACCATGCACAACCTGCACAGCTCGTCAAAATGTCATCTAATTCTTTTATCACTTATCTGCAGCGTTTGGTACTTTATTGCTGAGCACTGAGTAGTTATTCACATACAGTGCTCCATCTTGATTTATATCAGGGTTTGTGAGGTTTGTGGATATTGCTCATATATTGAAAGTAGTTCAGCTGACTTTGTGTATGTCAGCATCAATAATGTGATATGACACAGCTTCAGCTGTGGCTGAAATTAGTAAGGCGTGCTTCCCCTTCAAACTCATCCAAACCACAGCACCACCTCCAGCAGCAGAGCTGAGCCGGGTTCTATAGATCATGCAGAGCTTCCTCTCAGACCTGCAAAATACAGCTAGAGCTGCAAAACTCACAGAGAATGGGAATCTTTGTGAAATACCAAATCTTTAGTTACTGTCATATGTATTATCACAGCTTGGATTTATTGATTGCACCAGAAAAACAAATGAAGATGGTACAAAAATACGTCCTTCAACACAGGAAATGTGCAGAAAAAAAGGCAAGCTGCTCCTAAAAGACGCTTTCCCTCAGGGCAGCTTATGAACACTGACCATATGGTTGTTTCTCGCTTTGATGCTAAAATAAACACCCTGGTGTGTACACTTAGGACATGAACAAACATTTCGGGCTGGAATGTTCCTGCATTTGGAAACTGAACGAGCTAAAAATAGAAATCACAAGCCAAAGATTTACTAAAAATAGTTCAGTCTGTCCTTTAAACAGATATAAGGGTACTAAAAATAGCCCCTTATCTCGTTACACTAAACCTGTGTATAACCTGCATGTGAAAAGGTAGTGATCAGAGTGCTAGGAAACTCCCATAATCCTCATCGGCCTTCACTGGTCCATTCCAGAACGCTACTGAACACATGACGGGACCAAAATACAGTTTACTTTTATTCAGTGTATTTTTACAAATGGGACATCCCAGTGAGTGATTATGTTTAAAGTGGACAGTTACGCTTATTTTTGTGCTATCTATTGAAATATCCATTGAAAATACACTGAAATGCAATTCAGATTAGAATCCACATATTCTGTGATGACCATGTTGTTAATTTCTGTTTAAAATTGAATTTTGTTTGTGCATTTCTAGGGTGCATAAAGTAAAAAAATATTTGGTTGATCAAACTGTCCTTATGAAGAAAAAAAGCTTCTTTAAATTCTTGAAATGAAAACATTATTAAGGAGTTTGAAATATATATTTTTTATTATTATTTCTTATAAAAAAAATATTTTAAACTGCTCCACTGCTTATTAGTATTTGAAAAACATTCGTCCGCCAACTTCCATGGACCATTGGTCCAACCAACGTGCAAAAACAGGACAAATCAGGAAATTATATCACGGATAGATCCCATGTGTCAAAGTCTATTAAAATGTTAGATAATTTCCCCTTTTTATGACAAGGCAAGGTCAGTTCAGGTTGTGTTCATGATTTCAAATAAAAAAAAGCGGTTTACCTGGCAAAATATACTTAAAAACATCTTTGAAAATAATGGTTAAGGTACAAAGAGAATTATACTGTACAATGGCCTTTAAAATGAAACATAACATCTAATATTTAAAGGTGTTTGAAAGGATTTCATCACATGCCAGTCTTAAAGCTGCAGTACAAGCTTGCATGACTTCATATTCTGCAGCTTACACAGTGATGAATTATAACAAATGTTTTCTTTCTAAGTCTTTGAGCCAATGACGAAGTCACTGAGATTGACTCAAGGCTCCAGAATAAAACCACTAAATATTCCAACCATTCCTGGAATGCCTATCGTGCTCCATGCTGCAGCTGCACAGCTGTGACGAGGACATAATGCCCCTCACAAATGTCTTCCACTGGTTTATCAGGAGTAGACAGAGACAGCTGTGCTCATTAAAGAGTCATCTTTAAAATAATGCCCCAGAATTCCCCGTAGTCCCCTTTGTGTGAGTAAGTGTGCCTTTTGAGCACTTTAATCCTTTGAAATAGTAGACGTTTGATTTCATCTTCTTGACGGGCAGTAGGAGTGTGTTTCTGTGGTCCAGGCAGTTGCTTCAATAAGGCAGTGACTATAGAGATGAGGCCTACACCTGTTATCTCAGATCCCAGCCAAACCTTCAGCTCAGTTCAAGATGCCTAGCAACTGCAAGAGCATACTTTGAAAACAAGAAATTCTTGCTTTGGCATCTTCTTTGAGTATGTTAAGCAAGGTCGTGGAAATGTTATTTCATCCAGTATCGCCAGAGAAACACTTCAATGTAAAGTATTTCTACTCAAACTGGCATGCTAAAATAGGCCAAGCTTCTCCTCAGGGACCAATAGCTCAGCTCTTTATTTTTGTTCTGTTCAGTTTGTGAAAAGAGGCAGATTAATTTCAGAAAACTAGTTCCAGGTAGATAAAATCAACCATTTTTGCTAATTTTATCATACAAATATTTGTATGCCTATCAAAAATAAAGTATTGACTATTTTTAACATTTTATGCAACTGTGTACAAAAAAAGATTTATCTAGGTCATCTCACTTATTTCAGTCATTTGGTTTAAGTGAGTGTTATCTAGTAAGAATCATCTTTTTGAGGTAATCTCTGTAGAAAAGAAAGTCCCAAATGTGATCTCAACTGTTTAATCTAGACTTTTAGTCTAATACTTCTCAGGTTTTTCACCAAAATGAAAAGATCCAAGTAATTTCACTGTTGCTACCCGGATGACCTATACTACATTTTCCAAAATATGCAGCATATGACAGAGCTTATACTGCGGTCCTGTCCACAATAATACGTTATTGCGGTGCAATGTAGGAGTGCACTCATAACTTCCACTGCTATATACTGTCATAGTGTTGCTAAAGAGAAATGTTCATTTGTAGAATCTTCATATTGCATTCCTGCAAAGATGACAGAAAATGTACTCGCAATTGCTTTCCTGCTGCAAACATGCCGACAATTGCTTTTTAGACCTCACGTTTTTTAGTGCAACCTGGACGCAACACTGAGTGGTGGGATATAGGCTATTTTGCTATAATAAACCAATGTTGCCAGAAGAATAGCGTGAGAACTTTATTATGTCTGTTCTGGTATCATCTTGTGAGCTTTTATTATGTTTTATGCATGCGCATAAGGTAATTAAAGCATTTTCAGACATTTCAGTGTGAATAAGCAACTTTTGGAAAACACTTGAAAATGCTATAGTGTAGACGCCGGGAGCGTTTTTGAAATGAAAACACAGTTTTCAAAAGTATACGGATTAATGTAGACGTAGCCTGACTGGAATTAGTCCAGTTCCACAATGCAATCAACTTGACCTTTCATTTCCTATAGGGTAGATATGTATTGATGATAACTAAAATGAGAGAATAATGCTGGGTACACACCAAAAGATTTTTTACATCTTATAAGATTTTCAAAATGTGACAGACCACAAACATGAGGACAAAAAATCCTAGATTTAAGCGTTTTGCTCCTATAGTGTGTGGTCTGCCATGATGTGACAAAGACAGCACACCACACACAAACAGATTTTCAACCAGAGTCTCGACTATGAACACAGGAAATCTCGCAAAATATCGTGAGACTTCAGAATAAGCATGACGGACGATATGCAGGAAGAAATTGCGATAGTGTTTGGAATGATTTTCACAGAAAATTCACGTGAAAAAAACATTGTACCTACCATTATATATAACCTTTTATACAGAAATATATTCATTCTTTATTGTCTTTATTTATTCTTTATTGGATTTATTGTCTCTTTAGAAAAAGTTATTTAATCCCTCTAGTCTTTTTTTTTTATTTTTTTTATTGATTTTAAGAATTATACAATTACAGTCAGGGGGGTACAAAGAGTAAAGCCGATAAACAAACATAAAAAGACATATACATAAACAGTGACAAACTTAAAAGTAAAAAAAAAATTGAAAATGTTTACAGATTGAAACGCACTTTGCAGCTTTCTTATTTTTCAAACCCAATATTGTGTTTAGGTATTGTAAAATTTCTGCTCTTAAAATGAAAAACACATGTTTCCTCGAAATGTACACTTATGAATACTAAATCTTAACATTAAGCTTCCTGCATGTGTGTGTGTGTGTGTGTGTGAGAGAGAGAATGACCGTGTCTTCCATCATCTCGCTTTCTGATTGGATATTGTTTCGTTTCACGTGATAATCTCCAGAGCGTGCGCGTGTTTGTCCTCGGAGTTCCCCCCACACATCAGGATTTCTGATCGTAAATATTAAACATGTTTAATATTTACGATTCGCGATCGGAGCGGCTCCGACGTTCTTCCGAGCAGGTTCGGACACTCTTAACACACCTCACACCAAGGGAAAATCTGATCAAATAATCTGTTAAACCATCAAGATAATCGGGACATAGCTAGGATTGTCGGAAGGGGAGAAATCGGCCCAAAATCAGCCCGATTATCTTTTGGTGTGTACCCAGCATTAATTAAAAAGTCATGGAAAACACTTCTTAAAGGGTTAGTTCACCTAAAAGACTTTCTTTCATTTTCAGAGCACAAAAGAATATATGAACTTTGAGGGATTTCTGTCCCTCAATTTGAAAGTGTATTCTCCCAGCATTGACTAACATACTTAGAGCACAATGTGGTAAATGGAAGCTCAAACATTTTTGCTTATCAATGTGGTTCATTTTTGCATGTTATTTGGCACGTTTGAGCTTCCTCAAAAACCAGAGGTTTGCTCTTGCGCATCATGCAAGTACAGTTGAGCTTCCATTTACCATATTTGCTTGCTTAAAGCAGTTTGCTGATTAATGTTTATATGTGAATAAAACCCTAAATTAAATCTGTTCATCATATAAATCATGTCTCTTCAGAAGACTTGGTTTAAACCGATGATTCATATGGATTTCTTTTACGACCTCTACTTCTTTTGGGGTAAACAGACTTTCAATAGAGGGACAGAAATCTCTCAGATTTTATTAAAAATATATTTATTTGTGTTCAGAAGATTTATTTGTGTCGTTTGGGTTTGGAACAACATGCGGGTGAGTAATTAATGACCGATTTTGTTATTTTTGGTGAACTAACCCTTTAATATGTGGTCACAATATCTTGGTTTTTTATGGCGCCATAGTTTTTCCCTGCGTTACATGTGCTGAGATCTGTAGGTCACCAAAAAAATACTATGCTACTAAAGGTGCTACATGTGTGCTTTTTATACTAAAAAAGAGTAAAAATAAAAAAGGTGTAAACCCTGAAAATCTGTCTGTACATTTAACTGTCGCCTTAAAACAAACTGTGAATGTGAATTCAAAGATGTGGATGTGAACATGAAAGACATTTCCTATTTCATCTCTTTGTTCACCTTCACCATTCATTCTTTCTGTATCTAGTCTCTGGTCTTCATAACCTAGTCTTCTCAACATGTGACAAGCACACTCTAGTGTTCCTAAAATTGGGACACTTCTTACACAGCATAATGTTGAAAGAGGTCATTGGTACCAGGTTATACATCACAACGGCTATGTATTGACCTACTTACACAACCTATTCTATCTTTTCTATCTGTTCTTTTGTCTTCTCAAGGGACACAACAAAAATGGGAACATCCTCTGATGAATGTGGGAACGTCACTTTTTCATGCTGTGTACAGCCTCAGTATCAACAAAATAATCCCTAACCTAAATTGTAAAATCCAGGTGCCCATGGTTACTTCCAGGTATTTTTTGTGTAGTTGGAACAGTTTACAGACATTTAGCAGAAATAAATAATAGAATTTATGTTTGTGTAACGGATACACCGATGATAAAATTCTGCATTTCCAATTCCAATAAGACGATTATGGCCTATAACTGAAAATCTGATATTAATTCTAAACTATTTTGTCTAAATAAATTAAAAATAAAGTGCTTTTTTTTTTTATGTAAGTGCTTACAAGTGAATTTAGGAATCATTCAAATCAATTATTATGAACAGTGTGAAAATGTATTCCTTTTTAGATCAGTTAAAGCATAAAGCATGACAGAGCTTATACTGAGGTCCTGTCCACAATAATACTTTATTGTTTGAAAACGTATATTTTTCTGTCTGTTTTGGCCTTCCGTCCACACTGAGACTGTGGCTGAATGCGAAATCGCCCCCCTAAACCCTCATTTACTATTCCTACGTTAGTCCACTAATACAGTTCACTTGAAGGAGTGAATGATAACGAGTGAGCGAATTCGGACGGCCGTTGAATGTACATCTGCTGTACACTCGTTATTGCGGTGCAATAGGACTGAATGAGTGCACTCAATAACGTCCACTGCTATATACTATATCATAGTGTTGCTAAAGAGAAATGTTCATTTGTAGAATCTTCATATTGCATTCCTGCAAAGATGACAGAAAATGTACTCGCAATTGCTTTCCTGCTGCAAACATGCTGACAATTGCTTTTTAGACCTCACGTTTTTTAGTGCATCCTGGACGCAACATTGAGTGGTGGGATATATTTTGCTATAGTAAAACAATGTTGCCAGAAGAATAGCGTGAGAACTTTATTATGTCTGCTCTCTTGGTATCATCTTGTGAGCTTTTATTATGTTTTATGCATGCGCACTATACGGTAATTAAAGCATTTTCAGACATTTCAGTGTGAATAAGCAACTTTTGGAAAAGACTTGAAAATTGCTATAGTGTAGACACCGGTGTAGTTTTTATGCATAGTTTTATGCATCCCTGCGGAAAATAAAAAATATTCTTTTTTTTTTTCTTTGAATGGTGATGCAGATCATTTAAAAGTAAAAATGGTGGAAATGAGCATGCACAATTAAATATGCAATTATATCTAATGAATCAATGTTGCAAAGGTCATGTAAGCTCTGCAGCTTTGCAATGTAAGGATACACAGGAAATGAACTAATTTACAAATCTGTCTTTGCAAAATCTTGGTAACTGTGGCCTAGTGACTTGGATTGGCTTTTCATGCACGCTGTCTGCACGTGTTTGCGAAGGGAATACTTCATTACGTGAGAGTATTTTGAAACAAACCTGTCCTGATATGAATTGATCTTTATACTCATCTGTTGTGATTGCTGTGCTGCAAGACTAAAGGAAGGATGGTCGAACTGTCTGTGATATGGCCTTTGTGATTTCTGACTTTCAAATCTAATTGACAAAAAGAGCAGAAAAAAGTCAATGAGCAAATGATTATCCAACACAGTAAGTTGCAACACAAGCTCTTCTGAACATGAGCTCTTAAAAAAGGGAACATGATGTGCAAGTCCATGTTCAGCTCCTTCCAATAACTCTAAAGCACAGTTTAATCCCATCTATGTGTTCAGAGAGAGAGAGAGAGAGAGAGAGAGAGTTTCATATGGTGAAACACATCCATGGACTTTCCTAATCCACTTACTATAAACTTTCACCTATTTCCAACACTGCACAATGTGCAAAATTTACCTGCTTAAAGCTACACTGACCTACGGCAATACATAAATATTTTGCGTATTGGCAAATTGGTGGCAAATTTGTATGATCTCGAACGATTTGCTTAATTTTTCCTAAAAATCATACGTTTTTTGTACACATCAAATAGTCAAGAATTTGCCAAAACATAAAATAGTCATGTGTTCTCATGAGACGGGGTGTTGAGATTCGCTTTGGATCATCTCAGTTTAAGACCCCACTGACTACATTAAATGAGAAACATCAATGCTTCAGAAGGAAACATTGCACAATAATACAGTGCAAGAACAATGTTCCACAACGGAACATTTTCAGCATTATTCATCAAGCATTCAAATTCAGTTCACACCCAACATTGTTGAGCAGATTGAACTCTAAATCTGGAAACTTCCCTTTTAAGGCAACATCGACGTCATATGGATTTGCTACAAAATGGTTGTGTTTCTGAACAATATGTGTGACTGTGTCAACGGCATGTGATCGTTGCTCAGATGGCTTCGTCTAAAAATAAAGCAGAGCTGGCTAAAATATCCTCTGGGTATAAATACTCAGTCACCTACATTTGGCCTGCTTTGGATAATTCAGCTTACGTGACAAATTCCCCTTCGTCACTGTGAGTGTGCAGAGAGCTTGCGTAGACGCTCTGTGTTGAAATCCTCAGCAAACACAAAAGTGGATCACATTTATTTTTCCCTGTCCTCTTTATTCATGCACTTTTTGACATCTCATTCTTATTGATATTTGCATGCAAATAACCTGCAAAACATCTTGTCCGAACCAATATGAAAAAGGCAATTCATAGGAAATTAGATTCTTGATCTGCTTGCAGTTTTGGCATAGATTTTCCACTTCAATTGCTGAAGTTCCATGAATCTGCATATCACCCACCCATTATATTTATATCCAACCAACCTGAGTTTAAAGGGATAGTTCACCCAAAAATGAAAATTCTGTCATCATTTACTCTCAAGTTGTTTCAAACCTGTATGAATTTCTTTTTTCTGCTGAACACAAAAGAAGATATTTTGAAAAATGTCGGTAACCAAACAGTTGATGGACCCCAATGACTTCCATAGTAGGAAAAAAAAATACTATGGAAGTCAATGGGGTCCATCAACTGTTTGGTTACAGACATTTTTCAAAATATCTTCTTTTGTGTTCAGCAGAAAAAAGAAATTCATACAGGTTTGAAACAACTTGAGGGTGAGTAAATGATGACAGAATTTAAATTTTTGGGTGAACTATCCCTTTAAAACACATTACAGGAGTTACTCAAGAACTAACATTTGCAAAAGGTGGAGTTCTTGTTACAAGCTAATTTAGAGCCATTAACACATTTGCACAATCCTTTTCTATCTTTGTCCAGGTGGGACTGTCAAGGCTTCTTGAATTTGCAGCTCCAATGTACTCTAAATGACAACAGATGAATGTTAGGGCTCCTTAATGAACCCCATAACCATGTAAAGGTGTTGCAGGAAGGGTGTCATACATCTCTAAGCTAGTCTAAAAAAAACGCCAGCAAGGAAAGAGAAATTGAGTCATTGAGTCTTTTTTAGCATAGAAAAGTCCTGTAGTAGGCTAAATAAAAACGAAGACAGTCTGTCTATCGCATAAAGAAGGAAGTGATATCAGTCGCTCCCCTCCCTCATCGGTTCATTAGGTTTCTTTGGCGGTGTCCTCTCTGTCTTCTGTGGCTTGTCGAAACTTTAAAGAAATATTGTTCTTTGGTCTATGCGTCAACCACTTCAAACAGACCAGGTGATACACGCTGTCTGAGTTCAGTCCGCCCAGCTAAACGCATTAAACTCTCTCCTCCCTCACATCTGCCCTTTCACATCTCCTCCCACTCTGTCTCCCATATGCTGCTGAATGGCCTCAGGCCTCTGAACACTGCTTACACAGCAAACACACCGCAGACAACAGAGATACACCATACAGAAGAGACACTGCCTGGAAATAGCAGGGTGTGAGACGGTGAGGGTAGCCAGACAGCTGTGGCACCAGAATGAGAGAAAGAGAGAGAGTACAGTGTAAAGAACAAAGCTCTTTAACAAACTGCACACCTGCTTTAGCAATCCACATTGAAACTGAAAACACAACCATTGCTTTGCATTTTGTTATATTTGTCATTGTTGTTTGAATTGTCTGGCTTTATCAAATAAGAAAGCATAGCTCAGATTGTTTTGTTTTTAAAATACTTATTATTACGCAGCTTAATGTGCATAGACAACCTGTCACGTCAGAGACCATGGTTTGAGTCCTACTCGGAGCAGGTCAGTAGAACCGGTTACATTTGGTGCCGTGACCTGGATGGGAGTGAGGTTTAGGGGGGTGATTATAACTGTCGTAGGCCAGTAAGAGCTGTGCGTGTAAACCTCACTCCCCTGATTTCAAGAGACACTCTAGCAACTAAATCTACAGGCTGCTGTCTTTACCCTCCCTTGTTAGAGCGCCCACCGCCCACGGTTCGAATCCCGTACGGAGCGGGTCAGTAGGACCGGTTACATGTGGAATGCAGGACACTTCATACACTCAACTGGCACAGCTTTAATTATGTGGAGGGGGAGGGCCATCAGATTCCGATGTTAAATGACAAAGTAACCTTATAAAATTACACTACACGGTTGAGTGCATAATTAGTGTATAAGTGCATAGTGTGTAGTGCGTCATTTGGGACGCAACTTTACTTTTTGCCACTTCAGTAAAATCCTTGGTTCACTCCATGGCTGCATCCGAAATTGCATACTTCCTTACAATATAGTAGGCGAAAAACAGTATGTGAAAAAAGAAGTATGTCCAAATTCACAGTATTCATAGAAGTTTAGACTAAAAGTACCCGGATGACCTACTTCTTCTGGTGAAATTCTAAAATGTGCATATACAATGGACACTATCCCATGAGGCCAAGGGAGAGGATTTGTGAATGGCAGTAAAGCGACACAACTGATGTTTGAAGGTCACATGATAATATAATACGTCCGGATTAAACACATGCATACTATATAGAACATACTTTTTTTGTGGTCGTGAAGTAATTACCTATTCAAAATAAGAACCTATCTTAGTATTTGGATGCAGTCTGAATGTAGGTCTGTGTGTCCCAGAGACCACCAGAGTAGCCTTCTGTTTAAAACATCATGATCACCTTATCTATGCCTATTAGAACAGGTGAAAGCACAGCTGCTCCCTCTAGTATATGTGTTCATGTGTGTTCTGTAATCACTCTTCCCATTGAGTGTGTAAAGAAGGCACTGCTTTTCTTTACAAAGAGACTGTACATTTGTACAAACAGGAGTGAAGTAAAACAGTTTTCAGCTCTGGACACTTAAATACAGTAAATATGACACATGCCCCCTTTGCAGAGTTTTATGCATTTGTTTTGCACATCACTCTTAGAATATAGAACTAAATCCATAAAATGATGTGATTCCCTAAAATGTTCTAGTTATGATGCGCCTGACAGAACCCTTTAAGCTTCAATATAGAACCTTTTCTTCTCAGAGTGTGCAGTAACAAGCTTGGGAAAGATTAAGTAGAGGCACTGATGTTGCAGTGATGTTTTTGGAGGAAGTGTAGTATTCGATGTCAAGATTAGCAAATAGCTTTATCTGCTTTTTGATTTGGTGTAAGCTGTTAATCCCTTCACAGTTGTTTTCATTGAAAAGGATTAACTGCAATTTTAAAACCTCTGTTTCATTTGTTAACTTGTGTTGTGTTCGAGTACACCTGATATGCAAAACCCTCGGAAAGATGCAAGCTTTGTGTTGGGCCAACACCCTTGTTAATACATGGAGTAGGTGAGGGGAGAAGGATAAAAGCCCAGAGTTAATAGTTTCTTAGCCCATCCTAACAGTCAATAGTAAATCTAGCTCATGAAAACCAGGTATGGTATTCCAGAACTAGTTCAAAGTGATGATATTTATAGGACACAGCAGACAGCATTAATAAGCAGCATGCTTTATTTGTTCGATCAGTGATGTTCAGCATTCTGACAGCTCCGTGTTGGAATTTAGGAGGGCGTCCGGCCCCCAGCTCAGGGATCGGAAAGCATTCCTCTCATGCCTCCTAACTGAGTGGCACTGACGCTGGAACTGACCGGGCCAGGGGAATACCCTGTGGGTTTTACCAGTCTCTCTGCTACCACAACTATTAATGTTGGCCGTATGGGTTATTAAATCTAATTTTCAAAACTGGATCAAAGACAAAAATCTACAATGAATCAACTTTTTTTTCCACCACATGCAGCTGTTCAGATTTAATGCATTTTCTTTTAGAAAATGTGCCTTTCTAACTTCTACATATTAGTATTAATTTATTTTTATTATTGCATGGTGTAATTTGTAATATTAATCAGCACATCCATCATGTAAACTGAAGATTTTACGTACAGGCATCGTCATTTGTTTACATCAGGGGATTTACTGCTCTCTTGTTTTGTCCACAGGCTGAAAAACATATTCTGAGCCTGTGCCACAACATGAACAGAGCTCTATTGTTCTTTATCTTGAACTTTCAGTCTGGAGGATTGAGGCTTTTAGTGTGTGTGACATTGATTTGAACTAGTCCAGGACTCAACAATAAGGATGGCCCAATAGCCCAGGGCCATCTGATGGAACCATGTATACATTTATACTACAATCCTTGTAGTATATACTACAAACATTCAAAAGTTTGGGGTCAGTAAGATTGGAGAAATATATTAAAATAGAAAAGAGCTATTTTAAATTGTGATAATATTTCATAGTATTTTACTGTATTTTTGATCAAATAAATGCAGCCTATGTGAGCATTAGAGACTTCTTTCTAAAACAGTACAAAATCAGTGTTACTATCAATGATAATAAAAACAAATTTGGGGGAATTTTTGTTTGTGTTGGGGTCAGTGGAAAGTTGGAAACTCGTACTGCTTTCCCTCAAATGTTATGCTAGATAATTTAAGTTTTATAAGATCACTTTGTTCACTTTGTGCTCCTTCAGTCTTAATTTTCCGGTGTTACAACAACCCTGATCTGCATAATGAGAGCAATAAAACATCACAGGACACCAAACACTGTTTCCCCGAGGGTCTAGATCTTTCACATTTAACACACATCATCCATTTAATTGCATATTAAGTTATAAATCAATAATTCATGTTTTCATTCACCAACAAAGGCGATGTCAGAAACACACAATCAGTTGCTAAATCAACAGTCCATTGGGCTCCAAACACAGGACAAAGCCAAACACAAAATCATTTCACAGGGTTTGCCACTAGCTAACACAGATTTTTGTGAATCTTTTATCTAGAAAATTGGTTAAATCCCTTTAGTAAGAGAGTGTAGATAATGTACTCAAAAAAGGCATTTTTTCTTGTAAAATGACAGTAGCATCAGTAGCCTATTATCAGTAATGTCATTCTTACAATGTTTTTCATAAATGTCTGGTAAGAATACTATTTTTGTATATTGTTTATTAAATATATACACCCTGTGGTATTATGTGATTTGATTCATTTCAGGGCATGTATATTGTCTCCTGATTTTACTGGGTTCGATAGAAGGGGGAGGGGGAGAAAGCTTTTGTCTTTTCTTTGTGTTTTGTGTTTGTTAACCTTTCTATATTGTAACTCATAATCCAGATGACAGATTAGTAGCTGTTGATGCAGTGGTTAGTGTGTTAATCTCCACAGCTGGACGCTACTATCATCCACCTGGATGGGGCAGGAGGCAACCCGGTCAGAAAGAGAGAGAGAATCAAAACAGGCAAGTCCTACTTATGTTATTTAATTTGTGGCAGCTTGTGATCGCCAGCTTTATGGATGGCTGTCACTATAGGAGGATAGCTCAGGATTATGACAGATTCTCCTTGGCAACAACATAATGGGGATGCTTCATGCAAATAATCCTCATTGAATCCTTGAGGACGCTAATGGAGACTCGGGAAAAACATCTTTCTGTTTTGTGTTTGAGTGTCATCACAGTATCTATTTGTGAGATTAAAGTAGAAATGCACTATATATGTTGTGCACTTGCATCTCTGTGCATTTCATAAACAATGTGGACAGGTGTACAATTCTTTAATCCAGTGGTTCATCAGATTTGACATCAGATATAAAGTGTGTGATCCAAACACTGTACCTGTCACAGTTTGTTTTCATTAGTCACGTTTTCCTTTGTTCAGTTTTCCCGCCACTCCTTTGTTACCATGGTCACCATCATTATGAGTTCATTTGGTTCAGCTGTGTTTGATTAATCATCCTAATTTGTGTTTGCTATATAAGTTGGTCCCTCACATCCATTCTCTGTCTGATCACCATTATAAATGTGTGTATCAACCTGTTTGCCTGTCTTGGACTGGAATTAAAAGGTCGTCGTCGTCGTCGTCGTCGTCGTCGTCGTCGTCGTCGTCGTCGTCGTCGTCGTCGTCCCTGCAACCCACCGTGACAGTACCAAGATTTTGTTTTTTTATTGTAAAGTAAGCAAAAAATCCTAGACTGCTAAAAGACCATTAATTGTACATTTGTAAAGTTATAAACCTGACTTAAGTTACCTGGTTGCCTTAATTTTGAGTTCATTGAAATTAAACAATTGAGTTAATGAAACTCAAAATATGTTATCTGAACCACATTATTTATCTAAGTTGATTTGACAAAAGATAAAGTTGTGATTACAAATCATTCACAAATCATGTCTTCATTACAGACATTACTAAAGGATTTCATTTTGGATTATAGCTAGAAATATCATTAGTTCAGTATTACAGTTTTTTTCAGATGCTTATACACACAATCCTTACTTGTCAAACAATTTCTGAAACCTGACACTCAAACACCAGAACCACACACTAAATCTGCAAAACCATACATTAATTCTCTGCCTTTGACTCAGTTTTCAATTTCATAAAACACTTTTTGCAAACCACAACACACAATTATCTATGTAACACACAAAAATCTAACAGGAAGTATCTTGATTTCCTTTTTCAAACACAACCTATCAAAATGCCATTCATCAGTGCCTCACACTAACTCCTCACATGTGCAACCACTCATTGCTTTACTTAACACCAGCCAATCATGGTTTTAGAATAGGCCTATAAATAGGCCAAAGGTTAAGTTATAGGTTTTTCAGACTGTGTAATACTGTATTCACAACCACAAATGCTTACAGTAACGTACACAGAAATGTACATAGAAGCTCATGACAGAGGAGCTTTAGGTTTAGGAACTGCATGATGCATCCAAAAATATAATATTATGGCAAAGGTACTTGCAACGTAAGACAAATGTTTGCTTTTGAGATGTGTTTGTGATATTTTGAATGCAGTGCTTCATTTTGCAAGAGATGTGAGGCATTTTGTGTGTGTAATTCTTGGATTTGTGTGTAAAGTTTGAGAAAAAAAAAGAGGCACAGTTTTGAATATGTGTGTAAGCAGTTGAAAAAAACTGTAAAACAATAAGGGTTAATGGAAAGTCTTCACAATGGTACGAAAACAAACATGAGCGTATGTTTCCCTTCGAGGTGATAAGTGGTAGTAGTGACATCAGGAAAATAGAACGCAAAAAACCAATCATCATGTTATTGCAAACAAAAGTCAATAGCATGAATTATCCAAGCAAGGTAGTCACACAGCTAAAGGGTTCCCTTTTACATGAGTGTGTATCTGTGTGTGGGCACATCTCCGTCACTGTTGGCTCTTTTTGCGTACATGAGAACAAGGTTATCCGAAATGCCTCTCATCTCCACACATAACAAAAATTGCACCCCCTGAATGCGTCTACAGAAGAATTCCCAGTGGAGATGAAAAGGTCCACTCATTGCCCACTCTGCTTCATAAATACTGACTTTTTTACGTCAAGAGAGCCTGCAGCACAAACAGCGAAGACGCTATTTGGGCTTCTCAATGAATGAGGCATGAGGCTGAAACAGAGGAATATTTGTTTCATGTCCCTGTAGCAGATTCTTTCCTCGCTGACAAATGAGTGTTTGATTAGGCTTTTTTGCTCTCACTCAGAAAATCATTTTCTTAATCAGAGTTTTGTCTTGTTTTCTAGTAAAAAAATATCTGAACATTTGTATAACAAGATGGTGATGTATATGTGTCGACTTATTTTGAGGTTGTTGTTTTTTTACCTCGTTGACAAATTGTCTTATTTAAAGTTAGGGATGCACGATATATCGGCAACCATATCAGTATCGGCCGATATATCTACAATTTTAATGTTCTCTGCCCAATTAGAAAATTTGGCTGATTAAAGCTGGTAAATAATGGATAATGGATGGACAGCTGAGACACTTCAGATGCGCACTGTTCGCCATGATGGTTTTGAATTGTTTGAAATGTGATTGAAATCATAAAGGAAAATACAGTTAAATGCAAAAGCAAGCCTGTCATATAGGCTACATAAAATTATAATAATTGTGTGCTTGGAACATGGTGAGACTTTTGTTTTTGTAATCAAGCACTCCAAATTGATAAAAAAAAATTGGATCTAGATTTATCGGCCAATATATCGGTTATTGGCTTCCAAATATAAAGAATTATCGGTATCGGACAAAATGTTCATATTTTAAGTATATTAAGTATAATAACTACATTTTGTTACATTAAAAGAAGGGCAAAAGGCAGGGAAAATAAATTAAATTCAAGATATATTATGCAACATTGCTTCTTTAACTTAAATTTACCTTATTTTAGAATCATAATACAGAAGTCCTCAAGAGATATTTGCAGAAGAAACTCTGAAACTTTTGCGTGTTCACGAGAAAATTTCGACCCGTGCATGATACATTTCTATGTGAGCAAGATGAAACCTGTGCATGTGAATGACAAAATTTCCGAACTGGAAAACATTTTCCTCTCAAGTGATATGCCCACATGCACACTGTTCAACACTGGTTAACATGTCCCTTTAGAGTCTCTATTTGTTTAAATATATTGTACTGAATTAAAAGATATAAGTATTGATAAAGACATTTTTAATTCAAAGACTGAATATCAGATACTTATTTTTCATAAAGTTCACTCTGTTCAAATTTCACTTATATTTAACATGCCGAATTGGAAGCAGGCAAAGTCAATGCGTCTTCCTCCGGGATTATAGAGTACAATTTTGTGAAATCTTTAAACGTGTTCTCTATTGTTGAGCTGAATCTTTTTGAACTTCATGTAACTGTGAGTGAGAATCTAAAAGTAGATGCAATATAATCTACCACCCTCATAATGATGAAGCCACTGTGATGTTTTTCTGTTCAAAGTGCTCGCTGATAGAACATTAAATCATAATTTGAGAAGTAAATTGGACATTTACATTATGAAAACTCATTTTCCTTCCTAAAATAAAGACTGCGTTGTTCCTTGCTGTCATCTTTCTTTTTCCCATCAACAGGTTCAGAAGAATAATGAGGTCCCATTACCAAGGTAATATATTTATTGAAATCTTGAAATAGTTTGCTTCCCAATCTTGCTAAAACTTCTCTAACTCAACCATAACCAGAGCAAGGCCAATGCGCTTTATGAGCAGATATAAATAAATAGCTTGATGCATGATTTAACCATGGTGCATCAAACTCTCAAAAATCATTGTTCGGTCTACAAATGGAGCTTTAAAAAAAAAATCATAATTGATGGTGTGAGGTAATTGATGCAGACTGTTAGAGGTATTGAGATATTTGTGTGGGAATGATTACTCTAGTTGATAATTGAGATACATCTTGTTATTCATCACGACTAAGGCACTCAGCTGTCAAATATAGGAAGAAAAACACTTAAAAAAAATTGCATTTTATTCATTATACATAAGTAAAGTTCAAGTATATTTAAGTGTATTTATGTAGTAAGTACTTCTGTCAATATTTTATACTCGTAAGTTTACTATTTCAATACTAATGGGACAAAATTGGCCCACTTTTTAATGCATAAAAGTATACTTTTTAAGTATACTTTAAGTGTAACAGTAGTAAGCTACACTTTGAGTACACACCTAGTTTACAACTGCTTTTCGTTTGTACTGCAACTATCCTACAACTGAACTTATATACTGATATGCCTCGTTTCCAACGAGCGGTACGGTAGAGTACAGATCAGTATGGTAAGCAATTTTTGCCGTTTCCATTGTCAGAAGTTGTGAATGGTACTCTAGTTTCCAAACTGTACTGTGCCACTTTTTTGGGACCCTTCCATTGGAGTACCTAGCACAGTAGTCAGGTACTAAAGGGTGGAGCTAGACTCACTACAGAAAGTTGATTGGTTTGACAGAGAATCGTCATTTGAGCGTGCTACAGTTGAAACACAATACCGTTTCTTGTGGTGTTCTTGCGTAAGGGTACTGTTGGCAGTGGAAATGCAAGCCGGATCATAGTTTACCGTCCCGAATCGTGCTGAACTGTACTGTCCTGTCCTGTACTGCTCGGTAGAAACAAGGCATTAGTTTACTAGTTAAATACTTATAGCACATTTTTTAGTTTATGAAAGTACACTTTGAAGTATACTCTCAGTTAACTACTAGTTTAGTTTTATACTGCAAGTATACTTGTAAGTTTTCTTAAAGTGAACATAACATCATACTTGTAGTTTACTAACATATTATTTTTGCAGTTTAAGTATACTACTATGTTCCTATTTAGGTATTAATTTTTATACTTGAAATATACCTTAACTGTATTTTAAGTAGATTTGAAGTAAATTCCTTTGTACACTACCAGTGGACAACACAAAAATTCACATACTTATCATATCGGGTTTCTTTATAATCATTATTTTCAAATAATGTAAGTTTATAAGACAGTATGTAAAAGTTTGTGAAAAAGTATATAATATGCTACTTAATCAAAAGAATAAACACAACTACAAGCCAATAACTTAGTAACTACAAGTAACCTATACTTAGAATACTGAATTATATTTTTTAAGTATCTAATAATTTTAAAGGACAAGTTCGGTATTTTACACTTAAAGCCCTGTTTGATCGTATCTGATGAAATAGAACGGTTAAGATTAAAATTTGGACACATGCTGCTGTCCCGAGAATTTTAGGTTTATTTCGCTTCCCCCCCCCCCCCCACCCCCACAATGGTTGTCTGTGTGCACTGGAAGATTCCGTCCTAAAAACACATTAAACTTTCGTTTACAAAGACGTGAAACTCACCGAGTGGTCAGGGGTGTTCACTGATATGTTCACTCAAAAATCGCTGAAAAAGATGCATTCCAACAGGTTTTATCGTAGTTTTTGTCCAACTCCATTGACTTAATAGGACGTGCTGTGAGACCGCAGCACCTTTACGGTATTACTCCGCCGCTTCTTCTTCTGCTTCTTCTGTGTATTCAATGAAATGCCCGTGGTTTGCTTGCAATTGGCAAAGGTGCATTATCGCCACCAACTGGGCTGGAGTGTCTATTATTCAAGCGCTCAACGGAAGAATCACGGGTGTGACGCGTTTGGCAAAATAGGTCCACAAAAGCGAAATAAACCTAAAATTCTCGGGACAGGAGCATGTGTCCAAATTTTAATCTTAACCGTTCTATTTCATCAGATACGATCTGTAAACAGGGCTTTAAGTGTAAAATACCGAACTTGTCCTTTAAGTATATTTCTGAGAAGTACATAAATACTATTTATTTTGGGGATATTTAATTTAATTTTATCAATCAATAAATTCCTCTTGAAAAAAACTTTGTTGTATTATTTTAATTTAATACTGTGAAGCTGCTTTGATAAAAAAGCGCTATACAAATAAAAAAATAAAAAAATAAAAAAATAGACTGATGGAATACTTTCTTATTTTTAGTTTAAAAGAAGTATACCAATGGTACACTTGAATAAACTTCTTTTTTTGTAAGGAAAGTATTGTGTGGAAGCTATGGATACTTCTGCAAGCCCATGATGTAAAAAATAATAAGTAATACGTCTAAAACTAATAACAGGAGCTTATTTAAAACATTGTTCTACTCTAGCGTATACTGAAGTATATACTCATTCTCCTGTTGAAGACTGAGCTGGATATAGAGGATGTATTATTAGGCATCATTAATTGCTTCTTCCTTTACCATCATTCTCTTCTAACTTTCTCAAGTGTAAACAACATGTGCTGGATCATATTTCCGGCTCAGCAAAGCGGCAGAGGACATGTTCAGGAAGTGCTGCCTGCATCACTTTTGTAACTCTGCTTATACAACATGACTTCAGATGGCTGTCAGGTCAGGTGGGGAGAGCACAGAGGTCATGAAATAAAAGACACTGAGGGGGTGGAAAGTAAACAGACTTGAAAAGCCCCAAAAAGAGGTTTAGTGCACCATTATAGCGAATACAATAGGACACTTGGCGAAGTGGGACACTTTGTTTTATTACTTTCATTGTTGTTCATATTGTGTAGTGGAGATATTTTGCTATATAAAATGATATTGAGGGGCTAAACCATTTGGGATACATTTTTTGTTTTTTTTAAAAGCCAATGACAAATGTCTCACTTTACCTGTATTCATTGTTTTTCATTTATTTCATTCCTCCACTACCAGTCAAAGGTTTGGGGTCAGAAATAAAAAACGAAATTAATACTTTTACACAGCAACGGCATATTTAATGGATCAAAAGTGACAGTAAAGACATTCATTATGTTCCAAAAGATTTCTATTTGAAATAAAATAGCAAATTAGAATATGCATATTAGAATGATTTCTGAAGGATCATGTGACACTGAAGACTGGAGTAATGGTCTAAAAAAACAAAAAAAATCAGCTTTGCCATCACTGGAATAAATTGTTTTAAAATATTTTTTTAATAGAAAATAATTTAAATAATATTGTAATAAATTTTGGTCACCGTGATTTTGCCAAGTTTGACGATATGTTCCTGGACCAACAAATTTTTGTTGATCCTAGAACAACATTCCTGTCCAAAAATTCAATTCTAACCATATCCCTACCCCTAAACTTAACCCTACCCATAAATCATCCCTAAAAGCAGAGGGAAATGATAGGTGAATAACAATGATGTAGAAGCACCTAACCCTGGTTGTATGACTAGAAATAACTGCAAACTTTTCCCTCAAATCTGATTGGTTAATTGGAATGTTGTTCCAGGATCAACAAAGATGTTAATCATTTAGAAAAGGCATTGTCCGTTAGGTGGAAGTATTGTAGATAAGCAATATACCAAATCGGCTAGATCTTGGTTTATGTATGGAGTCCATTGTTTGGCTGTACAGTATGTAACAACTGTGCTTTATTCATTATATCTGGTCCTCTGGCTCAACCTCTTGTATTGTTTAGTGTGCATGAATAAACCACTGTATATAAATTCCTCCAAAACATCCCTATAACATATTTAAGCATTTGATAAGATGTCTATCTTTACCTGCAACAAACCCTAGTCAAGTCTGACTCTTTTCAAAGAGTAAAAGACTCTTTGTGTTTTGTTTACTGTTAATAACAATGTTGTGTTTTTTTTTTTTTTACATAAACCCAAACTTTTATGCTCAACAGTCGCTGTTCTGTCCTGCAGCCTTGGTGGTTGGCATTTTAATTGTCTTTCGTAAATATCCAGAACAGGGGCCAAGTGTGGAGTCCAGCACGTTCATCATAAACTGTGATAAACCCACATGAAACTGGAGCACTTTTACAGCAGCTGTCGCGTGCAGCTGGTAACAGGAGAGCTGTCTCCAGACCCAAACATGTGGCGCTACCTGTCCATTTCAAATTTCATGCACACGAGGCAGCTGCCAGGGCTCTTAAAGCCAAAGATACGGGCAAGGGCAGACTGTAAAAAACGGTCATCAGCCACACTAACAGTCCTCTGGGATGGTTAACATATGTCTAATCACATCAAGCTGGCTGAGGATGGACAGAGGCACTGACGCTAACAGTGGGTCAGTAGTCAGATAACATGCCACGGCATGTCTGCAGAGAAAGGACAGAGTTTAATCATTAAGGGTCCTATCATACACCCGACGCAATGCGTGTTTCAGCCCGACGCAGTTATCATTTTCACGTCCTGCGCCACATTGTTTAAATAGCAAATGCATGTGCGCCAATGGGCGTGCTGGTCTGAAAATGAGGTGTGTTCAGGCGCATTGTTGGCGCGTTGCTATTTTGAGGCAACTGAAATAGACTGCACCATTGACCAACCTGGTTTAAAGTCAATGGCGCAATATTGTTTTTGTTATTTAAAGAGCGCGTTGGTAATATGTGCCTATAGGCGGGTCCACAACGTGCGTACACTCTGCTTATTACACACATAGGGACTCGCAGCAGCACACAAACATGCCAAATATTACAAATAAAAGGATTACAATGTAAAATATTAATATTGTGTACATAAAGATGGGGTGGAATCCGGCTTGTCCCGTAAATGGTCTGCTTGCACGCTTTAACCTCACGCACGAGCAGATTCGTTTGCGCTCTGGAGACGTGTTCAGTCTTTCCGCTTGCAAATTCCGCCATGTAAATAGCAGATTTTTAATTATGTTAATATTATTCATGTGAAAAATGAGATATGTCAAAACTTTTGACTGGTCTTGTAAATACAGTGACGATTTTAAGGCTTGGTGACTGTTTTAAAGTTCCTAACTATATGATTAAATGATGAAGAATAGAATATATAAATGAGGTTAATATAACAAACTGTTTTAACTTCATACCTTTTACTTGTAAAAAGAGCATTTCTGTCAGGACCACTATCGTCAAATATGATTGACAATTAGCATACAGTTAGGATTAGCGGTATGGTTCTGTTCTGGGCAAGAACTCCCAGCGCATCCATGCAGCCTAGCATAAGAGCAGGGAAAGCAGCAATAACCACTCTTAGGGTAAACATAACCAACATGAATGTATTGCAGATATCATTCATTCAAGATTTTAAAGTACAACATAATTCGAGAATTTATTCTGATTCAAAGGGCAATCAGAATGCCAAATACTGACTGCACGAGAGGAGGAGCTGGGGATGGAGGAGGGCATTAGCTCCTGAGAAACACGATAGCTGTTGATAATACTGAAGGAGCTTATATATGTATAGAGGGATAGGCGTCGTATTCCTATAAGTAGACGTGGATCAGCTGAGAGTCACCTGATGCGAGCTTGAACGTGACATGCCAGAACGGACGCTACGCTTAATCATTTTAACAACATTTTACCATAAAAGTATACACATTTCCTGGGAAAAGAATGTAAATTCTAAGATAATTCAAACTTTTTTTCTATTTGTACTCAAATATAGTATTTAATCAATCATTTATTTTACAGATAATCCTAAATATTTAGTACTATATAGTAAAGTATCAGCAAACCAATTAACGGTGACCAATTTTGTATCTCCTTTTTATTTACTACACACAAAATATATAATATCATATAATAGTCTTTTGTGTATGTTTGTGATCTTCATACGAGTCAAGACCATCTTAATAATCTGCAAACTGAGTCATATTCTACAGCCACTGATATCAAAAAGAGGCTTGTTGCATTTGAAACTGACACTCGTACACGCTACTGATTGAAACGTCCCTCTTACAGCCACAAGAGCTTTTAAACAAAGCTTTACCATTGACAATAATTACATTGGATCAGTGATTCAAGCACCTCAATCATCTCATCACAAAGAAAAGTTCTTCAAAAATGAGATCAAAGAGATTTCGGTGGATCTTAAGTTGTCTTTTCTTCTCCAAAGACTTCAAAGAGTGATGTCTAACAACGGTTTTGCCAGAAAATAAAGGACTGATGTATAGACATGCAATGCTGTGGACAAACACTAGAAAGACAGACTAATAGTAGCCTCATTCATGCTTAGTTTCTGCTCTTTTTATGTTTCTACCCACCATCTTCCTTTCTTTCTCTTTTCTCTCTCTCCCTTTATCTCACTCACTCTCTCTTTGTGTAATGCCATGACAGCATGGTGAGTCAGCTCCTGTTCAGAGCGCTGGACTTTCCTAGCACTGCTGTGATACCCGAGCGCAGTGCAGAAAGAGGCAGCACTTCCCGTCAGCCGCCGATCACTCATTAACCCTCACCTGCACCTCGCTGTTCACACACAGGGGTAAATTTTCCCTGTCCCTGCCTCGCTGTGCCTCACACCTCTCTCTGAATTCACCTCGTGCCATGCCGAGCAGTCCAAACTCTGAGCGGAGAGGTGCGTGTGTTATCAGCCCACTGAGAGATTATGCCACACCGGGGTCTCACTGTCTTTCACGTGCACTTGTGAGCTGGTAGATGTGGAAAGAAGGTCGACCTGCACTTTTAGAGCTAAATATTCAGGTATGACACAATCTGAGGGTTCATGCTGGCAGAAGAGATAAGTGTCTCTGGATGGACTGATAACTTTCTGAGAAAAGTAGATATTGTTTGAAACATTATTCACAGGTTGCTGCCAAGGAACAAGGATGAAAGACAAATAAACAGAACAGGTTACATGAGCTCACTGGTCATTGATTCCTTTAATGTTTGGATTACCAAAATTGTCCCTCTTAAAGGGACATTTCACCCTACAATGAAATTGTCAGCATTTACTAACCTATCATGTTTGTTAACCTGTAGGATTTTTATCTTACGTGGACCACAAATGTAGATATTTAGCAGATATCAATTCTTAGACTGTCAAGCTAAAAAAAAAAATTGAAATATGACTCATGTGCCATACCTTCTGATGCTGTACAGTATAACCAATTTAAATAATATTGAAAATATATAAAAGTGCAAATATGTGTGTGTGTGTGTGTGTGTGTGTGTGTGTGTGTGTGTGTGTGTATATATATATATATGTAATGTGCTGTCAGATTTAGGAAAATCTGAAAAGAAAAAAAAAACATAAAAATGAATCGAACCAGTTAATTGTACTAAACAACACTAAAAATAAAAAATAATTAAATAAATAAAAATTAGGATGTATATTTACGTGTACTATTATCTCCATGTCACACTTTTGTATTTATATTTTGGAATTTTTAAACAAATCTACAATAATAACAGTATATATATAGGCTATATATAATATAATGTTCTGATAGCCATCTCAGACACAAATTGGGTGGGACAGAACATTTTTAACGCAGCGACTGCATGTTCTTCAGTGTATATGCACACACAGCACCATTGTGTTTTCACTCTGCTATATGAAAGCGGTAGCCTTCCAGACTTCATCAGATACGACAGGCAGGTAGATACTCGTTCTGATCTCAATCAATCACAGAGCGCTGTTTGCTGTTATGAGTGCAAACAGCAGACAATCAACAGTCACTCAGTTCAACAATTTGTCTTTGTTTGGGATGTCAGAAGTGTGTCCTTTGTCTCCAGCTTTATGCATCTGTCATGGAGCACTGATAAAAATCTGCAGCATGTGTCACAGGTAAACAGCAGGTTGCTGCGCATAGAGGTCAATGAAACACCTTCGTGTTTTTGTGACAGGTCACAGTCCATCTGTACTTATCTCCGTCTCCGACAGCTGCTAGAGGACAAACTGTCCTGATGTAGAATGAGCAGTGCTGTTGCATGTGCACATGCATGCTTGATTGAACAGAACAGCACCAGTACAATAACACCATTTTCTGCTTTAATGCTGGTGACCTAACCCGGCTTTTAGTTTAACCAGCAAGACCTTCTTGCTCCACCAGTTTCAGCAAATAGACTACCAGTTGACCTTTTTGTTGGTAAAAAGCAGTTATGCTGGTCCACCAGCATGGAAAGTCATGCTGGTCTAAGTCGTTCAGGTGAGTGACCTTGTCTCCAGCGTAAAGTAATTGCAATAATATTAATGATAATATTAATCAACTTAATTAAATATTATTATTATAATTATTTACTATTACATACATTTATTGCAATAAAATACTCATCATACATTGTTATTATTTTAATAATGTTAATGTATAATAATAATACAAATATAAGAATATAATACGTTATTACTACTATCATTATTTTAATAAACTTATTCCAATAAAAGAATACAAAACTCTTTTGTGCGCATTTGACTAATTGTTTTGCATTTATTCTTGCATTATTTTCATTTAAGTCACTTTTGTGAGAAGCATCTAATAATGTAAATAATTGTTTCTGGCTAAATTGCAAATTGATTAAATGAACAATCCTGATTAAGGAACATAGTGGTCCTTTAGTATTTCTATCTGTATCCCATTCCATCTTGATGATCTTAGGGTCACCTGAGGACCTTTAGCCACATTCAGCTCTAGTGTAAAGAGAGACACATAAGATGATGTAATCATTTACACTCACTGATGAGCAGAATCTAGACCTGCTTATCTCTGATTTGATAGCAGAAAATTCCCAGTGATAGTTTTCACCAAACAGCCCCTGTTTGTCACTGCTGGAACCTGCAGATTCTTTTTCTGAAGATCTCAGCGTTTTATGACACCGTTCAGAGGTGTTTCCACAGGTATATAGCGAATGCATGACTGTTTCTGGCGAAACTTGGCAGTGAAGTCCCTCTCACAGCGAGTAACCGCAGTGTGCTTGAGGTCTGTACAGCCCCATGCAGGTGCTGGGTGTAAAACTAAACAGGTTTTCTCTGAAGAGCAAGGAAGGAAATTACCACTTATGTTACTTGAGGGAGCTTCAAACTCTGGATTAACTGTAACATCAAACGCTTGAATATTTCCTATAAGCTTAACTTTTCTAATTCGTGCTTTGATATACTTCTTGAGGAACTTGAGAGAGTTCCCCTTATTAATTGAAATGAGCTTATATGTCAACATGAAGACTGCTATTCGCTTATCAGGTTTGAGTCATAGGGTTCATAGGGTTTGTGGTCATACTGAGATTAATTTAAAAAGTATGTGAATAGTGTACAGTCACCAAGTCATTATTTTATGATAATGAACAGCTGACTATGCACTAATTATATGCATGGCTCCTTGCCAAATATATAAATGAACGTACAAAAAATTTTGACTTGATTGGATAAAATAAATTGCCTGGCACAATTATACAATTATTATAATGACATATTATTACCCTGGTGAAAAAAATATATATGCAAAGTATACTTGTGCCAGACTAATTCAGTATACTTCAAGTGTGTTAATGATTAGTTAACCTGAAGTGTGCTATTTTGGAACAATTTTGTTCTAAGTATATTTTAGTTGTAATTAAATTGTAGTAAAGCATAACTTTAAGTGTATTTAGTGTACTTTTGAGTGCTAAATTGGAACAACTTCAAGTATACTTAGTATACTTTAGGTATATGCTTGTGTAGGGCACACTAGTTATGAGACCAGTGTTGGAACTAACACATTACAAGTAACATGAGTTATGTAATCAGATTACTTTTTTCAAGTAGTAAAGTACTGCATAACTTTTAAATTTACAACAAAATATCTTAGCAAGTTTTTTCAAATAAGTAATGCAAGTGACACTTGTTTTCGTGACATTTCTCGGGTCCACATATTGAGAGAAATCGGGAGTAAGGTGTAATCATGCACAAAATCACAATCAGTATTCCTCAAAATTATTAAAACCAGTGAAATGCAAACAAAGAATAATATGCAAAAATTAAATATGTGAAATAACACAAATATACTTTATGTATTTAATCTCACTTTATTAACCAAAGTCTTTGCTGCTGACTTGGATTTTCTAATTCATTCATTCCAATAAGCAGAAATGACTAAAAAACTAAAAAAGCAGTAGGCGAAAAGTCCCTGGATGACCTATTACTTGTGGCGAGATTCTGAAGTGTGCATTCGATGTCAATTATTAGTGGCCATATAATACATTTGTATTTATTTATGACTATTTGGCCACAGAATGCCACTATTGACCGATCAAAATCAAGTATGCCAGAGAGCTTCATAATAAAGCTGTCTACTAGAAGCATCATCACTTTGCCTCATCATAGGCTCAAAATTGCACTGTAATGCTGAAGAAATTAAAACCGTAATGTCATTAAAAATTAACATTAAAAATGACATTCAAACATTAAAATGCACCTCTCCCCCTTCTTGTCCTGACTTAATATAAGAAAGCTTTTCAGGAGTCCACAATCAACTGTCATTATAATTACTGGAGCGTTTAACTGTGGCAGTGAGTCATTAATTGTAAATGTGGCAGACTGACAGATTGTGTCACTGTGGGTTAGGCAGTGATCTCATCATGACTGGACTTACACCAACATTATGCCCAGAGCAAAAGGACATGGTACCGATTCAGAGCAAAGAAAAGGTCTGAAAATGAAGATACAGTTATTGGAATAAGAAACCATTAACAAAATAACTAATAAAATTACACTTGGCCATACTTGGCCTTCAGCTCATAAAGGCACCCAGTGAAAACAGACACACTTTGTAACAAAAGAGAGTATAATAGGCAACATTTTGCAAGACTGATGAGTGTTCGTTTTCATCCAAATGAATCTTTTGTTGAGATGACGGCTGACCCAGAAGCTCACACAACGGCCCCATCATTCTGGGTCATGCAAAACCATCTGCCCCAGCACACGCCCCCACAGAGGGTGTGATTGTAATTTAATCACTGCGCAGTCTGACAATGTAAACTCTCTAATTACTACACAAAGCACAAAGCGACTGAGCGCACAGAGTCAAGCTGCATGTGGCCGTTATTGCAAATTTACTTTTAATAGTCAGATCAAATTAAGCCAAGTAGATTGTCATTTGACTGTACAGTTTACTAACCCTAATATATTAACCCCAACAAACTATGCAGGGTTTCGTACATAATGCCACTAAGTTTATATTTATATTTATTCATTTAGCAGGAGTAAATGGCTCTTTGATAATGGCATTTATTCCATGACTCTCCAGCAATACTAATACTATATATATATAATTTTTCAAAAATATAATATTTAAATGTATGTTTTTATCATTATACTGCAATAATGACCAGCTGACTGTACATTATATGTGGATTAGGACTGATTTGTATTTGCCCTATTATGGTAAATCAGCACAACTGTATAAGTCACATCAATATGTCAGATGTAGACCCCTCAACTGAGCCTCTTTTGTGTTGTGTCAATGGAGATGGATGTAACATGACTGTTCCCCCCCCTCTCTTTGAGGGGTGAAAGTGTCTCATTCTGTGCTCCAACTCATTCTATTCATTTGCAAAGCAGCTATTTGGGCCAAAGCGTGCCCTTTCTTCCCGACGCAGACCCACGCACACTTCTCTCCCCCTCCCAAACCCCTGTATCCACTCCTGTTCCTCCAGCCAGCCATGTGTTAGTGAAAGAAAGCAGAGTCAGATTTCCTGTGCAGGAGCAGCAGCTGCCACTGTGCCACACACCAGAGCTTTCAGCACACGTACAGCATCAGCCCGTCCCTCTCTGAATGTCCCTGACTGCTGCTGATTTTGCTCCTTTTGTCCTTCCCGTTATGTGTCTCTGCTGGAGCATTGCTCTGGATGAGCCTGGCTGCCTGTCTTTGTTGCTCTGGTGCAAAAAAAAAAAAAAAGGAGTCCTAACTTTAAGACTTGTGTATTTGAATTGCATATAAAATTTATATCCATTTGAATTATGCAGTTTTTACATAAACAAACTTATAAACTTAATGTGGTGCTGCATATTTGTCAGTCATACATAAATGAAAAGGGTAAGAATTCAGCACTCAACAAAAATCATGCCATCATTTATTATTAACTATTTGCTGGGGTTGACCAATGTTAAAATTTTGGCCGATAACGATAACTGATAATTATTTGGGCCCTATTTTAACGATCTGAAACGCAAGTATCAAGCGCGAAACGCAAGTAACTCTGTGGGCGGGTCTTGGGCGCTGTTGCTATTATACCGGCGGGATAAATTACTCTTGCGCCCGACGCAAATCTAAAATGGTTTGATCTGAAGTAGCTTCATTATTCATAGGTGTGGTTTGGGCGTAACGTGAAATAAACCATTCAGAGCGACATCTCACATTCCCTTTAAGAGCAGGCGCGCTTGTTCCATGGTGGATTGCTATTATAACGGCGGATTTCAATTATAACGGCGGATTTTCCAGGCGCACGCCAGGAGCGGTTCACAGCCGAGGAGACCAACGTTCTTGTCAGGGCCGTAAAAGACAGAAAAGTGACAAAAATGTGGGTAAATGTGTAAGCTAGATTTATGCCTATTTTTTCACATCTTCATGAACACAACAATGATTTCCCTCGTGTGTTAATATTTTTCCTTGTAATAATGTATGGTTTTCTAAAAATGAGAACTGCTGCGTCTGTGTGTAGATGAGATAAGCAAAGTGCATGCGTGTTGTGCACACGCTACATTGATTATGGCCAAGCATGCGCCCTTACAATAGCATATGAATAACATGCGCAACGTGCTGACTTTAGACTAGGTTTTTCCTGGTCAGTGGCGGAATTGTTTTTTAAACCTGCAAAATAGCACCAGGGAAAGTTTGCGCCGGAACACGCCTCCTCTTTTCGCTGAACCGCCCCGGGGAGCGCAAGTTTTCCTAATTTACCGACGTGTGTCTGTGGAGGGAAAAGTCCGCTGTGCACGGGTGCAAAATAGGAATGATACATGCGTCTGTGTACAAAGTCAATTGCGCTGGGTGCAAGATAGGGCCCATAATATTTTAAAGCCGATAATCGAAATATTGGCCGATAAATCTAAATCCACATTTTTAAATACATTTTGAAAGCCTGATTACAAAAACAAGTCTCGACATTAAAAGCCATGTCCCAAGTACACAATTAAAATGTTCTCATTATAATTTTATGAAGCCTATATGACAGACTTGTGCTGTGCATGTTGTGCTAAACTGTATTTTCCTTTTTCTTTTAAGTGATTGCAATCATATTTCAAGCAATTCAAAACCATCATGACGGAAAGTGCGCATCTGAAGTGTCTCAGCTGAAGTAAATAATCCATTATTTATTGGCTTTAATATATGTCGGCCAAATTTCTTATCAGGCCGATAACGATAACATAAAAAATTATCATATAATCAATCATCAAAGATCATAAATCAAAAATACTGATATGGCAGTCGATATATCGTGCATCCCTTTTGCATCACTATTTGATTTCAATTAAATAATAATATTTTCAAAATGCATTTATTCAAATTGCTTAGATCCATCATAAATCTGTTCATTGTGAAAACAATTACATTTATTTCAAAAAGTATGAACTTTCAACAGGCAATATTTAATTGTTTAAATGTATGAGATTAAAACTAATTGGATTTATTGATGATAAATAGGCTACGTAAACCTGTGACAGGTGGAGCCGAAGAAGACCGGAATCTTACCCATTTCATTTATGTACTGTATGACTGGCAAATGTGCATAACATTAAATGTATTAGTTTGTTTATGTTAAAACTGTGCAATTCAAAATAATGGATATTTTATATGCAATTGAAATAAATGTTACATTTAGGCCTAACAAGGCCCCCAGAGAAAGATTGTGTGTGTAAGGGGGGTTCTATACATTGTCTCTGGAGCCACTGCACACGTGCTAACATCTCTGTAATCTTTCCAAGCCAAAGCCACCGAGGCCTGAGGCAAGGGCAGCTGTCGAGGAAAAGGAGAAAGGAGGAGGGAATACGAGAGAGAGAGAGAGAGCACAGCTGTCAGTTTCATCAATCTGCCACTCATTTGAAACAATAGAGCTGGAGGTTCAAGAGGCTCCTCACTGGACCCAAATTCTCTTTAATGTCCACTTTTTCAGCAACAGTTTGCAACACACAATACAGCGATACATGACACCTTCAAATGCATCCATTAAGCAGACCACTGATAGACACTGCTGCTGGGTTAAAGAGTACAGTGGGGCGTATGGTTGGCAAATTGGACCACTTTATCCATGTAATGATGCTATTGTATGACACTAGATTGTCCCTTCTGCACAAGATCAACTTGCTATTCACTACAATGATGGGCAATGTGGCTATTGTATTTTACATGACAACTATGTGCAAGTGTTTTCATAAAACACTGAGATAGTGCCTCCAGCTGGCTATTATAACGGCAATCACAAAAAAAGAAAGAAAGAAAGAAAGAAAGAAAGAAAGAAAGAAAGAAAGAAAGAAAGAAAGAAAGAAAGAAAGAAAGAAAGAAAGAAAGAAAGAAAGAAAGAAAGAAAGAAAGAAAGAAAGAAAGAAAAGATGGAAAGAAAGAAAGACTGGACTGGACATGCCTCGGCTGCCAAGTGAGATAAAAGTCTTTAAAGATGTCTGACTGGATGGACTTTATCTGCAAGGTGAAACAAGCATCGACACTATAGTGTCTAAACTATAGTTTGGGTACAAAATTGTCTTAAAATGAACTAAAATCAGCTGTTTTTGGGGCACTGAAAATGTTTGGGTTTGGGTTAGTCCATAGCTATTATAATTAGCTTTATATTAAAACAAAAGAAGTGTACGGTTTGTCCTCATTTAGTCTACACTGTGAATAAAGTCTAAATGAGTATTTATGTCTTATTTTCCAGTTTAAATAAGAAGTTCATGAAACAAGATCAATGTTTTCGAGGAGCAACACTGCAAAATATTAGCAGTTCCTTGTTGTCTGACAATGTATCTTCAACACGAGTGTATTTTGTATTACTGCATTGGCAGAATGACTTAAAAAAAGCAAAAAAATACTCCAGTAAGACAAAATAGACTTATATTCAAGATACGTTTGAAAAGTCAGTATCTTAGTTAATGTCTTAACATCTTATGCAGTGCTGCTTTCAAGTGCATTCATCAGTTTTTAGGTTTTAAAAAACGTATACTAGAAAACAATTAAATTAAATACTCATTAAAAGTCTTTTTTTTTTTTTTTGCAGTGTAAATCAGTGTAAAAACAGCCATTGTGCATATCTTGATGTCATTCATGCACCTAACAGCCAAAATACAGCTTTCAAGTGTGTGTTTAGCGTGAAAACAGGTGAAATGTAAGTGGGTAGCGATATAGAGATATATTCTGCTTTGGATGTGCCTCCTGGAGAACAAAAAGCTATGTTTTTTTTTGAAGAGCCCTTGTTCAGTGGAGACTGTCTGTGTGGGTCTGAATGGGGATTCTCTCCCTCGGGCTTCAGACTAACGTTAGTTGAACCGCATTCCCATCTGCTTCTCCCGGGGACCCCCAAATGTCATGAAGGAGGGAGGGAGGGAGGGAGGGAGGGAGGAAGGGATGAAGGTGAATGAGTGCAAAGGGAGGGTCCTTTAAGCCTGAGATGAATAGAGTAGTGCAGAACAGATGATATGGGTGCATTACGGCTGCATATAAAATCAAATATATATTATATATACATTATCAGAATAAAAAAATAATAATGGGTGCATATCACTGAATACTGTATGGACCTGCTACAGTTATGCAAAATGTCATCATATGTTGTGGGAAGGCAGTTAAAAAAAATTCCTGAGGTTTCAAATAGTGTGAATAATGAAGAGAGATAATAGTGACAAAACTGGCTCTTGTTTTTGTTCAGTTCCAGCGGATAGAGCCTCTGCACAAAATGAGAGACTGTGGTCTACAGATTCCTCTCAGCCCACCCCTCCATCACAGAGGCACTAGAGGCTCTTTAATTTGGAAGACATTACAGCCCACTGCAGACCCTCAGGCACAGGCAAAGCCTTTGTGCTCCTTCCATTAGGTTTGAAGGAAGGACCAGGGAAAGCCTGACCCACCCATCTCTGCTTCAAGAGCATATCCCCCCACTACAAGCTGTGTGTGTGCTGCTGATGAAACCGTTTCAGTTCTACCCCGCAACCATGGCTATCTTATTACCACAGTGCAGCTAGTTCACCTTTCCACTTCCTCTAAAACATTTTTTTTTTTTTTTTTTTTTTTGCATTCTGTCTGCATTCATTCTCTTTTGTCTCTATCTGTTGCATTAAGTTGCACGGTGTTGCACAAGTTTTACCAGATGCATCCTGTGTGTCTGAAAGCCTGGTGCTTTTAGCCATCTCGTCGCTGTTTACACAAGCAGCGTGTGCGGCCACACATCCCCGTTCACACACACATGGCAGCACCTGCGCAACATCATGCAATGCAGAGCAGCTGTAGGGTGTTTACAACACTGTTCTGTAATCTTGACAGATACTGAAGGAATATTATATATTTTTTGCAGCTTCTTTGTTGTTGTTGTTGTTGCCGTTTTTATGACAGCCTGTAGTTATTCAGTGTCAAGTACATTATCTAAGTGTAAGTGTAAGGAAAGTTCTAAAATGATTTCCCACTTTGTGGACTCTAGACTGTGAGTCACATGTCACTTTTCCTGTAAGGCTTTCATAATGCTTGTTTGTAAACATGCTGTGAAGCTGAAGCTAATATATATTTACTTTTGAATTCAATATACTAATATATTATATTAATTCTATATTAATATGTTATATTTATAAATTAATTCATATATATATATATTTATATATCAATAAATTATATTGATTATATATACATTAAATAAATAAATATGTATCCTATATAGACTAAATTGAATAATGTTATATATATATATAAATACATAGTATTTGAATTTTTATTGTAAAATAATATATATATATAATTATATATATATATATATATTATTTTACAATAAAAATTCAAATACTATGTATTTCACACACACACACACACACACACACACACACACACACACACACACACACACACACACACACACACACACACACACACACACACACACACACACACACACACACACATATTTTAAACTGTTTATATATATAAACTACATATAGGCTAAACAAGAAGTAAAGATTACCCTTCCTTATTGGCTTATTGACTAGTAAACTGTACAGTTCACTGTATAATTTCCTCTACTTTTAGAACACAGATAAATATGTTTACTACAGTACTGCAGGATCTGTTCTCGGACTCGGAGGGGTACAATAAAAGTTGCAACAGTTCTACAGTCAGTCTCTGATTGGCTAACAGCTTAGCCTGTCTCCAAAGCAACAGCATATCTCAGGACAAAGACACCCCATTCAAGCATCTTCAGTGTGCATCATCTCAGAGAAAACAAGTCTATGTATTGAACGCCCTTGAACTTTGCCAGCCAGAGAAACTATGTTGAACCCTGACAGGACTGTTGTCATTTGTACGTTTTTGCGCCCTAAAGACACAATCAGTTACGCATTAATCTAAGTTAAATATTTTTAAAGTGAGAATATTAGAGACACCTTTGAAGACTGAGAATGAGAAAGATATCCAAAATCAATATTGCAATTTGACCTGTAGCACACGACCCTGTTTATCCAGGATATCAAAGGCGATTCATCTGATGTGGGACGTAGACCAGATCATTGGGACGTAAAAGGTAGATGATAAACACAAATGACATCATCACAGGGGGTTGTGAACTCCGCTCACCCTTTTTGAGCCAAATAAAAAACAAGCTTAATAAAAACACCTCTTTGATCAAAACAATAATAACTCTGTTCAAAACTCCTTCTCTTTGACACAGTTGAGCAATCCTCCAACAGCCAATCAGAGCTCTGTTACCACCAGCAACAACCCCTACACCAGCAAGGCAATGGATGCAGGCTTCTGATTGGTCAAAACTTCACAAGCACTGTGCTGACAGCCCCTCCCTCTACTCTTCACATCCACACAGATTAAGCAACATCATCAAAACAAGGCAAGCTTAGTTTTGTTTTCCTGTAGCATGGCTCCACACAACAACAGTGGGCTGTGTTTTGCTATTTGGTGGAAAGAGATTCTTGTGTAAAGGGAAGAGGGGAGTAATAGGGAGAATCCTTGTTGCTAGGGTTACAGCGTTCTTTGAGGAAGCAGGAATGATGAGATCGGGTGAAATATAACCTGTACTACTGAAGGCAGGGTGTTGCATCAGATACATTGTGATTCAATCATACTGGAAAAAAGCATCTGGCTGCAAGTGCATATTAAAGTTGTGTAAATCACGTGAATATTTCATCTTGTGCACTTGATGGTGCAATATTTATTTATTTATTATATATATTTTAAATTTAAACAAATATTATTAGTACGTTTTTTATTATTTAAATTAATTTTTATTTTATTTATTAATGTTTTTATTTATTTTTTATTTGGACCAGTTGGGTACAGCTAATCAAAATGGCTATGGTGAAATGCTAATAAAAAAAAAAAAAGTTACTTAATAAATCTTAAAGGGTTGGTATAATGCCCTTTTCACAAGATGTAAAATAAGTCTCTGATGTCCCCAGAGTGTGTATGTGAAGTTTTAGCTAAAAATACCGATATTTTTATATAGCATGTTAAAATCGTCACTTTTTGAGGGTGAGCAAAAAAGCACCGTTTTGTGTCTGTTCCTATAAATGCAAATGAGCTGCTGCTCATGGCACAGAGGGCAGAGCTTCAAGAGCTTGCACTCACACAGACATGCACTGACAATTTAAAAAACTTTTAGCCTTTTATGTTCAAACCAGATTCAGACAAAGATGGAGAGACTCAAGTGACAACATGTAGAATGGAATTAGTGATGTCACTAACCCAGGAGGAATGTTGTGTAGTCCCTACCAGCCGTTTGTTGTAGTCCTTAAAAAGTGATTTATTTTAAAGATAATATCTCCCTTTGCTTTGAACTTTGAGCATTGTAACTTTGCAGATGTTGTTTATGCTCAAACAGCAACATTACACACTATAGTTAAAAAAGTGAAATCATAATCAACCACCCCTTTAGTAAATCGCTAATCATTTGCAGCCTATAACTTGTGTGCATAGCATTATTTTTTTGTGTTATCTTTAAACCTATACAGGATATTTTGGCAAATATTACTTTTTAAAATTAAAAGGCTTTTTTTTATTTGTAGATTCCTTTTTAATCTTTTTGGACAAACTAGGAATTGCTCATCAAAATGGGCATGGCAAAATGTTAATTAAAAAAAAAAGTTACATTAAAATATTAATAGTGCTAATAATTTGTTTGTGTTTCAAGTTGTGAGCAAATGGCCTTGTAAGTTGTTTCACATTACATGTGTAAATTACATCCTATAATATCTCTATAATGTTATACACTATTAAATATGACCCTAGTGAAAGGATGTAAAATATAATCTACAAACTGAAGGGTGGGGAAACTCTCCACACAGTATCAATGTCAATATCAGGACTGATGTTATTGGGAAGGCATTCGAGAGAGAGAGAGAGAGAGAGAGAGAGAGAGGGGGGGGAAAGAGAGAGAGAGAGAGAGAGAGGAGAGAGAGAGAGAGAGGAGAGAGAGAGAGAGAGAGAGAGAGAGAGAGAGAGAGAGAGAGAGAGAGGAAGAGAGAGAGAGAGAGAGAGAGAGATGCTTTGAGTGTCTCACTGTTTACTACTGCTTGTTTGGACATGTCAAGGACATCGGTTGGTGACCCTGACCTTTCAGATCTATCTGTCAGGAAAACAAAACTTTTTCCATCCCACACTGAGCAGCTTCAAAATGTCGTTTTCCCTTTTTATTTTCTCAGCAATCTGTTTTTAGCTCATTTGTTTGCTCTGTACACCTGCCTGTGTGCGAAAGGTACAGAATAAAATCAGGAGAATGTAACTCAACTGTAAGTCGTCTGTTTTGGTTGATCACTGTAATGGCCAAGCTGTTAAAATGTTTCTCTGTGTTTGTCTTTCTATTGTCTCTTTGTTATGCAGCAAATGTCTTTGATGACAAGCAGGTGCATTTATGGAGCTTAGACCATCATAAAGATCTCTGGAGTCAGTGAGGCTTCTAGACTCTTTGATACCCCTGCCCTGTGTAATCCTGTTAAACTCTAGGGCTTCTTGCACTGACACAGTTCTATCATATCCTTTTGGATTAGGGAACTATCCCAAGTGAATTGGAGAGGCCCTTTAATCTGTTTCGCTGAATCAAGCAGACTAGAAATCAGTTAGTGATACTGTAATATTGATCACTTTAAACATTCCCCTTAACAGACAGACAGGGCATGTGCTGACATTTGTCTAAGTACAGTGGAACAATCAATGACAATAAATACAGTGCTTCAGTCATGCTGGATGGATATACACTGAGCCCCAGCTTGTAAATTCCTCAAAGAACTGTCTCCATTTTAAAGGATGTCTAGAGGTTCTCCAGAAGGTTCCTTCTTTTTTAGTGTAGCCTACTAGTAATTCAGACTGCTTTGGATTAGCCTCAAATCCAGCGCAGCCATAAAATACACTTTCAATCACAACATGTTTTTGCATTTCACGCGAGGCGCTAAACTATAACGTCTCACGCATGCGCACAGCATTTTTATAACGCCATGTCAAATATACTTTTAAAAACGTGACTCAAAACCCTGGATAATTTTTCATTCAGTGCTGCGTCTCGCATTAAAAAACAAACAAAACACACACACACACACACACACACACACACACACACATACCGTGTGAACTTGACTCCTATTCAAGGCTCTATTGTCATTTCATATTGAGATGATCTCAAAATCTCATAAAGCAAAACTTCTGCCAAACGATAAGCTATTGCTATAAATTATCAACCCTCTTGCAATGCAAATATTCTTCTTAAGGTGCAGTCAAACTTACCGAAAAACTTCAAGAAATTTTGCAGGCGATACAGACCACAAGTGAAACGGCTTCTCGAACAAGAAAGAAAATGAAGGGCAGGACTTGATTTTGTCCATGGCGTCGGTGAACGCTGCAAGAGGCAGGGGAAGTTATTTTAGTTGAAGATTAGTTTGGTTAAAGATTATGAAGGCAAATGAAAAAAAATAAAAATAATACTACAAATAAAAAGTATGTTGGCTATGTATATAGGCTATATATAGGCATATATATATATATATATATATATATATATACACACACACACACACACACACATATACACGTGAATTTGGCACATTGACAGGCAGAAAGCTGCTTAAGTGACTTCTGTGTGAGCTGTGCTTCATACATTGCTACACTATTTACAATGGACAATTGATTTTTATTGGCCCGTGACATTTCACCCAATTGTCACTAATCTGACTGCACCTTTATTGATTATACAAAAAACATTGTGCCAGTCAGATACCAGTCATTTTTTAGTCAGTCTAATAACACCTCAAGAATTTCACCTCATATTTCTCTTTATTGGCCTCTGAATTATTCTGCAAACATTTCTTGCATTTCTGTATGATTCTTTGTGAGAGTTCTTTTATTTAAACTCCATATGTAGCTCACATTTGGCAATCTGCTGTACCTGCAGTGGCATCTGGCACAGACTTTCAGATATCTCAGGCATGTGGAGAGGCACATAGTGCCGATATCGCAACATACCTATTGCATTTCACGTCTGTACGGACAAATCATGTCTGTACAGTTCTGCATTTGATACTGATATTTCATGAATGTCCGCTCTGCATTCTGAAATAACTCACATACATGCTTATATTGACATAGTTAGGCATCATATTTAAACGTTGCCATTTTGGTCATTTTTGTCACCATGCCTTTCCCACAAATATACTTTTAAAAACGTATATTCTTTCTTGTACAGCATTGTACAGACACGTGACTACAAAAGATAACCTAAAAATGTCAGGAATGCTGACGTTGTCTTCCACCCTGCAGTACTGCCTTAATAGTAGATCAATGGGAAGGAATGCAGAACAATCTGAGCAGCATGTGATCCATGAATATCCTGGCACTGCACCGCAATCATGCCACACAGTTCTGGCATGAATGTAGTGTCTGTACCCAGGTGCTGCAATGCTATTCTGGGCCTGTTAGTTCATGTACTCGCAGATCAGAACGGGTTACATAAAGAGAAGCCAATTATAATCCAGAAGATCACAGACTTCTTTAGAATGAAAAAAGGCACTGAGTTTGTTGATCTGTTCCACGATACTGTTTAAGCATGCACAATTTGCTTCATGCTTCAATATTACAAACTTTAAAGAGATAGTTTAGCAAAAAAAATTCTTCTAACAAAAGAAGATATGTTGAAGTTTCAATGTTTCATCTGTTTTTGTCCACACAATGAATTTTTTATTTAAATTTTTGCGTGAACTTTAAAAAGGGAAAGATTGATTTGCACAGCCAAGTTGAACTCTAAACTTCACTGTCAACTTTATATCTGGACGTATTTACATTAAATCATTTGGCAGATGCTTTTATCCAAAGCGACTTACAAATGAGGAGAACAATAGCAGTCAAACCAACAATAGGGCAACAATATGCAACATCTACACTACTGACCTTATTTGCCAACAAAATTTCGCTAATGTTACTGCACCTTTAGTCTACTATCATGACCATGTGTGAAATATAACACTGAAGAGCATCTATAGTCCAATTAGTTTAAAACAGCACTTGCAGAAAAAGCATAATCTACTCTCATATCTGCACATCTCACATGCTCATTAGACCCAGAGAACACTGTCTATGGCTGGTGATCAGAGAGAGCGTTAGTGCTAACAGATGCCAGTACTACTGTCTGTGTTGAGTCTCTAGCTGCAGGGCTTACAAAGGAGGGGCACATGTGTGCATTGCAGACATCAAGCCAGCTGCAAAGTGGTTTTCATGGTAATGTGTTTTTTTTTCTTGGTGTTTTAAAGCCTTGTGCACCTGTGAACACAAATGAAAAGACACATAATGTTTTAATCGGAGGGGAGTAACAAGTCAGGGCAGTTTATAAAGTGGTGAGTAGTATAATGCTGAAACTTTGAAACGCACTTTGTGCACGGGGAAGTTTGGTGACCTTTTTTACTCACGTTTCCTGAAAAGTACTGTGTGGAACTTCAGTGTGTGGTTTTCACAGAAGGTCTCTTGGTCTCTGAGAAAAACACTAAGCTTCGGGCGGAAATATGATGAGAAATGTGATTCGCATTGAGAGCATGTGAGGGGACCGTCGCTAGTCACATGAAGCGCACTCTCCCCTGAGCAGGTGACATATGTGAGTTGCGTAAGTCATTCAGTGAATGCAATCCCACTGTGGGGGGTGGGGGGGGGGGGGGGGGGGGTTGGGGGGACCAGACAGTCACACCATCCCTTCCCCACTAAAAGCTGCTGAGAAAAAGCATTAACTGTTTCTTTGAAACAGATATAGACATTTTTCTTGAAATGGTTGTCTGCAAGCCATTGTGTCTGCTTGTCTAGTCCTTGTGTTCTGCTTGTGGAGTGAACTGTCTGCCTGTCTAATTGGTTTTTAATTGCTCTCTGGTTCATATGTACAGTGAACTGAGAGTGAATGTCAACTGATATTTAATATTCTCATTGGTCACAACTGAGATATCTAAAGTTGTTTTAGGCATGTATGAATACTCCTTTCAAAGAAAATGTCTGTGGGTGTTTGTTACTAGAATGACCTTAAGGGGATCTCCATGGTACCTCCATTGTAATTAACCCAGTTTCTTGATTTCAATGTATTAGCTGAATTAATGTAGTTAACTGCAAAGATCAATGAGGGAGTGTAAGATTTTTTTTTTTTTTTTGTTAAGCGGCTGTCTGATGTTTTTTTTTTTTTTTTTTAAAGCAGGTGTGCGTTGCTTTGTTGCATGCATGTGCTTAGCTTTCTTGTCAGCTGACTTTCAAGTGCACAAAGACTTTTCAGCCACTACCTGAAATGCCCTTTTAAGTTTTGATACACTTTCCTTTGGGCATTTGCCATTACACAACACCTGGTGCAAGTATTTGCTGTTAAACACATGCAGCTCTTTCCAGAAAATTTCCAGTGATGTAACTTCTTTCTGAGTCTGCAAGCTGAGAAGCTGACTGGACAGCGTATCTAGAGATCAAAAAGACCGCGAATGAGTATTTGCCTTACTGGTAGTCTGGCACCCTTTCTCTAGTAAACCACAAACCATATGTACAAAAACTCAGTTAGTAAGAAGAGTCAGCAAAGAAATAGGATTTCCAAGAACTTTTTGGTACTAATATAATAAGATTTTTGCAAATTAGTTTTTAATTTTATTCATTTTTTATATATATTTATTCCTTTTTTAATTTTATTTAATGCAAAAAACTGCATATTAGATTTCAAACCCTTTGTTTCCATTTTAAAATACTGACACTGTCTTAATTTTAAAACCTTTACTGTAAAAATAGCTGAATTTCTACTGTTGTTTGGTGTTTCAGTTCAATTAGTCATCTAACAGATCTGGCTCTACCCTGCCTCTGCTCCAAATGGATGGTGCAAAACCTACACATGACAGAAGTCAGTCCCCCATTTCAAAGGGGGCCCTTCAGTTGAGCAAGCGGTTTAAAGAAAGCAGCTGGTGCATGGGTGGTGAAAGGTCAGGCAGCGTTTGGAGAGATGCCAGTTCCTCTAGTGCAATCACAACCTCTCTTTCCCTCATGTAGACTGAACTGCCCTGAAATCCCCCCCATGATGTAACTGGGTGAAAATAAAACACATTGCTGCAAGCCCACAGCTTTGAAAAGAAACATACCATAATTGCATTTTAAAGGTATTTATTAAAAGATTTATTGCAAAAATAGGTGGCTTTGTCACCACAATTTGACATTGCATTGTGTATTATTTGATAAAATAAAGCACAACTTCATAATACCACCAAATACTGCAGGAAAATCCATTCCCCCCCCCCCAGGATATCACAAAAGACAAATTACATTAGTGTCCATGTAATATTTTTCAGATAAGATCCCAAGTGCCCATTCTTCAAATTCTTCAAAATATCACTTAAACTTAGTTCCTCTTTAAAATCCACATCACACCAATTCCATGGTCTCTTCACCTCCGACAATCTTATAAACGGGCTCTCACAGTCCACCTGTCCTTTTCTCTTCTATTGTCTCCATGATTCCACCACAATAGACTTGAGTGGCACAGGAGCCTTGACTTTTCCATGCTCGTCCCAAAAAAAAATCTGAACCTCAGCTTTTCCAGGACGGCCAAACGTACGCTGGGTCAGTCCACTTAGCTTCCCGTTGTGTGGGTAATCCAGACTACATCTCGAAGCTTTTTAGCTTTGCACCGGTGTACCCTTCAGGATGGATGTATTCAACTTGTTTCATTCACGTGAACATGCCAAAGGCATCTCCCATCAACGTTCCGGCAGAGTAATGGTAGGCACCCATTCGTAGACATTGCGGCTCTCCTCACAGAACAAACCCAATTTCTCAAGAGCAGAATCTTTCCAAGAGTCAGAATTGGGGCTCTTTAGAAGAGAGAAAAAAGAAACAATATTAATATCACATGCAAATGTAAGGTGTTGGCAAATTGTAGGTGTATATGCAATGGAAAGGAGGTGATCTACTAACCGTTACAAGTATGCAGTGTGCGTCCTTAGGTTCTTCATCCTGATCGCTGCCCACGATGTCAGCAAGACGTTCAATGTCATTCACACGAACAATGTTGATGTCGTTGTCGAAGCAGAAGGCTTGAATGAGAGTGAAGTGGATCTGCAAGGCGATGTCACATTCGTACTCCTCATCCGTAGCCAGGACACAGAAAGCCACACTGTCTGGGTCACTGAGGTTGCACAAAGGAGAAATATTGATTAGGGAATGGTTCAACATGTTCTGCTTGCATCTATGCATAGGGAAGACTAGGCAATTGAAAAAAAAACCATACGGTTTGGTACTTTTTAACAAGAACAGATACTTACACATTCATGACTTGTGCAGACTCGTATACCCCAACGGTAAGACAGTCCTGCTTTTTAGCGGAGACCAGGAGCTCCTCTAGTGCTGTTCCTGCACTCTGCATTCTGGAGAACACAACCGGCTTGTTAGTCCATTTACTTTACTCAGCATTTGATTGACACAACGCAAATAACGATAACAACATCAACTGAACAAGACACTCACCTATCGCCAGTAGTAGCTGTGTTATCTTGTCCACTAAATTCTTCAAAAGTCATTGTTTAAATCCAGGTAAAGTCGCGATTCGCGTGCTTTTTCTCTTGTGTGAGCTGTGAGTTTGTGATGCCGTGTCAAGCGCTGGCTGTGTTTTTATACGGGATCAGCGGAGTTTCTCGGCAGTGGGCGGACATTCCGCTCATACCCGGTTCTGATTGGCTGGCGGCACGGGTGCATGTAAATCACTCTGATGCAAGTGCTTTGCCTGTAAACAACCCACGTGGGTGTTCAAATATCACTCCATCAACAACACAAAGCGAGCACGGCTCGTACTCTTTCTTACTGCTTAGGTGCAAGTTGTTGAGTTAATTGTTTGATTCTTTAATCCTCCATCTCAGATAGGCTGTAGCAGAATTGTTGTGGCGAAACTCGAATCCCTCACGCACATTTGTTTTTACATTGATTTCTATTGTTTTATCATATTGTATTACTACATAATCATAAGCCCCCGCCCCCACACCCCCAGAGACACACACACAAAGACTGACTGGTGAGTGATCGAGGCACACGCCACTTGCATTTGTAAAGGAGTCATCCTTACGTGTCCTTGTCACGTGGCTGCTTAGCCGGACCTAGAGCAGGAATAATAGCCCCATGTCCCACCTGCCCCTGGCTTTGTTACACCCTGCAAAAAGTGTGTCCAAGTGAGATCAATAGCCAAAACTTTTGTTCCTACTTTTTGTAAGTGAGTCAGTTCAATGCATACATAATTATAAATAGCCAATCCACCCTTAACCTGTTTAGCTCTTATACATTAATCAATTGATCAATCATTCAGCAATATCTCGAAACAACATAGCTGCACATTTCAGACTACAAAAATACTTTTTCAAACCGATGTAGACTATTGTAAGCTCTTTGTAATTCTGTATGCAGTAGGCTACGCTGGATTGTTGGTTTTATAGCCTCAGCCAGGTTTTAGAGAGGTTTTGGGCACTTGTGAGATTGTAGACTAGTTGAAGACCACTTTTAAACTGCAACAGGGAAGAGTATATGTCTGTTTGCTACTTTTAAAGACTTTTCTCCGCATACACCAAACGCTGGGATTACATATATATAATTCATTATAGCATTGAGATTTTGGGGCTATTATGAGTGGTATTTCGTGCATATTTGAACCATGCAAAGTGTGTAAGGCGGCATCTAGCGGTTGTGCATATAAGCGCGACCTTTCACAAGTGAGTCACGCGCTATACAGATGCAAGATAAACATTTTCTCAGGGATGAGCATGATATTTGCTCATGTCAACACTCCACGAATTCATGCATCTGAAATTAAACCTGCAGGGTATGATACATGATACTATGGTAAAACTGTAGAGCTGATGGTCGAACGTGGAATAATAGCAATAGATTTATTGTTACTCCTCTTCTAAGCCACCGGTGCAGAACTAATGATAGCACAGTGATGCGAGATGTTCTGGCGCCACCTGCAGGAACAACAAGGAAGTTACATCACCGATTTATCAGCGTTCCAAATATTTACATTTCCTTTAAACTCTTCTAATTGAATCGTGCTCATGGATATTTGAGCGATATTAAGGATATTTTTTAAACAATATTTTGTACTTCATATATGAGCTTCTTTTAAGGTTATGACTGTGTGTGTGTGTGTGTGTGTGTGTGTGTGTGTGTGTGTGTGTGTGTGTGTGTGTGCTGGAGAGAGGGTATGCAAAAATTATATTGCCAAGGTACAGATTTGCATATCAGTTTTGGTTAGTGCATATCAGACAGGATAATTGGTTTCTAGGTTAATTTGGGTTGATTTGCATTTTCTTCTAGCAGCCAAAAGAGGACATGTCTGGTTGTAACATGCTTGGACATGCACAGAATATTGACCTAGTTTCAATGTAAGACTTTTATAGATCACTTTCTAAGAATCCCAGTAGTGTTTTGAAATTAGTTGCATCATATGCAGAGCCAGATTTACCTCATAAATGCTAAATGCATAAATGTAAATATTGTGACATAGACAAAATAATTTTTTTGAGGCAGTAAATGCATCGCATTACGTTTTTGCCAACTTACAGGTTTATTGTAGCTTTGTGGGCACTCCTTTTTTTCCTATCATTTGGCCAATATCTCATGTTGTAGAAGATGAAGTGTTTCGCACAGGCTATTTAAGACAGTATTGGCAAATGCTAGACCAAGACACTCTTCTCCGCTCCTCAAATACATAAAAAAATAAATAATAGTAATTATGAAAAAAATGGAGATACTAGGTTTCTGCATTATGTTTTAAATTTGCTTAATTTAGATAGTAATTTTCTTACAGTGTTTTACTATTAGAGTGAAAACTAAAAATAAAAAAATTATAATAAAAAAATGTCCTCATAATTGAAGACATGCAAACACGTGTCATGCATAAATCTGACCCTGATCGATTCATATGCGTCATATCTAGAATTATGTACAATTCATTTGTCATTTCTTAGTATCAGTTTTCATTGAGATGAATGAAAAAAATGCATGTCTTTATAGTAAACTGATCCTTTTTAATAGATAATTACATGATCAAGACAGATATGAAGAGTTTATCAACATTCCAAGTTTGTAAACACATCAGTGCATCATATGACCAAAGACTGAAAGAAATCAATAAAAAAGACTGCAATAAAATAAGTCTTTTCAGAGACGAAACAAAATATCTACATCAAAATGACATAAAAATGCTTCACTGACACAGCAGATCATGACATTTGTTTTATATGTTTATATACATATATAGACATAAACCCTTTTTTTATTGTGTTGATATATGTGCAACACTATACCCCCTCTAAAAGGTACATTTAAAGCTAAATTTACAGCAGTTTAACGGAAGGGATTCTAAGCCACAAATAATGCACAAGCAGAAAACAACCTTTACAAAATAATTAGCTTTTCCCTTTTCTAAATACACTCCCATGTCACTATGACTGATACTTCAGTGGTGGAATCTCTTTAAGCATGTGGCTCCCTTATTAAAAAAGGGAAATAATATTTGAATAGATGCCCAAACACCTAAAATGTCTCAAGTAATACAGACAAATTAATACATTTCCTAAATGTACTAAAACTCAATGAGGAACTTCAATACAATGTAACTCATTCACATTTCCATTAAAAAAGAACCATCATTTGTGCAGAAGAAAATGAACAATAATGGCTGGGTTTCATAAAAAGTGCTATTATAGCATGACAATAGATCCATATAAAAAATTTAAAATAAAGGAAAAATGGTCAGACTGTGATGCTACAATTAAGAGAAATGGCTATACTGAATCGTTTCCCTAAAACAAAGCAAGGTTTGCTTTAGATGCTTTCCTACATTTCATCGGATCGGTGCTGTTGTATTATAACTGACGTGGGTTTCTGCTCCATCCAGCTCTCCTTGGTTTTGCTCTGCCCGTCGTAGATCACCGGAGACGCTGGGGAGTTCCTGTGAGACTCTGAGAGAGCTCCGTCTGCTTTGAGATCTGACTGGGCAGCAGCGGGGAAGTCGGCGGATGAGTTGCTGTTGACACCAGACTCGGAGTCAGACTGCTCGACCCGCTGGTAGTCAGGAGTGTGGTTCTGACCGCCGGACAGCAGCACCTGCTTATTCTCTATGGTGGCCACTAGGAGGACATCCTGCTCCGGCACTTCTTTAGCGGAGGTGGATATAATGTCCTCTTTCATGATAGCTGGATAAGACCGCAGGGCTCGGGACATCCCTAGAAAGCAGTGGAAAAGCACATTCTTAAATGACTTAGTTACAAAATTGATGCTTAAATAAAAACATCGTAACACCAATCTCTTTCTGCACTTTTTATGATATTATAATGTAAATAGCTTTTGATTTAGATTTTATTTTAGAACTTTATTTTGCTCCCAGATATCTAAGAAACATGAAGATGTTTAATTAATTTGCATATTCATTTTATTTTATTATTTAGAATTACTAGAATATTGATTTTTAAAAACTGTAATCAATGTTTATTTTTGTAGGTATACGCTATTAATTTTAATGTAATTTGTTCATATTTATATTAACTATTTAACTTTTTTTTTTTTTTATAAATGTTTAAAGTCACCATGAAATCAAAATTGATCACTCTTACTTTTATGGAATATTGCAGTATTTCTTATAAATTATTTATTCTTGCACATCTTTTTATTTATTTATTAATGTGCCCTCGTAATCTTAAATCAAAATAACTTCCCCTCCCTCATGCAACATCTCTTCTCTGATGATGTGTTTACTGGCGCGAGGGCGGGACAACCTGTCACTCACATGACATCACAGCAATAGCAAATCACAGCCATCCAATCAACTCTCGATGGACAAAATCAAGTCCCGCCCTACATTTTTTCTTTGTTTAAGAAGCCGTTTCACTCAGATATACGGCACAATATGGAAGAATCACATGCCGACTTCAAATAAATGTGTTATTGCTGTGATGTTAAAATTGGTATTGAGAATTGTGGAATTTCACTGGTACGCCAGTGATTACTGAAATAGCATTATTGTATAAGTAGAACAAAACATAGCAGAACAACATTCCTCACTACCCTACAGGAACAATGACAAACGTTGTGCTCACCTGTAGATGATGTATAGAGATCTTTCTGATTGCTGCGGCCAAAAGGATTGACTGAGGGGAAAATGATCAGACAAAAAGAAAGCAGGAACACCTAGAAAAAAGAAAAACAGAGAAGGTCAAGAAACGCATCACACTGCTATTGTATTCATGCAAGACAGAATGTTACGATTACCTGCTGGTGAAAGTTTAAACTCATACATCATATTTCATTTAAGACCAATTCAACCCTACTGAGAGATTGACATGCCACAGTGCTGAAAACTCACCATGATACAAGTGCTAGTCGTGGTGGTTTTCATTGTGGACATTTTCATCATAGCTTGCAATTTTCTTAGCTGTTCAATTAGGGACCTAAAGATACAAAAACAAAAATTCTAGTTAATAGCATTTAGGTATTATTACAAATGTTGTTGTGCTGACACATGATGTACACTTACATGTTTTGTTTCTGCAGCATCTGAACTTTCTTTTGTAATTCCTGGTTGTGAGCAGTGCAGATCGCCACCCTATGGACACACAAAACCTTTATTTCAATTGCTTAATACACAACACAAAGTACTTTATTCAAATATTTGAATATTTGTTCTTTTGAACTATTTTTTTAAAGAATCCTTGACCAGCAAATCAGAATCATGGATCATGTGACACTGAAGACTGTAGTAATGATGCAGAAAATTCAGCTCTGCCATCACATGAATAAATAATATTTTAAAATATAATTCAAATGGTAATCAGTTATTTAAAATTGTAATAATATTCTACAAAAATACATTTTTGATCAAATAAATGCAGCCTTGGTGAGTATAAGTAATAATTGTTATAATCAAATGCTTTCAATACACAATATATATCATTCATTCCTGAAACCTTATTAATGGAATTAATTATAGATCATGATTCACTGAACTATAGCAATTACAAACATTCAATATACATTATATTATGCAATACCTTTATAGTTAGGTGTTAAGTGCTGCCTCTATTTTGAGAGACATTATAAGTGTCATGGTGTCTGTCTCTCCACACGAACCTGTTTTCTAGGCCATCAACATAAACTTTCTTCTTTTTGCGACTCTCCTGAGCAGACTGCTTGTTCCGGATCTTTCTCCTCACCCTTTTCAGGGTCCGTTCCTCGGCCTAAAGAAACACAGCCTTTTAACTAACACTATCATATTATATTTAATTTTGCGTTTTATTTAAACTTTAATATGAAACCATCATAAATCAGAATCCATTTCTCTTACCTTTGTAAGAGGCATCTGACTTGGAATACTTGCACCTTCTTTTGCCAGAAGTCTCCTCTCTTCATCGGTCAAAACAATCTCCTTGAATTGGAACTGGAGGCAGAATATGCACATTATAGCCTCATACATTTTTGTGTTTATCTGATTGGAATCTGATCACATTTAGCAAAAAAATCATATAAAATGTGATTTTTACAAATCCGTTTACAGCTACAAAACGTGGTTTGAAATCCTATTCAAATGGCATTTCTGGAAATCCATTTTAGTCTGATTTTAGCTCTAGTAGGATTTTATGTGATTTTCTCACGCCACATAAAACGTAAACAGGTCAGACGTTGTTATAGGAAACATGCTGAACGTCGCTACAGAAACAAGGTTATGTTGTTGTCGGTCGAGCAAAAAATGACAATATAAGAGAGACGTGTTGAATTTTGATACTGATAATTTAGATCAGATTCCAGTCGGATACACATATAATTACTTGGACACAGCATTTGTTTTTTTGTAAATGTACCTGGTTGTCTGGTTTGCTATTCTGTGTGGAGTTTTCAATCGTAAGTGAGCAGGGCAGCTCAGGGGAGAAGTCATCGTCCATACTGACATCAAACTCATCTGACAGGAAGAATATAAACTTAAGATGGGGCACTTAAATAAGCCTTTTGAACATATAAACAAAACAAGAATATTTCATGCACCCCTTCACACCACAACATTACCGTACCAACATCTATGAAGACATCGGACTCAGGATTCTCCGAGCGGACACTGAGCAGGGCGTCTGTGTCCTGTGGGAGTGTGTAACAGTGGTCTGTCTGCACCACCTGGGCCTCGTAGCTCTCCATCACACACTCGGGATAAAGCAAGGGTTCGAGGCCTGGACTGGGGACGGTGTCTGTCTCACTGCCATCATGTGGACTTTGGGGGGTGGTATCCTCAGAGATGCCGCTGTCACTGCCATGAGGAGACTGAGACAAGCAGTTGACAGACAGACCATCCTCTTCCTCACCCAGAAGACTGCTGAGAAAGTCCTCTGTATCAATTCCATCCAGCATCTGCAACAATAAAAGCATTAATCAAATTACCAAATACAATAAGTATTATTATATTATTATTATTACTATTATAATATATATATATATATATATATATATATATATATATATATATTATATATATATATATATATATCGATTTGATACAGTATATTAGTGCTGTCAAATCAATTAATGCAAAGAAAGATGCAATCATAGAGCTAGTCTATGATATGAAACTGATAAAAAGAGAATTTTATATACAGATTTGACAGCACTATATACAATTCTCTTTTTATCAGTTTCATATCATAGACTAGCTCTATGATTGCATCAGTTATAGCATCTACATGAGAAAACCATGAAAATTAGATCATCACCACACATGAAGGTTACGTACATTATGCCCTAAAAGCAAATCTTCCAGGAAGTCATTCCCCTCTGTGAGGAACAGATCACCGGTTCCTGGGTCTTCATCTGGGAAGATTAGACCAAGCAGGTCTGTGTTCTCCATATCTTCGCTTACTGACATCTAAAAGAGGAAGTAGAAATCAAATGAGAGCATATAAAACAGGGTAGATCCGCAGTGACGCTGCGCACTGACAGCTCGATCAAGTTCAGACCCCGCCCACTCTCATCACGTGACTGTAATTCCGTCTTAAACAGAACAACACAAATGACAACTAACAACTTCCCACCGCTCATAGTCCAGCGCATGCTAAAAGTCACAATCGCAAACATAAAACGGTTTTGTGTGATAATTTCTGATAAATAGTTTAAAACCCAATTAAAATGACATGGAATTACTGTAACACGATGACAGCTCGTTTAATTATTCACTATAGTAACAATAACTGTTACAAGTGCCACGACGATACAGGTATGGTTTTAATCTGATTTGGTTATATGATCCGATTTCCTATTATGTTCAACACATTGCAATATGTGAAGCAGAATTTACAAATGTATTGTTAACAATAATACTAATAATAGAACGGAATATATAATAGAACAATAGAATGCTTATTATGATAAATGTTATGATACATGGAATACATTACATCATGTAAAAAAATTGCTGGTAAAGCATCTGACAGGTCTGACATTTGACAGCTTTACAATAACTGAATTGTGAGGAAATGTGATTTTGCTCACATTTCTATCTAGAAAAGCTGTGAAATTAATTCTTACCTCTGTTGATCTTGTACCAATACAAGATACGTTGACATATACAACAAATAGGAAGTGCCTTCTCTCTTTGTCTTGAAATGCAGTTCCTGCTGAAATCACCCTCCAACGAGGCAAAAATTGCGTCATCACGTAAGGGACGTGATGTACGTGCACGACATACAGTACGTGCACGTCTTCTGCGAAAGGCTTTCTGGGAGTTGTAGTGTGATAAATCATGCCTCAAATAAGCCGCTTATGAGTCTTAGTTTTGAAAAACTTTAAAATGTGTTAATGTTATTGTAAGTTTAAATCGAGAAATCCTAAAAACGTACAATACATTATTTGATTATAAAAACAAACGTTAATTAGAAACTTAAATGTGCAAACAAGTGTACATTCTAGCCTATGCATATTGCATATTTATAAATCGTGGTTTTTTTTTGTATGCACACGTTTTGTGTTTTTTGAGGACTCTCAATCAATGATTTTTATACTGTACAAAATGTTCATTTTATCCCCTATACCTAACAATTACAGGAAACATTCAGCATTTTTTAATTTTCATACGAATAATAACAATAATTTGGTATTATTTATAAGATGTTTTCCTCATGCCATAGGGACCAAAATCTTTAAATAAAATTCAAGGTTTTACTATCCTTACAAGGACATTTGGTCCCCTCAACATAGGGGAATACCTGGACCACACACACAAAAAGACACACACCTATTCTTGTACATCTATCTTTGTGAGGACATTCATTTGCAAAACCCATCACAACTAAGTGCATAACCCAAACCCTTAAGGAATTTACCTTAAAGCTAGCCTTAACCTAATTATAACCTTATCCCTAAAACCTTTTGACCCTTAAACAAGTCTCAGAAAGTGAGGACCAGCCAAAATGTCCTCACTTTACTCTTAATCCGATGGTCTAAAACTCAAACTGGTCCTCACAAAGATAATTGTGCAGGTGCATGAATGCACACACACAAATATTTTGTTTTCACTATCATTTCTGTATTTTCTATATTTTAAATCATATATGATATTCATTTTTCAGTGGACTCTTATTTGATCTTTATTTTTCCAACATTTGTGGTCAAATATTGTGTATCTGAAATATATTTGCAAAGAGAATGCTCGAAACAATGCAGTCTAAAGCACTTTTATTACATTTATGACATGACATCCATGACATTAAGACAAAAGTCTTGCTTCACTCACCTGCAAACACTCATACTTTCCATTCATTCGTGTAGACTACTTCATTAGAGACATTCACTGATCTCCTTTTCAATGAAAAAAGATAACAAAAGAGGTATATCAAATATAACTAGCTGAACTATATCTGTCCCTCATTTCTATATAAGCTTTCTGAGCATCACAGAATGATGCAGAGTTTGGACGTATGCCTCAGGCTCCTGTACGTCTTCAGACGCTCCTTTTTAGCATCAGTTCCGTTTACTACATGAGTAACTACTGGCATGCTGTCCACTGCTTGTCGTTTATGTGAGCGGTGTAAGAGGATTCGATAGACTCCAGTGATGGAGCTCCTGCAGTCTTTGCCCTGGTTGTTACGAATGTGGTCTGCGGTGATGCCAAAAGCCTCCAGGGCGTTTTTCACCTCTATCTCATGCTCTTCAAGCTCCCCTAGCTTTGACTCTGCCAGATGGAGCGGGTCCATTTTAAAGGGCTCCATGGCCTTGGGAAACTCCACCGGCAGCAGCCACTCGCAGCCCATCATCTGTTCTACACTGTAGCGGTCAGACGGCTGGGATTGCAGGATGCCCCGGATCAGTTTCTGACAAGCTTCCGGAACCCAGGTAGGCACTGTGTACGACCCATCGAGGATGCAGCGCTTCAGCTTGGCCACCGTTTCGGCACGGAAGGGCATGGAGCCGGTCACCATGAAGAAGAGCATGACCCCCAGGGCCCAGATGTCCACGCAAACACCTATGTAGTGTTCGTCTCTGAAGAGCTCAGGGGCGGCATAAGGGGGAGAACCGCAGAAGGTGTTGAGGGTCTCGTCGCGACGGCTGACGGTGCTGAAGCCAAAGTCTCCCACTTTAACACATGTGCTACAGGTGTAAAAAACATTCTCTGCTTTCAGGTCTCTGTGAATGATGTTATTGTCATGCTGCAAAATGACAAAGAGAAATTACTATTAACAACTAAATACATAGATATTTTGAGTAACAATGTTGATACATTAATTTAACTGGAGATATATATATACACACACATACTTTAAATTGATATACTTAAAGGACAAGTTCGGTATTTTACACTTAAAGCCCTGTTTACAGATCGTATCTGATGAAATAGAACGGTTAAGATTAAAATTTGGACACATGCTCCTGTCCCGAGAATTTTAGGTTTATTTCGCTTTTGTGGACCTATTTTGCCAAACGCGTCACACCCGTGATTCTTCCGTTGAGAGCTTGAATAATAGACACTCCAGCCCAGTTGGTGGCGATAATGCACCTTTGCCAATTGCAAGCAAACCACGGGCATTTCATTGAATACACAGAAGAAGCGGCGGAGTAATACCGTAAAGGTGCTGCGGTCTCACAGCACGTCCTATTAAGTCAATGGAGTTGGACAAAAACTACGATAAAACCTGTTGGAATGCATCTTTTTCAGCGATTTTTTAGTGAACATATCAGTGAACACCCCTGACCACTCGGTGAGTTTCACGTCTTTGTAAACGAAAGTTTAATGTGTTTTTAGGACGGAATCTTCCAGTGCATATAGACAACCATTGTGGGGGGGGGGGGGGGGGGGGGGGTCCCTAAAATTCTCGGGACAGCAGCATGTGTCCAAATTTTAATCTTAACCGTTCTATTTCATCAGATACGATCTGTAAACAGGGCTTTAAGTGTAAAATACCGAACTTGTCCTTTAAATCAGTTTTTTTTTATATTATTGTTTAAGAAATAATAATAAAAGACAAATTTTTATTTTATGCCTCCCAAAAATATCAAAATGAATTTAAATTTAGAGATTAAAAACATGTTTATCATAGAATACATTTTATGTTGGAATATTTCATTTCTAATTGTTTTGGATCAAATGTAGCAATCTATATACAGGGTTTGAAATTAACTTTTTTAAGTTACCGGCCATTCAGAACTTCTACTAGCCAAAACAAAATGATCAGAAATAAACCAGATTATCAATGTCACAGCTTAAATTTAAAAATAGCCTATTTATTATTAAATCTCATTCTGAACTATTCTATTGCTTTCAGATTTATGACGGTCAATCACTGTTTGTGATTACTGTACCATTCAAATAAAATGAAAAATAAATAAAGACAAAATTCTCTGTGGCTTCTCTTATTATTGCCTTGAGTTTACCTGCACGTAGCAATAAAGACACAAGCACGCTTTTTGCCCAAAAGTCTTGGACATGCGGCATTTATGAGAACGAATTAGAAAAAGTGGCCTCTTAATTGTCGCCTAAGGCTCCAACGGAGCAAACCAGACGGGAAACACCATGCCTTGGACATCTTAAACTTTCAGCCCACAATTCTCATGAATTGCCTCCTTGAATTCTATTCCATGCTTCATGTACATCTCACCATATGCTTCACGGCTGAGAGAACTTGAGAGAAGACAATCTTGCTGTCGATGTCGGAGAGCTTTCCCTCTGTGCTGATCTTTGTGTAGAGCTCTCCTCCGCTTGCGTACTCCATGACCAGGTGCAGGCGGGTCAGAGTCTCCACCACCTCGTACAGACGGATGATATTTGGATGGTGCAGCTTTTCCATGCTTGATATCTCCCGGGAGAGAAGTCTTTGGGTCTTTTGATCGAGCTTGGTCTTGTCCAAGATCTTAATGGCTACTTTGTCTGTGAATGACAACATAAAGTTTCAGCTACAGGAGCTTCTCATTCAGAAAACATTCATATTCTTTTGTCTTTGATACTTAATGCATTCTAATGCAATTTGTATATATGAACTGCTTTGTCAAAACAGCAGTAAACGTCCACTGTAATAAAGGAAAGACCTTTGAGCAGTTTTGATATCAGATATGGTGTGCCATGCGATATGGAATGTCATTCTACACCCTTTCTTCAAGATCTGCTGCAACACAACAAATACACTGTGCATGTAATTCACATCGCTTTGAAACGGCACACCACAACCTCCTATCCCTTACACACACCAATCTTTGATGAGGCCTACAGCAATTCTAAAGGTCTCGACAGAAATGTGACACCTCAAACCGATCCATCTGTGTCTGAACCAGACAACTTGTCTCAGCTTGACTTTGACCGAGGGCATGCTTCCCACATTATCAATGTAACCCTGATTGTCGGGACACATTTTCATCCATACAATAACACTGACCATAAAGCACACTTACTGGGTTATATGGGTTAAAACTACATATACAGCACTGTATCACAGCAACAAGTTTGGCAGGAAAATATTATTTGAATGTATATATTAGTTGGGGAGACTTAATATTCAACAATATTATTGATTTGACTGCACTGACACTATTGGATGAGAGCTGAAATGAGATGGACGATGACATCACTGTTTTTCTGCGGAACTGCTTTATAGATATTAGATGAAATTAACTAATTTAATAATTGATGATTTTTACAACGGAACTGAATCAACTGTGAACTGACTTTAGCTGAACAATGACACAATTCTCTTTTTATAGGCTGCTTTACAGCCGAAATGAACTCTGTTTGGATCATTGAATTATTTGTTTTCGCTGTAAAGCTGCTTTGAAAAATCTGTATTGTATAAAGCGCTATATAAATAAAGGTGACTTGATTACCTGTTTTGGATCAAATGTAGCAATATTCTAAATATCTGAGTTGTAATATACAGTATATATTTAATTTTTCACAACTTTCAACATGTTTAGTGATGTTGCACCATTCAAAAAAGTAAATAAAAAAATAACGATTATTAATTATAATATAAAAATATTTAATACTTACATTTTAAAAAAATTGTAATATTCAGAATATAAAAAAAACCCTGATAATTCTCTGTATACGCTGCTGATAAAAAGTTTGGGGTCAGTCAGTAAGATTTTTATTATTAGTAATTTCTGTAATTTCATATTTTTTTTAGCAAAGACGGATTCAATTGAAGAAAAGTGAAAGTAAAAACGTTTACATTGTTACAAAAACTTACTATTTCACAAAACAAATGGTGTTCTTTTGAACTTGAGTAATGGCTGATGAAAAGTCAGCTTTGCCATCACAGAAATGCATTTAAAAAAATATATTAGAAAAGAGTCATTTTAAATTGTAATAATATTTCACAATATTACAGTTTTTACTGTATTTCAAATAAATGCAACCTTGCTGAGCAGAAGATACTACTTTCAAAAACATTTAAACAAATTTAAATTTCTAAACCACTGAAAAAAAGTGAATATTTGACTTTTCAAAATTTCACAATTCTCAACATGTTTAGTGATGTTGCAACAACGATATGAATTATTCTAATATTAATTGTATTAAAAAATATTTAGTACTTAAAAATGAGTCTAAATATACAAAATTGTATACAAACATTAGGGGTCATCAATATGGATCGATAAAATCGGTACCTTTATTTTGACACTCTCCACATTTTCACGCAATGTCTGTCTATGCATTACCGGCGCCAACGCGTGCATTCTCGTTTAAACACATCTGTCAGGGCTCGGCAATAAGGACTCCGTGGACACAGCGTGAAAGACGGAGTGCTGAATGATCACAAAACTTTTATCAGTAGCACGCGTTTTAAGTCTTGCCAGTTTAAGGATTCAAGCACAAACTGACGAAAAAAAGAAAATATTTCGATACTCGAGCACAGAGTGAGAATTTTTCACAGAGAGAGTTCTCTTTCGTGCTTGAACGGACAAAATTATGTCAGAATGCCCGTCTTGGCGAATATCCTAGTGAACACAGTCATTCATGTCTTAAGTAAATGTAAAATGTTAACTACATTTTTTATTTCTGTGCCTGAAAACCTCTGTTAGACCTGAAAAACCTGAAAAGCACTGATTAATGCATTTGTCTCTGTTCTATTGTAATTTGGTTATCTGTAGAAAGTATTCTTAGCATTGAGTCTTTGCATGTCTGCATTTGCCCCAGACTGGGATCAGTTTCAGCCTTCTATAATTTACTGGGAAGACCTATATAGAGGTCAATGCAACTAAAAAACAGGGCTCTAAGTATGCATTTCCAGGCACATTACATGAAACTTTGGTGTCAGTGGGCTGCTCTAAGATGAACACCGCGATATCTCAACCATCTACTGTAGCTTACGGGAAAACTTCTCAGGAAAGTCAAAGCATATGTACCATTACATACAACTGCTTACCTTTCGTTAGAGCGTGGATGCCCAGCTTGACGTGAGAAAAGTTTCCGCAGCCGATCTCGCCACGTATCTTGTAGAAGCCGATGCGGCGACCCACGGTGAGCTCTCGCACCATCTTCTCATCTTGGCACATGTCCAGATTGAGCTTCTCCAGCGGGGTGAGGCGGCGCGGCTGGGTCCCCTCGTCGTCCGTGCAGATGTCGGAGCTGTCTTGTCGGCTCCATCGTGCATAACGCTGGGGACCCACAACTGAGACCCCAACGGAGCCCCCCCCCCCAGACGGATAGACGGCAGTCATCCTGCCACAGGCCACTGGGGGGCTTAGCTCATGGCAGGAGACCTGGAACTAAAGCACCACCTGAAGGTATAAAATGATACACAAGGAGGAAGATCAATTTGCTTGACCTCGACTTATAAACTCAAGGAGCTTATTATAGAGCAAATAACATGATATAATGTATTATATAACTACTATTTTAAATATTATTGTACACTATAAAAAAGTTGCTGCCTTAAATTTTGTAAGTACAATCAACTTGGATGTTTAAGTCATCCCAACTTAAATTACATTAAACTGACTGAATCTTGTATATTTTTGTAAAAAAAAATTTTTTGATGAGTTAAAGCAATGTAAAAACATATGTATAGCATAATATGTACAGCATATGTAACAATAGTAAATACAAGTATAATAAATAATGAATACATTTTTTTTTTTACATAAACTAATAATAATGTATATAAATACATTTTAATAAAATAAATGAACTATTTAAGGATTATTTCATTGCAAAGCATCATCACACATTCATGAATAGTCCTCTCACCTTCACATGTTGTCCTGAATGTCTGTGTCAGTTTCCAAAATTAGCTCATTATTGCCACATCTCAGCTCAAAGTTATACACATATCCAAGTATAAAGGAGTAGATGTTTAGGGTCGTCTGCTTCACCCAAGCGGCCAGGTGCACAATGCTGTTCCTTCCCCTCAGTCCTGCGTCTCCCTGAACCTCATCAGATATGCCCGATTTAATTGGTGAGTTGCCTCAGCGATAAAAATAGACTGGGGATCAGCGTTGAGAACGATGAGGGCTGTGATTGTTGCCTGGCTGCTATAACAAGGCTCCACGCTGCCCTCGGCAGTCCTGGTTTCTGGTATGGCGCTTCTTCTCATTTAACATCTTTGGCTGGTTGGTCATTCAGAAATGGGGAAACCACATGGAAAACAGCCACTCCCTCTGATCTGTTCATGTCGGTGTGTGTTTTTCTGAGCTTCTGACTCACTCTACAGTCTTCTTTCTGGGATTAGCGTGTAGAGAGATCCTAATCCGTGCCTTTTTTAGTGGTCCTTAAACAAAGAATTCCTGTTTACCTGGGAAGAGTATATATATATATATATATATATATGGAGAGAGCGAGAGAGAGAGAGAGAGAGAGAGAGAGAGAGAGAGAGAGAAAAATACATTAAGACCATGACACTGCCTTTACCCTGTCCTTAGCTCACCTTTCCGTAAACTAAACCCTTAGTTTATGGGTTTTTTTCTTTCAATTTAGTTTGTCTAAACCTGTGTGGAGTTTTTTTAAGCTTTCACATTATTAAATAATGAAAACAAATTTTTACAATTAAATTATTTAAAATTAAGAAAATAAAAAGAAACACGTATCTATATTTAAATTTGAAATAAATGAAATGTGTTACTACAAAAGTGGCTGAGATCAGTGTGTGTTTTGTGTGTTTCAGGATGCAATTAGGGTGAGTTTGCTGATGTAGTTTCTTTAACAAAGTCCCTAAAGAGCATAATAGAAGTACACAGAGTGCCCTAGAGCCACTGAGCACTAACAGCACACATAAAAAAGCCCTACACACCCATTATGCCACAAATATCACGATGTATGAAGCAATAACAGAATATCAATTCAGATTACGCTTAATCTGACTATTGACAGTAAAACAATTACAAAAGTAAACACCACTGTTTTAAAAAATAAATAAATAAACTTTTAATTTAGCAAGGATGCATTAAGTTGATCAAAAATGATAGTCAAGTAATTTATAATATTACAAAATATATATATTTCAAATAAATGCTGTTCTTTTGAACTTTATATTCATCAAAGGATCCTGAAAACATTTAACTGTTCAAAATTGATTATAATAAGAAATGTTTGTTGAGCAGCAAATCAGCATATTAGAATGATTTCTGAAGGATCATGTGACACTGAAGACTGGAGTAATGATGCTGAAAAGTCCGCTTTGTAATTACAGTAATACATTATAGTTTGAAATGTTTTGAAATAGACGGTGGGAACCTATGTAACTGACCCCAAACTTTTAAATGGTAATTTAAGTATTGAATCATTCATAAAGTTGATTGAACATTATTTTCATAGAGAGATGATGGAGTTACCATATCTATCTATTTTCAGAAAGTGTACAAATATAGCTAATAATACTTTTATGGACAGTTTTTTTCTTTGCACATGCTCTTTGATCAAAGGACACCAGGTGTGTTAAATTGAGGCAGTTTCTCCTCAAAGGACTATTGAGCATTGCACCTGCACATACACCTTTAAGTGTGACGATGTGTTCTTTGCAGGTGGAGACGAGCGGTGATGCTGATATAAGCTGCTGAGCTTGGTTTTCAACGGGGTTCTTTGACGCAGTTGTATTCTTTTGTTCTAACTCCCTGAGCATCAGCATTTTAGGATTATATCCAAACCAACCAGATCTGTAGAAAGTGCTTTGAAGCTGATCAGGTGTTGCAGTCATGTACCTGTGTACTGTATATCTCTCTAACTTGTTTGTGTTACTACCATAAATGATCAGTGATTTGACAATCAAATAAGAACCCAAACAGTCTTATACGCAACCAGCAGGTCTAACTGAGAGGTCTTTTTCTTGAGCATGGGCTTTGAGCACTGAGCATTGAAAGCATAAGACTGCAGGTTCATTCGCACAACAACATTTTGTTGATTTCAACAATCCTGAGTGAGAAATACACTGCTTTTTGAAAGTTTTGGGTCAGTAAATTTTGTTTTACTGTTTTTGAAAAAGAGCTGCATTTATTTGATAAAAATACAATAAAAACAGTAATATTGTGAAATATTAATACATTTATATATATATATATATATATATATTTTTTTTTTTTAATGTAATTTATTACTGTGATGGCAAAGCTGCACCACTCCAGTCTTCAGTGTCACATGATCCTTTTTTGGAGCTCAAGAAACATTTCTTCTTATAATCAATGTTGAAAACATTGCTTAATATTTTTTCAGGATTCTTTGATGAATAGTAAGCTCATAAGAACAGAATTTATTTTAAATATTTTTTGTAACAATTTAAATGCCTTTAATCTTTGAAAGTATATGAATACAAATGTCATCAGTGTACCTTTAGTGCACTGATTGATAAACTGATCATTATATAAACAGTGGGATGGTAGCATGTACAGATCAACATAGGGCTGAAAATCTACATTTATCTGATGTAGATATTTGACCTTCCTTATATTTTCTATCATTCTGATTGCCCTACTTCACACAGTCTATTTACCACGGCATAGCACACAAAATCAAAGTGATGTTTCTCATGAATACTCAAATCCTCAGGCTTCAAACGCCGTGCTGTACGTGTGTGTGCTGCTGCTGCTGATTGCTGAAGGGGCTGCAAAGATTCAACCGCTGACAAAATTCTCTTTTAAAGTGTAAACCAAGCAGGAATACTAAAACGATCCATTCAAGTGAATGGATGTGCATGTGTCTGCATTATGAACTCCTTCTCTTTCTCTCTCCCCCCATTTTTCGCCCCCTATCTTGATCCCTAGAATTAAACCAACTTTTTTTTCTTTTTTTTTGCTGCTGTGCCTTTAAAGGGTTAGTTTACATAAAAATTAAAACTCTGTCATTAATTACTAACCCTCATGTCGTTCCAAACCCGTAAGACGTTCGTTCATCTTCTGAACATCTTTTTGATGAAATCTGAGAGCTTTCTGTCCCTCCATTGACAGCTATGCAACTTCCACTTTGACGCTTCAAAAAGTTTATAAATTGATCGTAAAACTAATCCATATGAATTGAGTGGTTTAGTCAAAATTTTCTGAAGAGACACGATGATTTTATATAATGAGCAGATTTAATTTAGGCTTTTATTCACATTTAAACATTGACCTAATTGGTTTTTGCGGAAGCTCAAACTTTGTTGCGTAACACACGAAAACGAACCTCATTGGTTCTTGCTGAAGCTCAAACAGGCTGCGTAACATGAGAATGAACCTCATTGGTTCTCACACATCAAGCAAACATTTACCACTGCTGATGTGTGAGCTGATGAATGTTTATTTGTGAATAAAAGCCTAAATTCAATCTTTTCATCATATAAAACGATCGTGTCTCTTCAGAAAATTTGGACTAAACCGCTCAATTCATATGGATTCATTTTAGGATCTCTTTATGATCTTTTTGAAGCGCCAAAGTGGCAGTTGCGTAGCTGTCAGTGGAGAGACAGAAAAGCTCTCAGATTTGCCGTCGGATCCGATATCAACCTGCTTTACCCCTAAATAAATATATTTTTAAAATGTATATAATTTAATGAATTAATAATTTCATGTCACACATTTGGAACAACATAAGCGTGAGTAAATGATAACAGAATTTTTATTTTTTAGATGAAATATCCCTTTCATAGTGTACATTTTCTATTGAAATCTTTTTTTGTCTAATTTCTAAAACCCAAATTCAATATCAATTCGTCAAAAACAGCAAAAAGCTCATCATTTAGCTCCTCTCTGGTACACGACACCATTAGCATGAGTCTCACAGGCAGGATTTAGAATGTGGTACTTACATCAACTGTGTGACTCCCTTTGCACTGACTACGCGTGAAGCATTGTCCACAGGGGCCATTTCTACCAATACGGCCCTGATCTACACACAAGATAAACACTCCCCAAATGGGATATCAGTGGCCCCTGAGCTTTGTTGCATGAACAGGGCTCAGCTAGTAAAATCTTTCTCTCAAATGCAGGCACTCATTCTACAGAAAGTAACATTCTTACTCACTTGCTCATTCACTCTATGACTTTGCTCACTGCATCCGAATTGATCAAATTCATAGTACTCATTAAATAGTAGGCAAAAAGTCTTTGATTTTTTTTTTTATTTAAAAAGTCGATTCTGAAGTGCACATCCTTTTGATATGTTACTATCCCACAAGGCCATGGGGGAGGATCTAGGAATGGCAGTAAAGCAGTAATGCAACTGACACCGTAAGTCACATGACACTGACAATATAGCAATGATATAGCAAACGTAGTACAATCATCCTACAAGGAACATCCTTGTAAGTTCCAAATCAAATGTAGTACCTAATCAGTATGCGATTTCATTAGCAGCTTTCGTGTACACACTCATAGGCACTGCAACACAAAGCCCCCCTGTGTGTGTTTTGATTGAGACACATGGCCAGAGAGGGGAAAAAGAGCTCAGTAGTGAAAAGATCAGGGACAATAGGGGGCCAGAGGTGCCAATCTGGAATTTCCATCACGTAGCTACAACTACCGAATGGCAAATCATTTATTGAGGAATAAAGCACTTAAAACCTTTTTTTGGACCTGATATCAAACCCAAAGCCAAGCACTGTATGTCATATCACACGAGAAGAGAAGGCATTTAAAGGGATAGTTCACACAAAAATGAAAATTCTGTCATAATTTACTCACCCTCATGTTGTTCCAAACATGTATGAGTTTCTTTCTTCTATTGAACACAAAATAATATATTTTTAAGAATGTTGGTAACCAGAGAGTTGACTTCCAAGTACATATTTTGAGGAGGCACTGCAATACACGACGAAATGAACTGGTTACGTCTCTTTCTAAATAATGCTATTAATTCTTCCAACTGCATTAAAATGCATAAAACCACAAGCATCACACATGCTTTAGAACATGTAAACAGATTTTGATACATATCTGAATATGTCCATTTTAATGAGTCCTTAAATAAGGAACATAATTAAGAAGTTCAATTGATGTTTAGACCTTTGAGGGAAAAACATGCAGATTATGCGACGAAACCACAAGGCTGTTTCCGTTGTATTGTGCCGTTAATGTATTCCCAACGCATCAAAGCGGCTTTAATCTCAGACCTAAAACCATGTTTCATGTCATCCAACTAAGGAGTCATCAAAGGGGCCTGAACAAAAGTTGACATCAATCCGTGAGAAACTAGAAAGGATCATTCGATATCATAAATTACAATATTCTCAGTAAATTAATACTTCTATTCAATAGCTATATGGGATCAGCTTTGTTCATTCAGGCCTGGAGATTCACACACCTGTACTGTTCAAACACTAATGCGGTTTTATTATTTACACCTGAGACCCTCTGTAGACCCCCACAAATTCCCTAAAGCAAGACTAAAATCATGTTAATCACAAATGGCATTTGATTAGAAGATTTAAAACCAGTTTGTCAAGTTTTGTAAATGGTAAAATTGCAAAATATGATGACATTTTTTACACTAATAATAATAAAAATAGTAAATATAATATGACATTATTTAAATTAATTAAATATAAAACAATATTAGCCTACGGGCAACAAAATTGCTCTTCAAGGATAAGACACTTTCCTGACACTGTTGACAACACGCATGTTAGTGCTAGTTGAACTGCAATATGATCATAAAATATGAAATATATATATATATATATATATATATATATATATATTATGACTAATAATATATACTTTTTTTTTTTTTTTTAAATGAGATGATGTTCGCCAAATATGAATTGTAGTTTATAGGCTCCAACTGCTGCTGGGTAGTAACACACCAGGTACATCAACACCAAGATTTGTCGATTGATAGCTACACAATTGATATCTAGAAGCCTTGTAAACAATTTGTAAGCATACATTAACTGATCATGCTTTTATGAATGTACAAATCTCTCATATAGTGAGAATAGATTAGGGTAAATATCCTTACCTTACTTAGGCGTTGCGAGATCATTCAGTGTCTTATCTCGGTGCGTGTCATTGGCCTGAATGTGATGCGTGAGGACTCCAGGCACCATCACAGCAACAGGGAGGCTAAGTGATGGACAGCTTCGTTACCCAATCACATTTTAGGGCGGGATTAAGTGGTGTCTCAAACCAATAGGCTATTAGGACATTTCTTAGACAGACTAAAAAATGTGGGTCTTTTGAAATTGGCTAAAAATATACAATATGTAAAAATAGTTATATATGGACGGCTATAGTTTTCTAAAAAACAACAACAAAAACAGTCACTTACCTTTTAGTGTAATGTGGCACTATCCTAATCAACTTTAATAAAGTATCAATTGAATATTACTAATGGTGATCCTATAAACCAGTGGTATCCAAATGGTTTCATCCCACTTGCAAGTAAATATAACCATCCCCTTTCAGAATATAAAGACAGCTATATATTTTATAATTTATTTATGAATAACAATTTAAACTATGTGAGAAAAACACGTTTTGAGATAAAACAAAATGCTTCCATGTTGGCTTTTGTAAGAATATAAAAAAGAATAAAATTGATGCATTCAATTTACTAAAAGTACATTTTGTAATAATCATATTTTTTAGGCTCCCAGTCCCCACTATCCAACACACTGTTCAAATAATAAAAAAATTGGTTTTCTTATTTTCTTCTTATTTGCATCTTCATGCAGCCCTCTTAGAAGTTTGCTGATGACCCCCCTGGTTGAAAGCCACCTATCTTGAGGTTCCCTGGCGGCCAACGCACCTCCGTTTGAAAAGACCTTTAACACATGTCTGCTTCAACAGTAAAGAGTTGCTTCATGTCCCAATTCATAATGCAACTACTCAAAATAGGCTCAGGGTTTCAATCTGTGACAAACATTTCACAAGGTTGCAGACATTCAGATTTCTCTCTCCTCTAGCATCTGCATGATCACTGTAATTCAGCATTGAAAGAAAAAATTAGAAACAAGCCAGGACTGCATTTATGTTTCTCTGGATTATTTGGGAACACATTTTGCACTTTTTTTTTATTTTATGAAAATAAGCTTCTTACACACACTATAAACATACATCCAAAAACAAAAAAACATTTCTTCCACCCCAGAAACAGTCTTGGCGACGTGCATTATTCTCGAAATCAATTACATCTCTAACTATTCTTATCCACAACATACATTAAAAACATGACTGAACCTGTGATCAGATTTATAGAGACACTGCTTTCAGAGAATTGATACGCATAGCTGAAAGAAATTAAGCAGGTGATCCAGCTTGGTTGGATGACACTAGAATGAGCATTACTGTATAATTTAAGGGGTGGGAAAGGAGAAAAGGCCTGGTTAATCTCCCCATTTCATTCTGAAAGTGTCCATGCACAGCAGAAGCCTTTCATACATTTGCAATCTTTTCTTCTTTCGAACAGTCCACGTCCTCTTGTTTAACGTCACAGTCTGCTGGTACTGTAACAGTCACCTGTGCTATTTGGATGTCCATTGCTTGCTCTTTCAATCTCTCACCGTCTACTTGTAAAACCACTGTCTCTTCCGTCTGAGGCGTCTCTTCCTCCGCCACTAGAGTCTCCTCAACAGCAACAACATCCACCGGCTCCACAGTAACATGCTCCACCCGTATGCCACCCTCCAGTATAACCCCCTCCTCTCCCTCCACAACCTCTGCCATAGTCAAGACTGTGGTTGGGTCTGAAATCATGACTTCCTCGGTGACGATAACCTTTTCCTGTAAGTCGTGGTGTTCTTGCAGATGAGTATGGAGGTCTCTGGGTTGTGTGAACCACTGATCGCAGAGGGTGCAATGATTGGGTTTCTCACCCGTGTGGGTCACCAAATGGTCCTTGAACTGCTCCCAACTATTGAAAACACTGCTACAAACCTGAGGTGTGAAAAAAAGATGAGTGAATAGAAATATAAGTGAATAGGGCTTCATGAAAATAATGCATCCATTATATAAAATGCATACATCGCATTTCTGAGTGAAGCACTGAACAGCTCTTGCACGCTAACAGCTCTTGCTCTGGTGTTTTTAGTGTCTGATAGAGGCTCAGATCACAATAAATGCTGCTCTACAGTCGACACAAACTGATCTCGCCATGTTCTGTGAGTTTTGGTCACTTATAATGTGCATTTGGGAAGGCAACACGCACAAACTATCTCCCCAAACTTGTAATAAGCGCTTATAAATCAGTTGTCAACAATAGATACGATTTAATAACCTGCGTTTTTCTTTCAAAATGATGCTTTGACATTCAAAACTGAAGATGTTAAGACAACCATAAATATTAGCCTTGTGATTTTACAGTTGTACTCTCAACAAAATTATATTTTCTTATATTTTATAGTGTAATATTACACATTTTACAGTACAAGGACAGCAAACCCGGAGTTAAAATCATAAATTGCAATTTTTATCATAAGTGAGTTTTTCAGAAAGGTTGGTATATTAAAATACATATTTGGACAATATGTTATTGGTAAAAACCAACCTGGCATTCATAGAGCTTCTTTCGCCCTTTTTTGGCTCCAGAGCCATTTTGACACGCTGACATGTGGCACTTCAGCGTACTGTTCCTGGCAAAACGTTCATGGCATTCTGGACACTCAAAGGGTTTCTCACCTACACATATATGGATAAGTGAAAAACTGATTAGATATTAAACTTGAATACATTTATAAAGATACATTTAACCTCATAATAGCTCACTCACACACCTGTGTGCTTCCTTAAATGCTCTTTGAAATGTCCAAAATGATCGAACTGCTTTTCACAGTACTCGCAAACATGCACTTTCTTTTTCTGCCGTCGGGACTGTTCCTCTGCATCAAAATGAGAATTATTCAGGTGCTGTTTAAGAGCTCCTTCCCGAGCATATACTTTGCCGCAGTGCCTGCAGACAAAGCCCCTATCCGGGGTAGCGGTGTGAGTCTTCATGTGCTGTTTGAGGTGGTAGTAGAGTTTGAAGCAGCGGTCACACTTGTCACAACGGAAAAGGTTGTCCAGCTGAGAGATCTGGACCTCCACCACTTCAATATTCTCCAGCGTCTTGGAGGCAATCACAGTCTCTTCCGGCACGACTACTGTCTCATCCTCCTTTTTCATCACATGGAGTGTCTGCTCTTCCTGTTGGTACTTGCTAGTGATATCAGCCAGCAAAGCCAACGCGGAGTCATCCGAAGACGGTTCGGTGGAACTCCTGGCAGCATCCACTACCTCCACCAGACCGCTTTCCTCCACCTCGATATGTTCCTCATCAACCTCCACCTCGATTTCAACAGATTCAGTCTCCACTGAAGGAAGAGTCTCAGTGATCACATTGAAGGTCTCTGCGATCTTCCTCTTCTTAGCCTTGCTTTTTCCAGCCAAGGCCTGGGAGGGGTTTAATGAGGTGGTACCATTCCTTCTAGGTGGGAGAAGAAAACTAATAGTTTAATAATCAACTACAAGATCAAATCAAGCACAAGATTTTTTTTTTTTAGAAGTAGAATAGGTGAGTAACCTGTTGTTCAAGGCTTTAATTGCCTCCTGCATTTGAAGGTACTCTGCTGCTCTCCAGACATCACTGACTTCTTCCTCACCATCCACAGCTAATGTAGCCGTATAAGTGAACTCCATTAGGTGGCGGAAGGCAATGTTGCCAACACCTGTTCATTACAACAGAAATATTGAAGTAATGTTTATTATTTGAGCATATAACATTCTGGAGTAATTTTTTGATTTTCACTATCGGGGCTGGGGGTACGTAACGGCAGAAATGTGCGTTTTGTCAACTAGTCCACTTGTTGGAACCAAAAACATGAGGTCCAACCTGAGCGGATTCAGGTCTGATATTAGTAGCCTCTGGTTTCTGGTAAAACAAATTGTGCTTTTACACAATGGTCCCAAGAATATCTGAAAATCTTTTAAAATATGCCCACTTTCCATTGTTTGTTTTGGGCATTTAACAAAATATATATAAAAAAATGTTTTTAATAAAAAAATAAATATGTGATAATGTTAATATCCCCGTTCTTCTCAGTCAATCTGTGCTTCTATGTATTTATCTGTTTATTTTTTAACACCATGCCAACATCCCAGCTTCTGTGGCTATTTCCATGGCAAGAAAAAATGCCATGGATAGTAAACTATATCGGTTTTTAAAATAAATGTTTGCTAAAACTCAAAAAATATAAAAAATATATAATAATAATAATACATACATATACATATATATATATGGTTTGTAAAGTAAAAAAAAAAACCTTCCAAAATGTTAACTGAATAAAAAAAAAAAAAGGTTCCTCAAGGTATTAAAACCAGCACAATCTAACAGAACATGGATAAGGATAAAGGATTTTGACAAATTATCATGTTGGGGAATATTCTCTTAAAATTGAACAATTTGTGTCATCCTAGAATGGCCTATTCAGCAACAGGTATGAACAATCTTGTCCCATCAATTTAGAAAAATTATTTACAAAAAACTCCCAACACTGGGACTGATTTTGTGCTTCTGTGTGTAAATGATCAAAACCTCCTGGATACTGGTGCATGCAGTGCACTCCATTCGAGAGATTGAGAGCAGCTATTGGCGTGTTAATTTATTAATATTACCAAAAATATACATTTCCTAAAACATTAAAATGTACTGTAGCTAATATAAACGTTATGAAGAAAATGAATTATATCAACAAATAAGGTAGGAAGACAGGCATACTTTTAAAACTACACCTCCCATGGTGTTTCTTATTTGTCAACAAATGACATTTTGGGAAATTATCAAAATTAAACTTAAAAAACGTGTGTTTGGAAAAAAACCAGCCAGTTCATCTTTATGGCCGGTCGACCAGTGCATCTCTAGTCCTGGGTCAGACTCTGGTTTTTCTTTTAAAAAAATTGGGTAAGAATTGATTCGAGGCAGCTCTTAGGACCCAAGAAGACCTCTACTGAAGTATATCTGTCTTCAATTAAAAAAATTCTGCCAACAAGCAGAAAACTATACTGTGTTGCAGAAAGGCACTTCCAGTTTAGACCGCTTTGCTGATTAAAACTGCCATTATCCAGGAAAAATAGGCAAAAGGTAATACTATACTCTTCATTATGGCAATAATATATAACCATTTTTGGTTACATACAATTGTATGTATTGTTAGGTACCTTCAATCTCCACTAGAGGCTCTTGAGTGAAGTCCTGGAAGAATTTGTGGAAAAACTGACTGCATGCAGCCAAAACAGCTTTGTGGGCCCTAAACTGATGTCCTGTTAAATAACCAGAAATCATCAGCACCACCGAATATGTGCAACTTTTAATTTGACTGTATAACATTTAGCATAATTCAGAAAGGCATTAGGTTAAGAGAAGCAGAGACTGGAAACCTTACCATCCACAATGAGAGTGATGTCTGTGAACTGATCCAGCTGACGCTGCTCATTCAGTTTGTCAAGCATCACTTTATAATGGGCTGGAAACTCATGCCCATAGTCAACATCTCCATCAACTGACATGGTTCAGCCCTTGCCCTGCGCATGCAAGTACTATGAAGAAGGAGGAAAAAACATGATGGAATGAGAAAATTATTTATGTATAGTATTTATGTTATAATAATAATAATAATAATAATAATAATAATAAAGAAATGAAGATACATGTGACCTCTTGGTAACAAAAAGCAGTTACAATAATTTTTTTTTTTAAATGTTGCCTACAAGATTAAACTGTTAAATGTCAAAGCATTTTTAATGCAAGGCTATTTATCTGCAATCTTTAACATAATTGTTTCATTCAACACAGATAATGCGTTTAGATAAATTAAGCACATACTTTGTAATGGCCCCTATGCCAACAGATCCATAGATTAGCGGGCATATCTAAGCAGCATGCCGAATAAGCGCGCATTTCTACAGGGAGCTTCTCTACGCAAGACTGGCAGCTTTACACCCAGCGGTTTTACTGCTATAAAAGCCACGTACTTCAAAAGCCCAACCGTATAGAGATCCTACAGAAATCTACAAACGGAAAAAGAAGCACTGTGTGCAGGTCAGCTTCATGTTCCTCGCACGCTGGGCCTGTGGCTGCTAACGCATTCGCCATTTGTTTTCTGGACCATTGTCGTTACGTCATCAAATCGCGCATTAAAATGCTATTTTAATCAGACAAATTCCCTTTCGCCTAAATAATGAGTGACGCCGGGCGTCTAACGCTCCGGAGAACTTACCCCGGGTGACGCTCTGATGCTTATTGCGGTTGTTTATACGCGTTGGAGGCCTGAAGCGATCAATGTGCTGTTTTTCCTCCGCTCGTCGAAAAAGGGCGGTCGTTCTACTCTGGCCTCGAGTTCCCATAAGCCCTTGCGGATGAGTTTTATCGCGCGAGGCTGATAGGTGGCGGTTACCAAAGCAACGGTGCCCAACTACGACCCGTTATATTCAAGTATGGAAAAGGTCAATAAGATTCAGATTCATTATTTATTGTCCATTCTTAATTTGTTTTCACAGACTGTACCAGGAGCAACATTCAACACGCATAACATGCACATACCACGCAGAATTTTGTACACATAATAGAAATAATTGCAAAAATAAATAAATAAATAAAAACTTTTACAGTAAATAAATTAGGCATTCTGTGAATTCAATACTCTTATAGCTGAGAGTACAAAACTTTTCCCTAGCCTTGATTTTTTTATGGGGTAACGTTAGCTGTCTATCTGCGGCCTGAGGGAAGAAGGGTAAAACATGAGTTAAGAGGGTGGCTGGGATTTTGTATAATGGTGTTTGCTCTACGAATTGTAATGTTAGCTGTGTCAATGAGAGCTGACAAGCTGGGTGTGGGAAGACCAATTATTTTTGAGGAAGTGTTAGTGATTTTAAGGAGCTCGTTTCTATTAGTGAGAGATATATTATTGGTCTATATTTACATTTTACAAACAAGCATTATACGAAAGCCAATCAAAGCCTTGTACATAGGCTACTCTTTCAGCATAAGATTTTATGTAGGCCTATTTATTTATTGATAATTGTAGGCTACAACACAATACAGGGAACAACCAAGACCAGATCTGCAGGTTTTATGAAGGTATATTTTAGACTAGACTAAGTAGAGAAAAATTGAAGGGAGCACAATACGTCACTCACTGTGTTCTCTAAATGTAACTGTCTAGGGAGAAACACAATGAGTTATGTTAGCATCGATTCAGAGTTTGAATATACAACTTCTAAAATATATAATATTTTAATTAATTTGACCAAAATTAAAAGCTTGAATATCTCTGCTTCCAACCACTAGAATAGTTTTTCCACAGAATTTTTGTCTGGTTTTCCAGTGCATATGTTTACAGATTCCTAAATTAAGATTTATAAATCACATTAAAAATGTCTACAGATTCTTAAATCAAGATTGATAAATGACATCAAATTTTAAATCTTTTTCTTTCTTTCTGTGAAACTGATCAAAATGAAATGAGTTTATTAAAACAAGAACAAATATCTGAATTATTTTTTAGAAATATCTCAGAAAAATCTAGGCTACTTAATTCAAAGGGACGTTTTCATAGATATTTGTTTTAAGCAAACTAATTTCGTTTTGTTCAATTTTTCAAGACTTTAGTTTACATTTGCATCTCATGTAAATGTATCTTGATTTAACCTAAATATACCTGTATATATATATATATTTTTTTTTTTTTTTTTTTTTTTTTTGCTATGCTGGCAACATTCAATGCCATGGCTAAAGTATAGACTTTACTTATGCCATGAAACACATATTAATAATGGAGAAATATCCCTTCTTATTTAGCAGTGAAACCTTATCACAAATAGGCACTTTTTTGGAGTGTGATTGTCATCCAATATAGTAGCTTCTGTTTAAAAACACAAATAATTATAATAATAAAAATACACAAATTACTAGAAATAAATCAGAATTTATTTAAATGAAAATATTAATTCTGATCAGTTAATTGTTGAAAATTAATTGTTGCTATATATTGTAATGTAATTTGTGAGAGATTTTTCCAATGCATATATTACACTGAATTATTGATTGACATACAAAGCTCTCCACTGCCCTCCTGAGGCACGCTTGAGATAACACCTATAATATCATATATTACAGGTGTTATCTCAAGCGTGCCTCAGGAGGGCAGTGGAGAGTTTTGTCTGTCAATCAATAATTCAGTGAAATATATGCATTGGAAAAAAAATCTTTTTACATTTAATCATTTAGCAGACGCCTTTATCCAAAGTGACTTACAAATGAGGAAAGCAATCAAACTAACAATCTGGAAGCAATGCAAGTGCTGTGACCAGTCCCAGTTAGTCTAGCACAGTTCACGTAGCACAGTTTTTTTTTTTTTCTAGATATATAGAATAAGTGTTAGTATTAATGGGTCAAGTGTTGAGCCATTTCTTGAAAGCGGCTAAAGACGCAGCAGCTCGGGTTGAGGCAGGTCATTCCACCAGCAGGGAACTGTCAAGGTAAAGGTCAAGGTTCTGGAGTGCACATACGTCTTAAGTAATGAGTTTAGGTATGGGGTGCAGAGCCAGTGGTTGTTCTGCATAAGTAAACATCAGTGCCTTGAATTTGATGCGAGCGGCAATTGGCAACCAAAGCAAGTTTGAGGAGAGGTGTGACGTGCGCTCTTTTCAGCTTGTTAAAGACCACTCTTGCTGCAGCATTCTGGATCAGATGCAGAGGTTTGGCAGTGCATGCTGGAAGGCCTGCCAAGAGAGCATTACAATAGTCCAGTCTGGATAGAATCAGAGCTTGGACAAGGAGTTGTGTAGCATGCTTCGATAGGAAGGGCCTGATCCTCTTAATGTTGTATAAGGCAAAACTGCAGGACCGGGCAGTTCTAGCAATGTGGTCTGTGAAGATTAACTGATCATCAATCTCAACTCCAAGGATCCTGGCTGTCCTGGATGTAGTTATGGCTGACGAACCATAGCTGAATGGAGAAGTTATGATGAAGTGTTGGGCTGGCTGAGACCACAAACAGTTCTGTCTTCGCAAAGTTGAGTTGAAGTTGGTGGTCCTTCATCCAGCAAGAAATGTCTGTCAGGCAGGCCGAGATGCGAGCAACTACTGTCAGATCATCTGGCTGGAATGAGTTGTATGTCTTCAGTGTAGCAGTGATTGGAAAAAACATGTTTCTGAATGACAGATCCTAATGATGACATGGAGATGGAGAAGAGAAGTGGTCCAAGCACTGAGCCCTGAGGTACCCCCGTAGCTAGATGTTGCGACTTAGACACCTCACCCCTCCACGACACCCTGAAGGACCTAGCTGAGAGGTAAGACTTTGGAGTGCGGTTGCTGAGATGCCCTTCGTCATGAGGGTTGACAGGAGGATCTGGTGGTTAACTGTGTCAAAAGCAGCAGACAGATCCAGCAGGATGAGTACTGAGGATTTTGGAAGCTGCTCTTGCCAGTCTCAGAGCTTCAATAACCGAGAGCAGGGCAGTCTCAGTTGAGTGGCTGCTTTTGAAACCAGACTGGTTGTTGTCCAGGAGGTTGTTCTGTGAGAAAGGCAGATATTTGGTTAAACAGAAGTGTTTTTGCAATAAATGGAAGAAGGGAGACCGGACTGTAATTTTTTAAAAGTGTTCGATTTAGAGTGGGTTTCTTAAGCATATGACATTAAAACTGATCATTTTTAACGTAAAAGGTCTAGCAAGAACCTTTAGCTTTGATTGCTGGAAGCAAAAAAAAAAAAACTGTAAAATTAAATACAGCATAATCTTAATTCATATCTATGGAAATTAATTCAATGTAACATTATTTAGTAAATTGATTTCAACAAAAAACATTTAAAAGAAAAGAAAAAAAAAGGTTCTAGCACAGGTTGTACTGCAATTATGGCAGCACCCTTGCTACTGTTATGGGGCTAACAGTTTAGGACCCAAGGACCAGATGTTTGAAAGAAGACCCGGAGTCAGAATTATAATAAATTGAAGAAAAGTTTTACTGAAGATAGTTTGCAGTTTCATCAGCAGAAGTCAGCTACAAGACTCACACAGGAGTTTGTTGGCCGCCCCGCTTACAGTTACAAAGATCACAGCAGTTATACCCTTCACCAAGGTCTAAGCTACATCCTTGCTTCAAGTTGCAGTTTCTGATTGGCTAAGAAATAGATTAACAAAGTAATTTTCCACACATATACAGATAGATTGAAGTATATCTCCATCGATTATGCCGCTGACACTTGGACCCTGAAGTTAGGCACGTCGTGACCTTCCAGTTCTCAGATTTGGGTTGCTGGGTGCCAGCATGTCCAGAACACCAACTCAGTCAATCTCCAATAATGCCAGTGGTTCCTTAACCTGCAACCAAGAAGACTAACACACACACCGACACATAACTTTTCCAAGGTTTGATTTGGCCAGGCTCTAATTATAAACAGGAGAGTCGTCTCAAAACATCAAGATAATGCGTTCTTTCTCTCAAGGAGAACTACACTTTAGTCTAACTGGAAAGTAAGGTTTTAACAAAGAGATGGTCCCTTAAACTATAGACTTCATTGACCCCTGTTACCATAGTTGTCAGAGTACCCTAGAAAAATGATGATGTATTTATTGACACATGTTGAAGACCTTTCTCAAACAAAACATCTTTACATATTTCATTCCTGGAAGCCGGGCTAAATGAGCAAGCACTGTTACTGCATTCATATCAAATACAGACATTAGAGAATATATGAAAAGAACATTTCAGTGATCACACTGGTAACTTCTATAATAAAGTAAAATCTCACAAGCTTAGAGAAGTCATTCAACTCATGTGATATTTAGAAGGAAAAATAATGATTAATACCTTGATTATAATCACTCATTACATAGGCTGAAGCAGCAGTGGATTCCAATCCACCCCCTTCACAACAAAAGTTTTAACAAAACATAGTGTATTTTTAAATGGTTTAACATGCTTGTTATATAATTTATGATTAGAGTGGAAATCCATTTACTAAATAATGTTAACTTGACTGACGGCTTCATTTCCACTTTCAAATATGAACCAAGCAAAGATATGACTTCCCTATGACCCTTCCCAAAGTTGTTTATGTATAATAGTGTCAAAAGATAATGTCTTGGAATAACTTAATTTGCTTAAAGAACAGAAGACCATGTTCAGATGTTGCTAAAGTTATCTTAACCTATCAAAACCTGTAGAAATGAAATCAACTGATTGTCCATTTGACTAAGTATTGTTTCTGTATCTTAAGTTTGAGGCTGGATCCTCTTACTCATTTTATATGGCCTTTGGAAGTGGGGAGAACTTTGTCTTCAGTAAACTCTCTGTCAACTCATTGAACTTCAACGTTGACTCCTGTCTTCATAGAGCATAATGGTCTCTTCATGTGGCTTAACTGTAATTCCCCTACATACCTAAAATCAAATAGATCAGACAATTTCTGAAGATGCCTAATATTTAATGTTCAGTTGTCGCACTATCCATTGGCTTGTTTTTTTTTTCTTTATTAAGAATTGACTTATATTGTTGTCTGAGAATCAGTTCATCTTATTAAATTATTTCATAATACTTTATTCAAGTTAACTATTAACTGTCAGTAATCAGTAAATCTGTGTTAACTGCATCTAAAGTGCATCACGGTCAAACTGTCCTCCAAATCATGAGACCTGATAATGAAGATTAACTACATGAAATTGATTATAAACCGGTCCAGACACAAGGATCACAGACAATGTCAACCTGAGACTTTCTTCGAATGTTTGAAACAGATTTTGAATGTGTAAGAGATTTTGAATGTGTAAGTTTTTCCAAGTAAATGTGTTTTATCATTGTTTCTCCTGTCTTACATAATTTCTGCTGCATGTTGTTTATCAAAGATCAGCAAAGAGACAGGACGTTTCAAAGTTTCATCTCAGCAGGAAAAGTGCTGACACTAACCCAGCTGTGCACTGCTGCACAAACAGGATGTTAAGAGAACCATGCAAATAAATCCGCATTGATCATTGATTCTCTCCAAATGAATGCTTTAAAAATCACGCTGTCCACAGTCCTCTGATACTCAGTTGGTTGTATTTTCTTTTCAGTGTCGCACCCAGCCCCCTCTTTCTGTATTAGGGAAAACAGAAGTCTGGAATGCAGTTCTTTAACTGTTTCCTCTCTGGACATTTTTAGCAAAAAACAAAAGTTAACTTTGTGTGTTTTTCGTCTTCTTCTTCTTTTAACAACAGAGACATGAAGAAATAAAAAAGTTTGATAAAAAAATTAAAAGAATTTGCAGTGACATAAAATATCTAATCACAATGGACTTTTTTTCAGCTCAAAGTTCTGGCTTGTCCCTTCAAACACATTATGAAGGTTGCATACATTTATATTCTTGCTGATGCGTGTAAACCCTGGGTGAATACGTGAGCTATTAACGTTTTTGAAACAGAGACAGAGGGACCTTTGCCCTGCTTTTAGTCAGGAAAAACAAGAGGGGTATAAATAGGAGGAGCTGTTTGGGAGCGGGTTGTTTTTGTCTAGAATCAGCTAAGAAAGCTTCGCTGCTGAAGACTCTCAAGTAAAATAAGTAAGTGTACACTCCTCAGTTATGAGATATCTTTTTCTTTTTGCTCTTTTTAGTTCTTATGTAAAACAACATGTTTGCATTACTTATGCATTTCTTAAACTATTCAAATCTGCTTAAAAATTAGATGCTTGAAGTTTTAATGTAGTTATATATTAATGCATTATTTGCGCACCAGTTCGTGCACATTAGTTTAGCTCTGACAACTACATGTAATACATTTGCAATGTTCTTAGCATCTGGATGGACTATGGACCTTGCACGAAACTCGCATTCATTGACTTTAATCAGGAAATCTGGGGTAGTTCAAATGAAAATGTTGTCAATTTATTCACACTCATATTCTTCCACACAAAGAAGATATTTCGAAGAATATGGATAACCAGACATTTGACGGACCCCATTGACTTCCATAAAATGGGTCAACATCAACTGTTTGGTTACCCATATTCTTCAAAATATCTTCTTTAGTGTTCAGCAGAAAAAATACATTTATAGAGATTTGGAACAACTTGAGAGTGAACAGCCTAAATTATGACAGATTTAAATTTTTTGGGTGAACTATCCCTTTAATAACCAGATATGATATATGTGGCCCTGGATCACAAAACCAGTCACATGGGTCCATTTTCTGAAATTGAGATTTAAACATCATCTGAAAGCTGAATAAATAAGATTTCCACTGATGTATGGTTTGTTTGGATAGGACAATATGTGGCCGAGATACAACTATTGAAAATCTGGAATCTGAGGGTGCAAAAAAATCAAAACATTGAGAAAATCGTCTTTAAAGTTGTTCATTTATGTTGGCGATTGTGCTGCATTCACTGAATTCATGTTTTATGTATTTACGGCAGGAAATTTACAAAATATCTTCATGGAACATGATCTTTACTTAATATCCTAATGATTTTTGGCATAAAAGAAAAATCGATAATTTTGACCCATACAAAGTACTGTTGGCTATTGCCACGAATAAACCCGTGTGACTTGTGACTGGTTTTGTGGTCAAGGTCACATTTGATCAGATCAGGAATTGCTGAGTGGGCAGAAATTGTATTACGTGTGGACCAAAAGAGGCTAAGTTAAATATCAGTATTGTATCAGTATATTATACATTATATATCAGTATATTGATGTAACATTTTAACATAATAAATAAAATATAAAAGAAATAATAAAATATAGATAAATACAAATATATAGGGGGAGAGTGGGGTGATTTGTGCCAGGGGGGAAGTAGTTCCACCCCTTGTTCTGGAAAACCATAGAATAATTTGGTCATGTGACCACATAATTTTGAAAAGCAATCAATTTTACTCATCCTCCAAAGAAGAAAGATACATGGCATGAGAGTTAAGCACATTTTAGTGCAAAAAACTGTTTTTTCCCTTTCAAAGTACATTTTCTATGATTAAGGTTTTTTGATTGTAGTGTCTGGACAATTATAGACAAGTTTGAAAACATTTCACACATGTTTTAGTGCTTTAGTAGGCTACACAATGAGTCTATACAGTAAGCATGATGTTAGCTCTTAACTGCTGGATCATGCTAATTATTCAAACTTGTGGGTCTGGGGTGATTTGTGCCAAAGGGCTGGGGTAAGTTGTGCCAGATCCAGACCACCTAGAGACTTACATACTCACAGGGGATAATCTTGAGAAGTGAGGAGATGGGCATGCCTCATCAGTGTTTGACTTAGGCCTACCTGCTATGTGTTTAATTTAGCTAACACTGATTTCAGTTTTGAGTTTGCACTATGTTAATAAAGATAAGTTTTATTCAGTTTTTAAGTGGCCTAAGTCACAATAGGATGTTTAGAAATTAGCCTAGTAACTTTATTCTTATGTTACATAATTGACAGACAGTGTTCTGTCAACAGGCATCTATTGCCAAAGCCTTTTTTGCCTGAAATGATTCACAAATATCATATATTGTGTTGCTATGGTGCTCTAAATGGTTGCTAGGGCGTAGCTTGATAGCTTCACAATGATCCTGAGAGACTGATTGGTCGTCTGAGTAAAATGAGCCCGCCCCCTTGTCTCTGTGACACTGTGATCCAGAGTTGTGTTCAATACAAAATCCCTATGCAATTGACCATAGTAGGAAAAATGCATGCTATGGTATTCCAGGGTGACAATATCTAAATAAACCTTAAATTAGTCATTTTGTATTGAATTTGTCTTGCTTTCATATAGCATACGGTTCATAACAGTAAAATGTTCTGTTTTACTTCAGAAAGCACTGGCACAATTTACCCCAACATATTTCCCCAAAAGGCACAACTTACCCCGCACCAGGGGCAAGTTGTGCCATGAGACCACTTTTTTCCCAAAAGCTATATTTCTGAAACTATTTATTTCAGATCCAAAGTAATTATTCTCAGGGATGCACAACATCCTGAAATACATGCACATCCTTAAGTTGAAGGCATTACTGTCATGGCCTCACTTTAAAGTCACTTTGAGTAAAAACTGGCACAACTCACCCCACTCTCCCCCTAATGTGTTATCGTCTTTTATATGTAAGTATATATGACATTTTAATATAAAAATGAATAAAATATAACATAATAAAATAACAATAATATACAATATAAGAATAAAATATGCATCTTAAATTTTTTTTGCTGATTGTAAGGTTTGAATTGTATCTGAATTTTACAGTTGAAATGTCTGCTATACTTTTAAGAAAAATATTTTCTTTTGTTTCTTTTTTATGAATGTGAGGCATAAACTGTTGATCTTTGTGTGTAGGTTAGTGGGCTTGCTGTTTGGAGTCATGTGGAAGGCGCTCAGCCTTACCCTAGCTCTCTGCATCCTGGCGGGCTGCAGTGCAGAGAGCGAGACGGATGGAGCCCGCTGTAAACTTCCTCCTGTGTGGAAGGCTGGGGAGGAGGAGCCCATGAAGAACGCTCTAGGACATGTGACAGTGGTGGCTTACCTACAGGCCAGCTGACTGTTCTGCTTGGAGCAAGCATCAAAGTGAGTCCAGGCTTTTTATTGCAGTGATTAGCCTATACAAACATTTAAAAATAGCAATGTTTGAAAAAGAACAAGTTTGATGAAACCTTTTCAAAACCATATCTAGTCACATTCTTGATGGTGTTTTCTCTGTGCTGTTTACACAAGGTGTATTTATCTAATCCAACTTGTTGAATGTTCTTCAAGGCTTAATGACTTGCTCCTGAAGCTGGAGAACCAAGGTTATGTAAATATAACCTACATGGTGGTAAACAACCGAGATGAACGGTCCCAAAAACTGCACCACTTGCTCGAAGAAAGACTGTTAAATATCACCCTTTACGCCCAAGACCTCACCCAGCCGGATGTCTGGCAGGCCGTGAATGCTGAGAAGGATGACATTTTGGTCTATGACAGGTTTAGCTCACAACTTATTCAGCTTAATTCACCCAATGAACATATTATACCATATAACTTTATCAATATACCACTAAATACCCTTTTCTACCAGGTGTGGACGACTCACTTACCATCTGTCTCTTCCATATACCATCCTGAGCCATCCACATGTGGAGGAGGCTATAAGAAAAACCTATTGTGATGGTATTTGTGGAGAGTGCAACATAGAGGTAAAACAGCAGTGATTTAACGTTAAATGTGTTTATGTAACGATCATTTTTATTTTATTATTATTTAACTTTTTTATACATAAATGCAAATTTCATGGAAGTGATACAATTTAAATTTTAATATCTATGGAATCTTTCCATTGCAAAAAAAAAATAAAAAATTATTCATAGTGGAAAAGGTTCTTCAGATTATTAAAATCACACTAAGAAAAATGGTTATTTAAAGAATTGTTCACTAAAGGGATCTTTGGGGAACCCAAAATAGCTCTTGGCAAAGCTGAGAAAAAGAAAAAAAACTTTTTCCTTTTCCTCTGGTCAGAGTTCACTGCAACTTGAAGAGTGCAAGAAATCCACAGATGTGAATACACCAGCAGAGGAAGAACGGCCTCACCATCACAATCATCACGATCATCATGAACACAGTCATCACGGTCATCACCACGGTAGTGCGGAAAGGCATGGTGGCTCCCACCATCACCACCCTCACCATCACCACCACCAAGGCCAACAACAGGTTGATGTGGGTCAGCAGATTGACTTTGGTCAGGTAGCCGTTAAACAACCAGTGATGAAACGACCTTGAGCCAAGCACACTAGGTGAAAAGTCCAGTTCAGCTGACAGCAGGGGGCAGATTCTCCTGTGGCCAGCTGATGCTGACACTGACGACAGCTCTTTGGTGGGGAGGGTAGTGGCCGCGTGGCAGGCCTCTGACACTGTGAGGAGACTCTCCCAGCCTCCTGACACTGACAGGGCCTGAAGGTGGAGGACAACAACATCAGGGAGACCTGACAGTGACGTCCCGCCCACCCCACTGAATGAGAGCAGTCGCAATCAACCTGAGCCTGACCAGCAGGGGACGCTAGTTGAGTATGACAAGAGAAGTAAACAGGGCCGTTGCCTGATCATTTATAGCTTCACGGAAACATCAGTGAGCCCGGCACTGCTGGTCAGCGCTCTCGTTTTATCTACCAACTAGTATTTACACCTCAGCGTGTGGCAGCACTGGACCTTTGCATCCCATTCTGAACGAGTCGCAAATTGGTTCTTCTTATGGAAGCTAAACAATTCAATCTAAATAACCTAGTTTTTGCAATTTTTCTGGTTAAATCTGTTATATAACAAACAAAACCATCTGACTTTAATGGGTCCAGTGTCTGTTTTCTTCTGAGAGTGTGTCAGGTTCATCATGTTAGTGTCTTTTCACCTCTATATGCTTTATGTGGCATTTATGAAGGCAGGTGCAGAAACTATGCTCTAGTGGTGCCTGTCCGATGTTAGGCCATACAGAGCAGAGGGCAAAGATCACGTAACATCCTGTAACCTTTGCTATACCCAATCAAAGCTATGAAAATCTGGGGTATTAAAATCTATTTTGTCATTATTCTGGTATTCAAAAAGATGTTTTAGTTTAGCTGTGTGGAGATAGAGGTGGTAAAGTAGGCGGAGAGATTCTGATCATGAGAGTTTTAAACACTGTTGAGAGACTTCATTTAAAGGTAATGGACCACTTTATGATCTGTTTTATTTTAGTTACTAACACAAATGTTGTAAGCGGGTCGTAAAATTGATATGCTCTGCAATGCATTACAAAAAGGTTAATGGATCATAGGGAAATTGACAAAATGTAACTTTTACTACACATATAGAGAGGAGTTTGGGGAGTAACTGGAAAAAGGTTTGGTCATTGTTATCTTGGGAAGGGCTGTTTGAAACATTTTACATACTTAATGAAGGTTTTCTGGAAAATCTAGTATCACCTGGAAGACCCGAGAAATTGTATGAAAATTGTATGTTTGTGATGGTGCCAATGACATATGAATGTGAAAAGCAAGTGAAATGTAAGAGAAAAACATGTTACACAAATAAAGTATAAAAAACAAAAACTTTGTTTATCCACTAACTTGGTCAATGTACCTTGATTTTTTTACTTGGCTATATAGTTTAGTCACTCTGCCTCAAAACGTCTTAACAGAAATTTAAAATTCTAAATTTTTGAATGATAACCTTGATAAATTAATTTATATATTTTGTAATTAAAATAATTAATTGTATTCATTTTAATGGTATGATTAGTTATAAATCAATATAATGAAATCAAATGACATTATACATTTTTTTTGTTATATATTGTTATCAAAATATTATTTAAATATATGATTTATATAATCAATATTTAAATCAACATTTGATATTTTATAAAGTATTTTATGTATATATTAGTAATTTAAATGATTAATAAATTCCTTTCATTCATTTAATTTTATTAATGACTATATAATTATTTGTTTTATCATTTAAATGTATATTTATTTTACATTTATTTTAAAGATCCCATGACATGGATCATTAATTATTTTAGAATGTTTCCTGGGGTGCCCTTATAATGTTAGTGTGTTTTTAAGATAAAAAATTAATAATTTAGAAATAAAAGGCATTTTTCCTAGCCTGATTTTAGCCTCTGATTTGAACACTCTGTTTGAAGGGGCGTGTCACTGCTGTGATTGGCTGACATGCTTGCATATGAAATAGCTATCATTACATGTGGAACTCTCTCGAATACTTTTACTATTACAGCTATTATATGTTTTTATTATTACAGCTATCGAGATTAACGAATCGTGAGAAGTTTAAGTATTTAGATCTATTCCCATCATATAAAATGTTGCAGTGATGAGCATTGAGCAGATGACAGCCTGTTTGAAGATCTTATCATTGATTTCACCAATGCAAACATGAGGCGAGTACATGCAGTAAGAGCTTCGTTGTGCAGCGTAACAGCATAATTGATTTCATAACGAGTTTTGTCAAGTGTCCAGATAAACGCGCCGTGTGATTGACAGCTTGGGCGATTGGAAAGGTATTGTTTTTTTTTTTTATCACTTTCTGTATATATTTTAATCACAGTTTAAATACGATTATTTTCATCCTACCAAGAGAAACGATATGAAGTTGATATTTTAGTCAATGGCTTGATTTACTGATGCATAAACAGTATTGAACGATTTTGAGAGAAAGATTATCTGTCTGAACTTGAACAATTACACATCAGAAATTCACATAACTGGTTCTTCAGAGGCTCGGATGAAGGAACTAAAAAAACACTTTTGTGTTCAAACACCGAGCAACTGCCATGCTTCGCTCGTTTGCAAGCCTTAGCCAAGATGTCTCTCGAGGAAAAACCAATATCACGCTTGCGCAGCTCATATTCTCTAGCCTGACTACGAAAGACTTTGTACTTCCGCTCAATTTCAGTTCGCTTCTGTACTCAGTCTGAGATAGCGACCTATCTCCCAGTTTTCCTCCAGCCTCAAAACAGCCGGCCAATCAACGAACAGAGGGCAGGCTGAGAGCCGTGACGTAGACGCTGAGGGGGGTGTCGGTACACGATCCGTTCCACCTGCACGATCCGTACACGCATGCGCGTAATTACGTAGTAGAAAACGTCACGGTTTTCCTACACTATCGGAACCACGCATGCGATGGCACAACTTGCGGCATATTTGTGTAACGTTGTATTGTGTTTAACATTTCACAGCGGGTCTATTTTGATGCTTTTAAATGTAGCTTACGCTATGCATTACGATGTGTTTACGTGGTTGCCAATCCAAAAATAATAAAGGAGTTGTGAGTTGTTACATTAACATACATGATCAGTTTCCTCCATAGGCTACTCTCCTTTGCGATTCACTGCTGTATGGTATTAGGCTTAACTTGCCGTGTTTTGGTCTGAGGTCAGTAGTATTGTCAAAGACGGTTTGTGTCATTTTTTTATTATTAAAAGCTGCTAATATTAGTTAACTTTTAAGTTGAGTAATTTTGTATTAGTATGGTATGGGTCTATATAATCTAAATGAGGAAAATGATCCCTTCAATGTTGTTTACAGAAGACAATAAGGAACATAATATGCATTTCTGCCTAGACAATCTGCACTTACATGAAGAAAGAACTACGTGGAACAGATCGTGCAGTGTCGTAAATCGTCGCAAAACAGAATTATCATTTGCGCATGTGCGTTCCCTTTCAAGGGAACTCCCGTTGCGTCGAAAAGCTGACGCTATGGGAACGCTTTGCGTGATGACGTCTTGAAGCACATGTAAAATCAGTCCAATGGTGTGGCGGAACGTCAGAGGCGGGTGACGTCACGTACCAGGAAGCTATAAAAGCCGGCCCGAAACAGAAAACGAAAGCTTTCTGAGTCTTCAGTTGCGCTCTGTGTTGAATCTGTCCTTGTTATTTGGTGTTGTCTGTCTATATTATATATATATATTCAGTATGGCGAGCAAGCAGCAGTTTAGAGTGTGTGTCCATCCCTGCCCGCGTTATTTAACGGGAGGTGATACTCACACTCTTTGTGTTGTTTGTTTGGGTGAGGAGCATGCCCAGTCAGCACTCGAGGGTGGTGACTGTGTGCATTGCGACGCGCTTCCATTGCGCACGCTCCGATCCCGCTTGGCTCGGTTCAATCCCGATCGCGTTCCCGAGGGCTCGGGTCCCGCCGCGGCTGAGGCTCGGCGGCGATCTCAGACCTGGGGTTCGCAAATGGATCTGTCAGTGGATGTTGAGACGGGCTCTGCCTTATCTCAGCATCAATCTGACAGATCCAGTGCCTCTCATCAGGGTGTGGAAGCACGCATTGCGGTTTCTTCCCCCCCGATAGAGGCACCAATACTGCAACTGTCCAGCTCTGAGGAGTTGGATGTTGTGAGTATTGAAGCTGAGTCTGAGGATTCGCCACCTCAGTCTCATGCGTTTGAGGAACTGCTCGATGTTATTACTAGAGCAGTTGACAGACTATCTATTGAGTGGCCAGAGGATAGGCAGGACGTTCGTTCGAAAAGTAAGCTCGACGAACGCTTCCTGCCATCTCGTACACAGCCTCAGCGAAGAAGCCTTCCGTTTTTCCCCGATCTCCACACCGAGGTGTCGAAATCGTGGGGAAAACCGGTTTCATACAGAGTGTATGCACCACAAACATCCCACTATTCTTCCATTCACAAATATAAAGAATATGGTTATGGGGAGATGCCGAAGGTGGAGGAGACGCTTGCGAGCTATCTCTCTCCAGCAACGGCATCTTCCCTGAAAGCTCCTTCACTTCCCTCTAAGCCAGTAAAATTCACATCATCTCTGGTTCATAAATCGTATGCAGCCGCTGGTCAAGCTGCAGCGTGTCTGCATACGATGTCTATTATGCAAGCCTATCAGGCAGAATTATTGGGGGATTTAGAGGAGGGCGGGGGAATTGGTCCTGACACAGTGGCTGAACTACGCAGAGCCACAGGTCTGTCTCTCAGGGCCACCAAGGAGACCGCTAAATCAATCGGGCGGTCTATGGCAGCCCTGGTGGCCACTGAGAGGCATCTGTGGCTCAATTTGAGCGATATAAAAGAGAAAGAAAAGCACGTTCTCTTAGATGCTCCGGTTTCCACTGTTGGTTTATTTGGTGATGCAGTAAACAGTGCGGTAGCTAAATCTCAGGAAGCTGCTAAACAGGCAGCTGCATTACAAAAACTTCTCCCCCGCCGTTCTTTCATTGAGGCTGCTGAGCGGGAGCAGCCTCACTCCTCTAAAAAGAGCGCTGAACATCGTGCCACTCAAAAACAGAGTATGTCCTCTCGTGCTCCCCCACAAAAATCTCGGGGACACGGAGGGCGCTCTCAAACCCAGCAGTCTTCGAGGGGTAAAACGGATCTGCGGACCGTTATTACCGCCAAGAAGGCTGCTGGGGAAAAAGTCCTGATGTCTGAGGGCTCAGGACAAATGAGGGTAGTCCCCCCGAAGCAGAGCGGTTAACACCTCTTTTCACGGTGCCCGTCTCTCTTCGGTGCCCTCAGGGGACCGTTCTGCCAACCCTGCCACCTCTGGTGTTACAGGGCGCAGCGGTCTCCGGCGAGCACATATCTCAAGGTCCACCCGGAAACGTAGTGGCCTCGGGATGCCCGCCCCCTCTGAGGAGGGTGCTAGAGCAGTCTGTTTGGTCGTTCCCTGCCGGTGCGCCGTTACAGGGCGACGAACCGACTACTCAACAGCAGGAGAAAAATACGGTGCCGTCTCTCTTCGGTGCCCTCAGGGGACCGTTCTGCCAACCCTGCCGCCTCCGGTGTTACAGGGCGCAGCGGTCTCCGGCGAGGACATATCTCAAGGTCCACCCGGAAACGTAGTGGCCTCGGGATGCCCGCCCCCTCTGAGGAGGGTGCTGGAGCAGTCTGTTTGGTCGTTCCCTGCCGGTGCGCCGTTACAGGGCGACGAACCGACTACTCAACAGCAACAAAATCCAGAAACCAGTCTCGAGAGACTGGTACCTCTTGTAGAATCTTTGACAGCGTGGAAGCTACTGTCAAATGTTTCTCGTTGGGTCCTGCAGACCGTGGAAAAAGGGTATTAGAAAGGCCAGCTACTCACTGTCAAACAGTTCCAGAGACTGTTGGGTCTCATGGCAGCAGCTTCCAACGGGATACCTTTTGGACTGCTGCACATGAGGCCCCTGCAGTGGTGGCTCAGGACCAGAGGGTTTTTCCCCGAGGGGCAACCCATTTCGCACAATCAAGGTCACGCGGTGATGCCTACGTGCCTTGGTTATGTGGAAGAAACCTTGGTTCCTGTCCCAGGGCCCAGTGCTGGGAGCTCCTTGTCGTCGCAAACTGCTAACGACGGATGCTTCCCTCACGGGTTGGGGAGCGATCCTGAGGGTCGCTCATCTCAAGGTCTGTGGGAAGACCATCATCGTTCCTGGCATTCTATAGCCTAGAGATGTTAGCTGTCTTCCGGGCTCTGAGGAGCTTTATCACAGGTCTCAGGGGACACCATGTGTAGTACATACGGACAACACGTCGGTAGTCGCCTATATCAAGGGGGTTTGCGCTGGCATGCCATATCCTCTTGTGGTCCCAGGGGAAGTTGCTGTCACTCAAGGCAGCCTACATCCCCGGGGTCCAGAATATAGGAGCAGACACTCTGTCGAGACAGGGGCCGAGGCCCGGGGAATGGTGGCTCCACCCCCGAGGTGGTGGAGCTGATATGGAAATTATAAGTGGATCTGTTTGCGTCTCGAGAGACGTCTCACTGTCCACTTTGGTTCTCCTTCACGCATCCAGCTCCTCTGGACTGGATGCTATGGTACAGACGTGGCCGAGGCTACGTCTGTACGCCTTTCCCCCAGTTGCTCTGCTCCCGGGAGTTCTGGAAAGAGTTCGCAGGGACCGGATTTGCCTGCTTTTTATAGCCCCGCGCTGGCCGGGCAGAGTATGGTTTCCCGATCTTGTGTCCCTCCTCGACGGGCATCCTCTGGAGTTACCCGTCAGGAGGGACCTTCTGTCCCAGGCAGAGGGCTCGATATTTCACCCTCGGCCAGAACTGTGGAACCTGTGGGCTTGGCCTCTGAGGGGGCCCAGCTCATAGAGTCAGGTCTCTCAACCGAGGTTGTTGAGACCATTCTACAGTCCAGAGCTCCCTCCACGAGGAAACTTTATGCCCTGAAGTGGAGAGTATTCACTTCTTGGTGTAGTGACCGTCGGTTGGACCCAGTCCACTGCCCAATTGGTACAGTGCTGGAGTTCCTGCAGGAACGGTTCACTGCAGGTCTGACCCCGTCCACTTTAAAGGTCTATGTGGCGGCCATGGGTGCTTACCACAGTCCTTTGGGTGGAATGTCTGTGGGGAAAGACCCCTTGGTATCTCGTTTCCTTCGTGGCACTTGGAGGTCCTCCTCCCTTTCGAAATCGGACCAGGAGGCGAATAATTTGCTTTGCCCTGTTCGGGCGTTAGACGCGTATGTCCACAGAGCTGCCCTGTGGCGTAAAAGTGACTTTTGCTCCCCTAACAAGGGAGGTCCAGTGTCTAAGCAAAGGATGAGCAAGTGGGTGGTTGAGACTATCTCACTGGCTTATGAGGCGGCTGGACAGCCTTCTCCTTTGGCTGTCCGGTCGCTCTCTACTAGGAGTATGGCGGCCTCTAAGGCCCTTATATCAGGAGTATCGTTACAGGACGTCTGTGATGCGGCAGGCTTGTCCTCACCGCACACCTTCGTCAGGTTCTACTCTCTGGATTTAGACTCTACTCTAGGGTCTCATGTTTTGTCTTCTTAGTGCTGCTCACATGATTACACACAGGACAGACATTTGTAGCTATGGAGGCGTTGGTATAGACGTTCCCATAGCGTCAGCTTTTCGACGCAACGGGAGTTCCCTTGAAAGGGAACGCCTCGGTTACGACTGTAACCTCGGTTCCCTGAAGAGGGAACGAGCGTTGCGTCGCCTTGCCATATCTCCTTCATGCCTGTCAGCGCGACTTCAGACTTTACGAAGCTTTCGTTTTCTGTTTCGGGCCGGCTTTTATAGCTTCCTGGTACGTGACGTCACCCGCCTCTGACGTTCCGCCACACCATTGGACTGATTTTACATGTGCTTCAAGACGTCATCACGCAAAGCGTTCCCATAGCGTCAGCTTTTCGACGCAACGCTCGTTCCCTCTTCAGGGAACCGAGGTTACAGTCGTAACCGAGGCGTTTTCTACTGCGTCTACTACGCATGCGTGAAACGGATCGTGCAGGTGGAACGGATCGTGTACCGACAGGTGTCATATGCAGGCTAGGGGAACCCATATTAATGTTATAAAAACCTCATAAAGTGACATTTTCATGTCATTGGACCTTTAACATTTTATGAAATCTGTATGATTTCTAACCTATAAATACATTATTATAAGTGTAATAGATATTTAATATACAATTATTATAATAATTAAAAGTATTCATTAATTTAAATAAACTATGAAAATATTTTAAAGGGAATGGAAATATAACATCAAAACCTGTTGAAATTCAAAGTAGTTAGTCTGTTAGTCCGTGTATAAAATGTGTCATTCTGAAATTCACCTACAGATGGCGCGCGCGCTTTGAATAATCTTTCGTATACGTTGCTCTCCCTTTTGAGAGCCTCTCCAACATTTTTTTTCCCAGACCTGGACTCATGAGCTGTCTGCAGTGTTTCCTTCTAGACACACCGAAGTCTCTGTCCATGTGCGTGATTTACTGTCTCCTGGCAGAAAACAGGTAAAGAGAAAATAAAGGAGAGATTTTCTACAAGAACAACTTGCAGTATTAATAGCAAGACAAAATATGAGACTTTCGGTTGCAGACAATGGGTTTCTATGCAGGATCCCACATATAAATCTAAAGCAGCATATCCAAATGTATAATGCCTACTGTTGTCATATTTATCAGTGAGGTTTTCATCATCACTTAGCAAAGAAATTCATGGATCCTCAGCTAACTAGCTTTGTTTTATTTGCTATAGTAAAAAATGTGCACTAAATAGATGGCCTCAATTCATTTAGGATAGTAGCCCAACCTATCCATTTCATTGTTTTCAAATCCACAAGGGTGGTCTGGGTTGTGTGGACAATCATATGACCCCGAAACATTTGTAGCATAAGATCAAAAATCCACATTTCCTCGTTTCAACAGCCCTCGAGATGCCATGTAAACGCCAACTCCTTTAAGCACATCTCAAACCTCTTGTCTAGAGTACGCAATGCAAAAGGTCAACAAGCAAGTATCGAGGTGATAAATGATCAGGGTGGGTGGCTTTGATAGGCCTAATTGTCCTGAAGATCCAGTGCTGGGGAGCAGAGACTCATGGGCAATTACTTACAATGTCCTGAGAGGCGGACTGTGAGAGTGGGCTACACAGATTCAATCAGCCTCACGCAGTGTTGCCGAGTACGCGCCGCTCGCCAAATTGCCTGATTTGCTTTCCCCATCAGCCGAGGTCCTGTTGCTTCTGTATCCACTTAGCAGAGACCGGAGAGCTTCTATCTGGTACTTGCTGGACGCCTGCTCTTTCCTTCTTTCCCAGTACATTAAGGCTTCGGTGTGTTGACCATGGCCTTTAAAATGCATTAGGCCTTCTCCACAGCATGGCTCTCAATGATGTAGTTAAGCTAGTCAGTCATAAACATCACACCAACCTCATACTAATGGACCCCTTGAGCTGTAGGTTACGGTTTGTTTTTCGTTTTCCATTACTACTCATATGAAATGAGAGTGAAGACCGCTTCCTGTTGAGTTATAAACTGGATTTTACCTATGCCTAAGGGAGATGATTCATTTATTCATTTTATAAACATCATGTCTGGATCACAGTAATAGTGAAGTATTTATCGTTCTTATTGTTGGGAGAGGTTATTAAAGAAATACTCGGAAATTGAATACTTCTGAGAAATAGAAACGGATACATATATAATGCAATAATTTTTATAATTTTTTTGTTTGTTTATGCATTACAGTTCAAAAGTTTGGGATCGGTAAGATTTTCTACTGTTTTTGAAAGTTACATTTGAAAAATAACGGTTTTCTATTTTAATATATTTCAAAACGCAATTTATTCCTGCGATGGCAAAGCTGAATTTTCAGCATCATTACTCCAGTCTTCAGTGTCACATGATCCTTCAGATATAACACGCTGATTTGGTGCTCAAGAAACATTTCTTAGCTTTGTTGAAAACAGTTGTGCTGACCCCAAACGTTTGAACAGCGGTGTGCAGGCGATGAGTGGAATGGTTCTTCTTACAGGTTTGGAGACTGATCGTGGCTGAGACGGATGGCTGGAACAAAGAACACTGAAGACGCTGGAGACACAGAGAAGAGAAGCTGGAGACAGAGAAGAGAAGCTGGAGACACAGAGAAGAGAAGCTGGAGACACAAAGAAGAGAAGCTGGAGACAGAGAAGAGAAGCTGGAGACACAAAGAAGAGAAGCTGGAGACACAGAGAAGAGAAGCTGGAGACAGAGAAGAGAAGCTGGAGACAGAGAAGAGAAGCTGAGACAGAGAAGAGAAGAGAAGCTGGAGACACAGAGAAGAGAAGAGAAGCTGGAGACAGAGAAGAGAAGAGAAGCTGGAGACACAGAGAAGAGAAGAGAAGCTGGAGACAGAGAAGAGAAGCTGGAGACAAAGAAGAGAAGCTGGAGACACAGAGAAGAGAAGCTGGAGACAGAGAAGAGAAGCTGGAGACCGAGAAGAGAAGCTGGAGACAGAGAAGAGAAGCTGGAGACAGAGAAGAGAAGCTGGAGACACAGAGAAGAGAAGCTGGAGACACAGAGAAGAGAAGAGAAGCTGGAGACACAGAGAAGAGAAGAGAAGCTGGAGACAGAGAAGAGAAGCTGGAGACACAGAGAAGAGAAGAGAAGAGAAGAGAAGCTGGAGACACAGAGAAGAGAAGAGAAGCTGGAGACACAGAGAAGAGAAGAGAAGCTGGAGACACAGAGAAGAGAAGAGAAGCTGGAGACACAGAGAAGAGAAGCTGGAGACACAGAGAAGAGAAGCTGGAGACACAGAGAAGAGAAGCTGGAGACACAGAGAAGAGAAGAGAAGCTGGAGACACAGAGAAGAGAAGAGAAGCTGGAGACACAGAGAAGAGAAGAGAAGCTGGAGACACAGAGAAGAGAAGCTGGAGACACAGAGAAGAGAAGCTGGAGACACAGAGAAGAGAAGCTGGAGACACAGAGAAGAGAAGAGAAGCTGGAGACACAGAGAAGAGAAGCTGGAGACACAGAGAAGAGAAGCTGGAGACACAGAGAAGAGAAGAGAAGCTGGAGACACAGAGAAGAGAAGCTGGAGACACAGAGAAGAGAAGCTGGAGACACAGAGAAGAGAAGCTGGAGACACAGAGAAGAGAAGCTGGAGACAGAGAAGAGAAGCTGGAGACACAAAGAAGAGAAGCTGGAGACACAGAGAAGAGAAGCTGGAGACACAGAGAAGAGAAGCTGGAGACACAGAGAAGAGAAGCTGGAGACAGAGAAGAGAAGCTGGAGACACAAAGAAGAGAAGCTGGAGACACAAAGAAGAGAAGCTGGTATATATAATATATACCGGTCAAAAGTTAAAGTTTTTGAAAGTCTCTTATGCTCACCAAGGTTGAATTCATTTGATAAAAAATACAGTAAAAACAAAATATTGTGAAATATTATTACAGTTTAAATTAACTGGTTTCTGCTGTGATATATTTTAAAATTTTAATATATTCCTGTGATGCAAAGCTGAATTTTCAGCATCATTACTCTTCAGTGTCACGTGATTCTTCAAAAATCATTCTAAGATCATTTATTATTATTATCAATGTTGAAAACAGTTTTAGCTGCTTAATTTTTGTTTTTGGAAATCATAATACACTGCCATTCAAAAGTTTGGGGTAAGTAAAAAAAAAGGAAATAAATTAATACTTTTATTTAGCAAAGGCACATTCATTTGATTAAAAATGACATTAAAGACATTTGTGAAAATAATAAATATTACAAAAAAGTTATATTTATAATAAATGCTGTTGTTTTGAACTTTCTATTCATCAAAGAATCCTGGGAATCCTTTCCTCAAAAATATTAAAGCAGCACAACTATTGCTTGTGTTTAACATTTCATAAGAAATGTTTTTTTGTTTTTTTTTGCAACAAATCTGCATATTAGTATAATTTCTGAAGGATAATGTGACACTGAAGACTGGAGTAATGGCTGATGAAAATTCAGCTTTGCATCACAGTAATATTTTTTAATATTTTACAACAAAAACCAGTTACATTTACGCATTTGGCAGACGCTTTTATCCAAAGCAACTTACGTTGCATTTCAAGGAACACATTTACATTCTTATCAGGTCTTGCTTTCCCTGGGAATCGAACCCATGACCTTGGCGTTGCAAGCACCAACGCTTTAATGTTTGAGCTACAGGAAAATGTACAGTTAATTTAAATTTACAGTAAATTTTACAGCTACAATTGATTACAATTTTTATCATATTTCACATATGACTGTTTTTACTGTATTTTTGATCAAATAAATTAAGCCTTTGTGAGATTAAGAGACTACTTTAGAGAAAACCTTAATGTTTCCAAACTTTTAACCGGTACGGTATATATATATATTATGGACAATAGGTTTACTAGAACTCACTTTTAAAGGTTTTTTTCTATATAAATGCAGACTCTTGGGTGCCCATAATGCAAGTATAACACTTTTTCCTTATATTGCTTGGTAAAAAAATGATTCTGTTAACATGCTGGAGGGTTTTCCGTTTGTTGTTCACAATCAATCTTATGTCCAGTGCTATTTCAGTTCATTTTTACTGGTCTGCTCACACCTTGAGGGAAATTATGCTTGAATAGCTGAAATGTATATTTTCACAGTAACACTCAAACGCACAGTACACACATTCATCCAGTACAGCACACCGAGATTAAATTAACGGTCCATGTCATTAAATAAAACACGAAACAACCAACAGCATACAGCCACAGATAAATCAAATTGTTTGAAGCTATCTTTATTAAATTGAAGAAAACAGAACAAAAGCAACTGCTGCAAATTACGTTCATTTGAGGTATAACGAATTCAACCAATTCCAAAAGCAAACCGTACAAATGTTTCAAAAATAAACCTGAATCGAGTTCTTTATAATGTCTCTAATAATGCTCAGCGGCGTGCATCCATGAGGCAAACACATCATTTGAAGAAAAATTGGCATAAAACTGCTCCAAAAATATATAGCCACAGACATACAGGACTAAACATAGGCCTACAGAAGATAAAATGTACTATAGCATGTCTATATATCATGTGCATTTGTCAACTTGCGTGTTCAGACAGACCTATGCATTTTAAGAATTTACCCAAAAGACAGAGATTCATAAGAAAATGCTACATGAGGAGGAAAGAAAGAGGAGCAGCAAAAGCTAAAATGCATATCGTACACCACATATCATGAGAGCTTAAGACATTTCCAATAAAACATGAACATGCTGGTTTCACAGCAATGGCAGCAGCAGAGGTGTATAATACTTGATATTTCTCAATAAGGCAATATCTTTACATATAAAAGAATGGCACGTTGCTTAGCACAGTGTAAAAATTGACTACATTATGTATAGACCCACTATTAATCACACACACATATATATATATATATATATATATATATATATATATATATATATATATATATATATATGTAAAATAATAAACATGTGCTGGACTTCAAAAGTGAAATCATTACCCCTTATCTATGCTTTACTATTACGGATTTAGCTTATGTCCCGCTCTATGTGTATGGAGGCACATAAAGTGTGGGCTGGGTTACTATTAAAATATCTATTATGTGCGAGTAAATTTCTGCATGTCATAATATAAAAGTAAATATCTGAACTGTTTTTTCCCCAAACTCAAGTTCAATATAAAAAAACAATACTTTCTCCTGTACCATACAATTTTTTTTTTCACTACACCAATATCTACACTACATATATCTCTGATATGAGCTTCAGCATCAAGTCCTCCCTTCTGGCTCATTGTTCAACAGTTTTTGGCTCCATTTGTCTCAGGCGTACCTGTGTGTTTGTACAATAACAAAGGCTCAGCATCATAATTACGGGAGTTAATTCTACTGCGGAACAATAGAACACTTGTACAAAATAAATTATTAAATCAACAATACATTTGATTAGCCTGAGCTGTTATTATGAAAACACATACATTGCCCTCCAAAAGCAATTTAAAATCTTTCTCAGTAAACAAAAATTGTGGGTCTGAGACGATAAAATAACTCCATCATTTGCGTGTGGACAGTCAGCAACTTAAGGACACGTTAACCTACGTGTAGGTTGAAAATAACAGCAGATTTTAGACCTTTCACATACTAAGGAGAAAAAACTGACCAAAAAGTCTGTCGTAAACAAGCAGGTTCTGTTCATGGCATCTGTACAGACCTGGCAGAACATCAACAGGGTAGATCAGTCTGTAAATAGAGTCATTTATGAAGGTCAGCTCACCCAAAATTAACATTCTGCCATTTTTATGTTCACAGTAACGCCGTTCTTAAGAACATTAAGACAGAACTGTGAAAATCTTCCTCGTGGCTCATAGTGACGAGCTCTGAAAATAAAACCCAAAAATGATCCATAGGTGTCCTGCCGCCCTATATTCCCTGAAGCCGTTATTCAATGGAAATCTTTCAACTGCTGGATCAGCGAACCGGAAATGTGATTGAATTGTTCTTTTGAGTTTGTTCTTTTCAATTAATTCATTAATGGATCAACTCACTGACTTCATGACCCAGTCTGAATAGAACTAAAGTATCAGTGAATAATGGCTTCAAATTTGGTCTGTTCTTAACGCAAAGATATCAAATGACATCAGGTGACTTGGAATATTGCGCATAGTCATACTGGCCACTTTTATGGATCTTACTTTTTTAGGGTTTTTCGGTCACTACTGTCTTTGCAAATGATGAGACTAAAATCTGCATTAAAACTGCTTAAATATAGACAGAATTATCATTTTCGGGTCATCTATTTCTTTCGTTTTTGTTGGCATATGCAATATGAAGTATTAAGAGCAATTCATTATGTAAAAGATAACAAAAGAAACGGTTTGTGAGACTGTCTGAATACCTCTGGAGAAAGTCAAACGCTTTTGGAAGGCACTGCAACTACAACAGACACCTAAAACAAGTTAGGACCCAGTATTCAAGCATCATAGGCAAACCCAGGACCAATTAAGCTCCTTCTTCACCATCATATACCTCCACTGTGTTTCTCTAAAAACAGAGAACAGGTCAGAGTGACAAAGCGCTCAAAATAAGCTCATCTATACAACTTAACAAGCAACACTTTTTCTGTACAAACTTTTCAACAGCATACAATTACATCTGTGAGAAATCCACCGACTAGGTTTTCAACATGTGGTTTGAGAACTCTTAACAGTCTATGATCGCAAATAAAAAATCTCCAGTTATTATTTCTTATATTATAATGCATTATTTCATAAAATAGCTCTAGTTAAAAGCAGCTTTGTTCCATCATTGAGTAAATTATCCTGGCAAGAACGATTTAGCTTCATTTGATGGCCAGTCTTTGTGTAATACAACAAGTCCAAAAATTGGCACTTCTTTCCCAGCTATTCCATAATGTAACTCCCATTGTAAATGCATGTATACATTTATAGTGTCTCCGTCAATATAAAACTGCTACATGTACAAAGGTCAAATATAAGAAAACCTGCCATTCGGTTTGCATTGCACAGCAAAGACTACAAATGCTTAATTTTTGACAATTCCCCTGGATACATTAATACAAAACAAAGACAAGTTCATTTCTCGATCTTTGAACAAGGCAAGGTAACAACTTGTTCTGTGGGCTAATATCATTACAATCACTTTTCTAGCAATGATCGCAAGTATTACAGTCATTTATAGTGATGCTAAAATACACAACCCCATTTCTTAGCGTTTTAGCATATTGGAAAAATAATATGGCTATGGCAAAGGATAAAATGTGCAGGATGGATGGAGCACACATAATGGCTCCCATTCATTTTTCTCCTAAAAAGATTTAAAAAAAATAATGAGTCTCGTTCGTCAACAAAACGAAATGTTTCTGGTACTGTGATATGATGCAATGAAATATATTTAATATTCCATCTACGAGCAAATGTGGGTTGATGAATTGCAGTAAAGTGATGCGTCTTTTATCTGTGTGTAAACAATTTTGTATAAAGATATGTTTGAATTGATCTCATCAGATATTTTTCATCCCAATGCCACTACACCTGTAACTTTGTAATAATATAAACACATTTTCAAAATGGTTCTCTGACACAGCAAGCGAGCATATTTCTGTAGTGATTTTGCTTGTAACCAGCTGACGTTTCTGATTGTAAATCGATAACGCATCATAACTCTCTCGGCGAGCTAGCGTAGCGTAACTGCAACAGCAGAAAAGAGAAGAAACGTTTTCAGCGTAGTCCATTTTGTAGCGTACAGCAGAGTAAATCCATGTGCAGAATTCCCAAACAAAATGCTATATCCGTCCTGTGTTGTTCTTGCAACTTTGGTTTCCAACAGTGAGATTGTACAACAAGACCATCAACTTTGCGCTTCTTAGTCTCTTCATGGAGTCAGGTTTCCCAGAAGGTCTGGGGTGAGGTACCCCATAGGCATGGTTGGCATCGCAGGGAGGTGTTTGTTTGGGCTGTGCGAACAGACCGTGGGCTGCGAGGGAGGAGGATTCAGGAGGAGGCTGTGCTGGGCGTCCACTTCCTGCACTACAGTATAGTCTGACACTGGTGGCAGTATGGGGACTGGAGGAGCTTCGGGAAGCAGGTACGGGGTTTGGGAATCGCTGGCGGACACCAGGTACTCTCCATTCCAGAGGTTCCCCTCAACAGCCAGGGTTGGGAATGATTGGTACCCCTGCTCAGGACCAGGGCTGGGCGGCACGTCGGCGGGAAGCTGCCTAGCCGTGTTCTCTGAGGTGTAGGCTCCGTCGGAAAGCAGCTGGAATTGTATCTTCTTCTCGTTTTCTTCCTCTTTCTTTTTCTCTGGAGAGCCGTTGAGCTGTCCAGGTGAGAGCACCACTCCTCCCGCTGGTGTGAAATCACTTACTTGGGCATAAAAGTCCATGTTAACCCAGTTGGGCACAGCAGGTTGTGTTTGAACGGGCGTCTCCACTACTTCTGATGTCTGCTGCACGCCGAGGTCAGGGATAGACGAGCTGCTTCTGGAAACCAGCGGGTGCTGCTCTCCTCGTCCAGAATGGCCAGGCAGAAGGGAAGCCATGTCCTCAGGATCTGGGATTTCTGGGTCGTAGCAGCTAGCACGACCTGAATCGTCGTCGCTTTTGAAATTAAGGACGCGAAAAGAGCCCGAGCGGGACAGGCCCAGCAGATGTTGCGTATCAGAGCCATCGTTCTTCTCTGCAGAGTCGTCAAGGTCCAGCTGGATGAACTCCACCCATGGGTCTTCATGATAGAAGTCCGGCTTGTACATATCTTGACTGCTCAGCAAAGAATTGAGCTGGTCAAGCTTTCCATTCTGTTTGTGAAGGAGAGAATATATAGTATTATTAGAGAGGACCTACAAAAGTCCTGTATGCAAACAATTTAATAAAACAAATACACTCATTTTCAAAATCATTTGTATTGTTGGATGCATCAAAAACAGCATTTCCATGTGGGCATCTGTGTGTTTGTTCTGGGGTGTAATTGTTTAATGCTTAAAATGGACTCTAAAAATGGAGTATGAGGGTTGTTAAACTAAGTCCCAGTGCTTTCTGGAAGTAGAAGATTACTGGAGAATGGCCACAACATGTCAACAATTATGACCTTTTCAAAACAATCGCTCTGCAGCGATTCCTGCCATTTTGCAACTCATGCCAGATTCGTAAACAGGCAACATTTTACAATGCCGCAATTTGAACAATTCTAATGAAAGACTTTGCAATTATGTATTCACCTCTCATTGTTTTGATGATAATTGCTGTAATGCATTTTATAATGTGCAACATGCAAGGCTTAGCCTAATGCCTTTGCCATTCACAAAAATTTACTAAGAATATCTTCTTTTGTGTTCAGCAGAATAAAGAAATTCATACAGATTTGGAACAACTTGAGGGTGATTAAATGATGACAGAATTGTCATATTTGGGTGAACTAAAAATGTTCTTCCTATCATATTTATAAACAGAAAAGCACCAGGCATTACATTTTCAATTCTATCCATACTGTATTACACATGGTTATAATTAATTGTAGTTGCAAAACCAAAACAAATATAATTTGTATGAAAAAGATTAACAAAATGATGAACATACATGAAGACTGAAATGCGAAGTCTTCTGTTTTATGCAAAATTACCTTTAGCAGCTCTGGGTCGATGCCTTTAATTTTAGGTGCAGGAATAGGTGGTAAAAAGATTACCATCAACCTGTGGGGAAAAAAATTAGCAAAATGTTGTAAATGCAAACCATTTTATGAATTTGTAATTGTGTACAGTCAAAGCAACTCCCTGTTTACAGCTTAACATGAAACAAATTACATTCGGGTCATATTTCACCCCAAAATAAATGCTAAAAAATCTGATGAAAAACAAATAATATATATATATGTGATGCAATCTGGGAAAACCCACCACATGGTGAAATTTTACCTATTACAGGTTTTGATATCATATGGAAGCTGGTATCAAGCCCTTCCTAAATCTGTTTTTATTTTTATCATAGCTTGTTGGTAGCAAAAGTTATGTTTATCTGAAGTCGGCCGATCGCTATGATTTTCTGAAACGGAATTTTGAGAAAAACAGGTTTAATTAATTGTCACCGTCGGGACGCTTGGCACTCTTTTTTTTAAACAGGATTGGCGCGAAATGCGCACTAATACACATTCATTGTACATGTTATGTGGTTTATTTTATAGGTAAACTATCTTTGTAGTGTTAAGAGACGGACAGGTGTATGGGATATACGGCGATTGTTTTTTGTTTTTTTTACCTCTGCGTGCGTTAGAGAAAATGGTCGCATAGAATGCATTAGAGAAAGAGAGTATTTTCTGCTTGACACTATCGCTGTTTTTCTGCACTAAACAAGGGAATTTTGCCAAGATATTTTCAGAGATAAGAGAAAAGATGTTATAGAATAATACTTTAATGAAAAAAATTTTTTGACAAAAAACTGACATTCAAACTATTTTGGAATTTACTGAAAACGGCCCAGCGCGACATCCGACGGGTTTTCCCAGATCGCATCACATATATATATTTATATATATATATATATGTGTGTATTTTATTTAAAACAATAATGAATTAATATTATTATTACTATTATATAAAAATATATTAGAATATGAAATAATACATTTAAAGTACATTTGCACAAAAAAATTTATAATTGTTTACCACTGTATTTGTTGTATTGAATTTTATTAATGCAGATTTTTACTTTTTAAATCTAAATGGTTTAAAAAAAGGCTTCCTTTTTATTGTGCTGAATATAATTTTTAATTAAAGAAATATATATTTTGATTTGGGGATGAAATATGACCAATATGACTATATATTTCTTTGTGAAATACACAAAGAATATAGGTGTTATAAACAAAATCTCTCACCTCTGCTGCTGGGAGAAGATAAGGAGGACAAGAAGAATCACCACTCCAATCACTCCAAAAATCAACACCAACATCTTCGGGAATGTTGATTCTGCGTAAAGAAAAATGGTCTTTCCTTACCCTGAAGCATTTTGCTTAAACTATTCATGATGGTTCGGCTGCACAGCTGGATTCACTTTCTGCAAAAAACAAGTTAAGCTCTTGATGTTGACTAACCTTTGCTAGGTATCTGTGCCACATGGACAAAGATGCTGTTGCTGAATTCGCCATAGTTTTCAAAGGCTGACATCTTGCAGCGAACACGGACTTCATACTCTTTATCAGTGAGTAGACCGTAGATGGACTGCTGTGTGCCACTCTCCAGGCCCAGCTGCAATAGAAGAGGATGAAAAAGTAAATAAGAAATCAGGGGATTGAGTAAAAACAAAACTGCCATTTGTGAGCAATTAGATACGTGACATGGATATGTGAGAATAATGTTTTCTCAAAGTCTGTTAATATCTGTCTGTCTGTCTTGTCTGTCTATCTATCTGTCTATCCAGCCATGTTTTCTCCAAGCCAAGATTTGTAAAATGGCATTTTAGCACCGTATTTTAACCCACAAAGAGAATAACAGTCAAGAACCTCACTAAAAATACTCCTAAAGTTTATAACTGTGAAACACCCTTGGGGAAACTAAAATCTAAAGTACTTGTGTGTGTGACCTACAGAAATATAACAGTGAATTATTCCCCTCTGCATTCAGGCCTGGCAGCATACGGCAGCGATTTAACATGTGGCTGAATGTGGTTTTTCGTGCTTCTGCTCAGTCTGGGCAGGACCATCGGGTAGGCCGGGGGAAAGTGGCTGTCAAGGAGTGTAAACTGAGAGAGAGGTTCTTAAAGATCCTGCCAGACGCAAAGATCTCCCAACTCACGCCTGAATTACAGAGCACACAGGACTGCTCTGGACCAGTGGTGACCCTTTTAGAAAGAGTAGATGAATACTGGCTTATGTTGCGTCTCCAACACAAAATTGTATTTCTCAGAATACAATAAATAGGATGGTACAACCATTTTTCTCCACCGCAATGGCTGAGAGTCCACCGAGAGAGGAAGATCAAAACAGTTGGAGCAGAATGTTCTGTGATGGTCTGATGAACTCTGCCTTACTTTGCTAAATGGATTCTCTAGGTTTATATTATTTCATGCCACAGCACTGCTGAATGCTTGATTCTGACTGGCAGATGTGAAATGTTAAAGGTTAATTTTAATATATTAATATGAAAAATATATTATTTAAACAGCATTTGTACAATTATGCATGCCATAACAATCCTTTTAATTAAGATACTACAGAGTAGTATAAATACATATAAATATGTACTGTTTGTGATTGTGTGTGTACGCACGCACGCACGCACGCACGCACGCACGCACGCACACGCACACGCACACGCACACGCACACGCACACGCACACGCACACGCACACGCACACGCACACGCACACACACACACACACACACACACACACACACACACACACACACACACACAGACTAATGAGCACATATTTGAAAAGCCTGTGACCCACGGCATAACCACATCTGAAGTGGTTCAATATTTAAAATAAATCAATTAAATTTCAAGAGAGCAAGAAGTACAGCAGCAAGTAAATAAACCTTTATGCAAATTTGCTAGCATTAAATGATAAATGATAAAGCCACCCCACATGTAGAAATTGTAATAAAAAAGGGTTTGTGTCCGTACTTATGTCTTGTAAAATGTTAAAGGGAGTCATGATTTACACACACACACACACACACACACACACACACACACACACACACACACACACACATACACATTCATGCACGCATATATTATAAAAGTTTTTATAAACAAAAACTTTGTTGCATGCAATTAATCACAATGAATTGATTTGACAGCACTAGTATAAATATAATTATACATTACCAGTCAAAAGTTTGGAATAATTATGATTTTTAATGGTTTTGAAATAAGTCTCGTATGCTCACCAAGACTGAATTTATTTGATCAAAAATAAAGTAAAAACTGTAATATTGTGAAATATTATTACAAAATAAAATAACTATTTTCTATTTGAATATATATTAAAATATCATTTATACCAAAGCTGAATTTTCAGCATCATTACTCCAGTCTTCAGTGTCACATGATCCTTCATAAATCATTCTAAAATGCTGATTTAGTGCAAAATTATTATCATTTATTACTTCTACTCAATTATTAGTAATGATTCTTGTTTTTGCTGCTATATTGTTGTGGAAACCATGATTTTCAGGATTAGTTGATGAATAAAGTTCAAGAGGACAGCATTTATTTGAAATATAAATATTTTGTAACATTATAAACATTATAATTTACTGTCACTTTTGATCAATTTAATGCAGCCTCTCTGATAACAGTATTATTATTTTTATTTACCCCAAACTTTTGAAGCCAAGAAAACGTACATTTTTGTAAAACGTTTTTTTCATAAATCGCTTTTAATATATATTGAATGCATGGCAATTTCAGCATCCAGGTATAGGCTGAAAATAAATGACGTTTGTGACTATAAGTCGCATGTATGGCTGAGAATAAAACGAGTCTCCCCCACACACAATGTTCTTACTTCAATAATTCCTTGTAAAAAAAAATCATTGCAAACTGCAATATAAAATTTTTCTGGTGCTAGAGACATACCATCTCCCATTGGGAGGTGTTCCTGACCCGGTACTGAACCTGGTACACCAGACTCATCCAGCCCATCTGCACATCTGCTGACGGAGGGGGAGCCCAGCGCACAAGGATGTCAAAGTGCAACCCTGAGCGACTCACGTTCAGTAGAGTCCAGTTCAGCCCAATTGGTGGGTCAGGATGAACTAGGAAGTCACAAAACATTGAAGTCAGGCCTCCAACATAGATGTGTCAAAACCTTAATGAAGCATTTTCACAGATATTAACTTACCAATGTTCTCCACTGTAAAGCAGGCCTCATCATAGGTTATGTTCAGAGGAACCGAGCGCAGATGGACGCAGTACGAGGTCCAGATGTGTGTGAAGGTCTTGTTGAAGTAGCATTCGTTTTCCACAGTACGTGTGTAGTCTGGACACTCCTGCCACTCACTAGAGAGGACACTAAATATCAAATAATAATGAAAACATAACATTAGATGTGTACGAATATACGAATATTAGACATCTCAGTAAATTGCACTGCATGGATTTATCCGTAAATGTATGGTAGTTGACTTGAAATACTTACAAATGACATCATGAAAACAGCGTTTGATGATTATTTGATAATTATTATGAATGCAGCTTTTATTAACTCATTAATTAAAACATATTTTACTTGCACTTTTAATCATTCATTTGTTAAAACCGCATGTAAAAGTAAAAAAGGTACTGAAAAGTTTACTTAAAACGGTAAAAAACTTGGTGAGAAGCCACAGCACTTAAAATATTCACTTTAGCTTATAGTCATATAAAATATTCTGCCAAATAACACACAATTTAAGCATGACAATATTTTATATACTATATCATATATGTATATACAGTATATATATATATATATATATATACTGTATATATATATATATATATACACACACATACACAATATTTGATATATATACATACACAATATTTGATATATATATATTTATATATATATATATATATATATATATTATATTAATGTCATGTTCACTTTTGGTTTCAGTTACCTTTTCATGGACATTGCGTCCGAAATTGAATACTGAAATTGTCTCTTACTTTTGGGTCCGGTAGAAGACCCTGAGTGCTCCAGGCTCGGTGAGGTTCTGGAAGGTCCCAGCACTCCACCAGCAACGAAAGGTCTCCTGCTCTCTGGAGCGGCAGCCCGTAAAATGAGGTCCTCCGTTGGGATCTGAAGCAGAAAGGGAAGATAAAACGAAGGTATCAATTATTATTGAATTAAATCTTAATATTTTCTTTTTATTATATATGTACTGTATGCATGTTATGTTTTGGCACATTGTGAACTCTGTCCTCTGCAGTTGAGCTCCTCTGGTGCCAAGTTCACCAGCCGTCCTCTCCATCCTCTGCTTTTGCGCAGCCATAAATAAGACTTGGAGGATGCAATTGATTTTCGCCCTCTATTTCGCCCTCTAACTGCAGTATAAATCAGCAGAGCTAGCATGTGGCACCAAATCCTCTAGGTATCAAGATTTTCTATGACACCGTGTTTTTATTTGATCCATTTCTAAATTGTACCTGTAAGAGTAAATCTAGCTTAAATGAATAGTGGCTTTGGGAATGGAGAGGGCCGTTAAATATCTAATTTACTCTGAAGAAACGTTTCTGCTGAGGATCTCCAGCACAACCATTTTTCCCATTCTCCTTCGTCCAGCCCTCTTCTAGTGACAACAAGATATATTTCCCTCCATCCCACAGCTGCTGAGCACGGCAAAACAGCCCTCACAGCGACGCTGGTTAGGACTGATCGTGTGGGGAAGGGATTTTCAGTGGCTTAAGTGAGTTCACGAAAGCACATCCACATCCACACATAATGTAAACCCAAACCTTGCTTGTGAGGGTTTGCTGAATTACTAAAATAAGAAAAACATATTCTTGTGATTTTACAGTAAAAACAGAGATACAGTGGGGAGAACAAGTATTTGATACACTGCCGATTTTGCAGGTTTTCCTACTTACAAAGCATGTAGAGGTCTGTAATTTTTATCATAGGTAAACTTCAACTGTGAGAGACGGAATCTAAAACAAAAATCCAGAAAATCACATTGTATGATTTTTAAATAATTAATTTGCATTTTATTGCATGACATAAGTATTTGATCACCAACCAGTAAGAATTCCGGCTCTCACAGACCTGTTAGTTTTTCTTTATGAAGCCCTCCTGTTCTCCACTCATTACCTGTATTAACTACACCTGTTTGAACTTGTTACCTGTATAAAAGACACCTGTCCACACACTCAATCAAACAGACTCCAACCTCTCCACAATGGCTCTCCACAATGGCTCTCCACAATGGACATCAGGGATAAAATTGTAGACCTGCACAAAGCTGGGATGGGCTACAGGACAATAGGCAAGCAGCTTGGTGAGAAGGCAACAACTGTTGGCGCAATTATTAGAAAATGGAAGAAGTTCAAGATGACGGTCAATCTCCCTCGGTCTGGGGCACCATGCAAGATCTCACCTCGTGGGGCATCAATGATCATGAGGAAGGTGAGGGATCAGCCCAGAACTACACGGCAGGACCTGGTCAATGACCTGAAGAGAGCTGGGACCACAGTCTCAAAGAAAACCATTAACACACTACGCCGTCATGGATTAAAATCCTGCAGCGCACGTAAGGTCCCCCAGCTCAAGCCAGCGCATGTCCAGGCCCATCTGAAGTTTGCCAGTGACCATCTGGATGATCCAGAGGAGGAATGGGAGAAGGTCATGTGGTCTGATGAGACAAAAATAGAGCTTTTTGGTCTAAACTCCACTCGCTGTGTTTGGAGGAAGAAGAAGGATGAGTACAACCCCAAGAACACCATCCCAACCGTGAAGCATGGAGGTGGAAACATCATTCTTTGGGGATACTTTTCTGCAAAGGGGAACGGACGGCTGCACCGTATTGAGGGGAGGATGGATGGGGCCATGTATCGCGAGATCTTGGCCAACAGCCTGCTTCCCTCAGTAAGAGCATTGAAGCTGGGTCGTGGCTGGGTCTTCCAGCATGACAACGACCCGAAACACACAGCCAGGGCAACTAAGGAGTGGCTCCGTAAGAAGCATCTCAAAGTCCTGGAGTGGCCTAGCCAGTCTCCAGACCTGAACCCAATAGAAAATCTTTGGAGGGAGTTGAAAGTCCGTATTGCCCAGCGACAGCCCCGAAACCTGAAGGATCTGGAGAAGGTCTGTGGAGGAGTGGGCCAAAATCCCTGCTGCAGTGTGTGCAAACCTGCTCAAGAACTACAGGAAACGTATGATCTCTGTAATTGCAAACAAAGGTTTCTGTACCAAATATTAAGTTCTGCTTTTCTGATGTATCAAATACTTATGTCATGCAACAAAATGCTAATTAATTACTTAAAAATCATACAATGTGATTGTCTGGATTTTTATTTTAGATTCCGTCTCTTACAGTTGAAGTGTACCTATAAAAATTACAGACCTCTAAATGCTTTGTAAGTGGGAAAACCTGCAAAATCGGCAGTGTATCAAATACTTGTTCTCCCCACTGTATTTGAAAACTACTTTATTACGCTAAATATGAATACAACAACTTGGCTATTATTTTTTAAATCACATTGTCCAAAACGGACAAAAAAACAGGGATGCACAATATATTTGTACCGTTAAGGCCCTGATATACTCATAGCGAAGTTCTTTTTCGTTCTTCACTTAGGGGTAAAACGAAGTTTGAAATACGTGAGCAGCGATATACTGTTATCAAACATCTGACGCCACCCACACTGCTGAGAGCGACATTTAGATGAATATGTAAAAATGTCCTGTGCACTTTCCTCTCAATAACAAAATAAACACACAACAAAAATTAGAAAACAGAAAGCATTTGTAATAAAGCATAAGAAAAGATAATAATCTGATAATAGCAACGCGGATATGTTTGCACAAACTCTGCAATTCGGCACTCTAGTAAAGTCACATCATGTTTATTTATATAGCACTTTATACAATAAATTGCTTAAAATCAAGTGGCTTTACCGTGTTGAACATGAAACACAGTGTCAGTGTCTCGCTATAAATAATCATTAATAAAGACTAAAGCTTTAGTCTGGATCTTCTCAGTATCTATAACTCCCCCTCTCTCCCTTTCTGACTCCCAAAACTCTGTTATTGCTGCTCCCTCCCCCTCGAAATTCCGGCATGTGCAATAAAAAAGCCTGCTATATGGAAGAGATTAGGTCTGAGATGAACAGATGATTTGTGGGCCACTGCGGAAAAGATGGGGACAGAACAGATAGGGACATTATCACTACTAAATTGTTCCTGGTCAATATTTGGTTTGGTGCTGCAAAGGGGGCAAAAATCAGCCCAGCGGTCTTCAAGCACACACAATTTGCTCTCTAAAAAACATTGCAAAAGCAGCTGTAAAAAGGCCAAATATTTAGATTTGGGAACAGTTTCAACTGTGTTAGATGTCAGTGTGGGAGACTTTTTAATTGACAAATCAGATGTGGTACAAGAGGAAAAATTTTAAAATGTGCTTTGGCTATATTTTCTTTTGCTTTGCTACAATTCAATCTCCCATCATATTCATAATAAGCAGAGCACGCAAACTTTTTCTGGGACTTTTCACCACAATCTCTTTCCTGACAATTATACAAACAGTGAGTTATGCCGTTTTTGAGTATATGCTGTTGGAACCGTGATCTCTAAGTCAGAGCTTTTGAGCCAAAGTACTTGCGCAAAAAGAACTCATCTATCATTCTGATGTGTTGGCAGTGTTGTGGAATACTAATCTGCGTATGTGGTTGTGCGGGCGTGAATATTTTGGACTGACCAATAAGTCCTACACAAGAGACATTACAAATCATTGATGAAATGCAACACTTGTTCCAGTATGAAATGTAGCAACTAAACAAAAATGACATTTTTTTTTTTCAGTTAGAACTTTGATACTGATTTTGAAAGACGTGAAATAATTTGTGCGATTTGTGCGTTAAAAATTTTCCGCTCCTTTTATGTTACTTATGAATAATAAATGAACATGTCGCTTATGCACACACCTACTGCTTGGAAACGTAAATAAAGCTACAGCTTGTGTGGGTGAAGATTTCCCACGAATGAAAAACATGATGTTTACTCAGCTCCCCGCAAAGAGAGACCATCGGTAACTAGGATACTGGTTCAGACCGAAAGCCAGGACAAATGTTTTCCACTTCGGCTAACTGCAAACTTCTGAATAAATTGGCCACATTTGCCAATTAAACTGTCTTGATGGATTGCAATCACTTGAAAAAGCACCTTTATCACTGGCTGTCCAGCAAATGTCTTGATTGGCTCAGGGTTATGAGCTGCTGAGCAGATGCTCCATCTTTTCCAACCCATTTGCTGCAAAGATGACAGTTTAACAGCAGAATCAGAAGAAAGTGCATACTTCAGCGAATCTAATCAACAGAAGAAAATAGCATGTGTCTGTTACACAGGAGTACTTATCACAGCACTTACATAACATCTTGTGAGCTTCTGTGTATGCGGTTACAGCTGTGCGTCATTTAGTACCCCTGTGAAATCCATTTGACAGTGAGCATCACTGTGCCTATACTGACACTGAAGGACACAGCACCTGAAGTGAGTACTGACAAGCTGTACTTCACAAAGCTGTACATTTGTGGCCCTTTAATCTGAATCGAATGGTACATTCATAACATGTCTTACCTTCAATTATTTATCTTTTATTAGAGAAACGGCTAGTTATATAAAAAACAAACATTCTGAAAACGGAATTTCTATACTGTGATTGTCTTGCCTCAAATACAAATTCCTTACAGATTGAAGGACAATTTTTAATCCCATTTCTTATGATTGTGTTTTTATGAAAAAATTAAAACAGAACATTTCAAAAATGTTTATATAATTCACAAATTACAACATAAGATGATAAACAAAAATATAATCAAGATGTAGCATAGCATATACATACACTACCATTCAAGTTTATTTGTGTGTGTGTATAATATCTATCTATCTATCTATCTATCTATCTATCTATCTATCTATCTATCTATCTATCTATCTATCTATCTATCTATCTATCTATCTATCTATCTATCTATCTATCAATAATTTAATCGATATTTTAACCTATAGTTAATTTATGTAAGTGAGGATAGCAACATAAAGTAAATTGTGACATATTATACCCAAAATTTCTTCATACAGTGGACTACCAGTAAAATGTATAAAAATTTGGGACCAAAAATTATTCAGACACTTTGACCTGACCATGTTTTGCTTAAGTGTTTTTTCTTTAATTGCTAATACGACCTTTTTACACCATAGACTGAACAAAATTAAGCATTGCTTGGTAATGAAAAACGTTATCAAAATGATTCCTGTTCGCAGGCCAGATGGACGGACGGACGGATGGATGGATGGAGAGAGAATATTACTGTATATACTGTGTGTTACTGTACTGTAAACTATATTAAACATTACACTACATTAAACATGTTTTGCTGTTTTCACAGAATAGAACTGTAAGACTGCTTGAGGTCAGATCATATTTTGATTTTGATGGACAAATTTGAAATAAACTTTTTTATAAATTAAAGCACAGGTTAATTCTGTAAAAACGGCATGCTGCAGGTTCTCACCCAGTTTAGTGTTATATTAAGTAAACTTTTATGGAGCTAAAAGCACAGATACATGAAAACATGTAAGGAATATTTCCTTGAAAGTCCTTGGGTGTATGGTGATGGATTTAAATCCAGGTAACGTTATATGTGATACTTCAAGTAGCATCCTCTGCCCAGAGTGCCCTTTAAAGGCGCCAAAAACGCTGTTTGTTATTTTTACATGTATGTTTAGTGTGAGGAGGTCACTTGGACACCTCAAGCAATGTAGAAATATTACAAAGTAGGTAAATAAAGCCTCTGTGAGAAAAACAGCATGAGAACATGATGTCCATTAGCATACGAATGTGTTAACAGACAGGGATTCCAAGTCTTTATTATGGCAAAACCGAACATTATGTTTATCACAAGAAGATCAGAACCATAATGAGCTTCATTGCCATGTACCATCCACAGAAAGCTTGTTGTTTTTTATTTGTTCGACATAATTGTTTCTGGAAGCATTCTGACCAATATGCTTTACAACATAATTAGAATTAGAATAGATTAATTTAAATGAAATGGTTGTGATTGTATAATTTATTACGTCAATGGGCTGTTAATGGGTAAGAGCTACACAGATTGCTCATCATTTCAAACACAATTAGGTTAAAAGCTTAACTTTTTTTGCTTTAGGTATTCAATTTACATTTTTGAGTTGAAGTAAAGGGTGAAGTAAAAAAAAGCCAATGTTTTTATTTTGCTGTTGTTACCAGAAACACTTAAAAAATATGTTTTTGACATTTTCTGACCTAAGCAACGAAGGGGTCAACTTGGTCAATAAACAAGCCAAGTAATGAGCACAAAATATGACAGCAGTGATTACATAATTTTCATTCTCTCTGCCCCTCAAACTAATTACCAATCACACACACACACACACACACACACACACACACACACACACACACACACACACACACACACACACACACACACACACACACACACACACACACACACACACACACACACACACACACACACACTGACTAATGAGCACATATTTGAAAAGCCTGTGACCCACGGCATAACCACATCTGAAGTGGTTCAATATTTAAAATGAACACAATTAAAATAAATCAATTAAATTTCAAGAGAGCAAGAAGTACAGCAGCAAGTAAATAACCTTTATGCAAAGTACAGCAGCAAGTAAATAACCTTTATGCAAATTTGCTAGCATTAAAAATACAAAATGATAAGCCACCCCACATGTAGAAATTGTAATAAAAAAAGTGTTTGTGTCCGTACTTATGTCTTGTAAAATGTTAAAGGGAGTCATGATTTCCCTGTCTGTACAATCCGATGGGGCCAGACTTTTCCTCAGAAACCACGCAAAGGAAGTGCTTTCCAAATTATGCCTGATTAAAGTCCCACGGGAAGAAAGTCTCTCAGAAAGATCTATTCCATAAGGGTTATCTGGGTTGACCATTTCAGTGCTCAAGAGCTACAGACACAGACAGTGTTTTTTCCCCCCCAGGTAAATCATAATAAACCGTTATACACAGCCTACAATACTTAAGACTCCATTCATCAAGCTCATCTGTGGTGAAAAGAAATAAAATCCTAATACTATAATTTTGTAATACTACAAGCTCACAGATATTTCAAGCTGGTTTTGTTCTGGCCCTCAAATTGCACCTATACACACAAGAAAAAAGGTTGAGGGACAGTCAGACATTCTGAAAACACTTTTGTGTTCAAAAGCCAAATGTGCAGTAGGTGTTTCCAGCACTGTGTTCAGCATAAGAATATGTGTCAGCGGCTGGGTCAGACTACCATCGGTCTAACAGACCAGAACATAAAAATACTCACTGACAGTCCAGCACGAGCACCACCTGCTGCTCTTTGTCCTTTAAAAAAAGCATTATGCTGAATGGGGGCAAGGAGGACGGACAGGGGTGGTGGAGAAAAAAGAGAGAGAGAGAGAGAGAGAGAGAGAGATATCCTATGTTAGAGACACACACTTCTGATAAAAATAATAAAATGTTTATTATTTATGCATTTATAGGAACACTTGTCCCATGTTGTCATTTAACAATATTATAGATAGATAGATGATAGATAGATAGATAGATAGATAGATAGATAGATAGATAGATAGATAGATAGATAGATAGATAGATAGATAGATAGATAGATAGATAGATAGATAGATAGATAGATAGATAGATAGATAGATAGATAGATAGATAGATAGATCTATTTATCGAATTATTAATTTATTTAGCTATTGTTGTGTGGTCACATTTAAACATTCTTGAGGATAAACTAAAAGGTCGAAGGCAGTAGACACTTCCAACAGAATGTAAACTGGTGTTAAAAATAACTGCAAACAACACACACACACACACACACACACACACACACAGTACAGAAAGGGGGATGAGAAACTCAATACTTTGCAAGTGTTCACTTAACCTCCAGTGCCTAGATGTATAGTGGAAAGTACTAGTAGAAACCACATTATATAGAATATAATGGAGGATTTAGGGGATGATATCCACCACAGGAAAAGGAGTCAATGTCCGATAATGATGTTTCTTTCGCCATTTGCTTACATGCAAATGATCGTTATTCCAAATGTAGTGCAAAGCTACATAAACAAACAGCAGCCTTCAATTGCCCTGTGTAAGCCCATCATTAGCAGACCCTCTCTTTGATGATCAGTGAACACAAATCCAGACCCGCAAGCTGAATTACAGCAGATTTGTGTCAAGTGGTTCTGCGATAATGACCATAATCCTCCCTAATACTGTAATAATGAGGACATTACTTGAGTTAATCTACCAAATCATTTCTTTATTGGGATTTTTGCCACTTTAATAAATGAATAAATAAAGTACAGCGTCACACAGTCACATACTTTGACCGGAGATTCTCTCATTAAAGCTCTTGTTAAATTGCTTACTGTTTTTTGCTTGCATTTTTTCTGTCCCTCAAAATCTAATCTATCAACCAAACATTTAACATTTTTCTCTCATAATTCTGCAAACCAATATGCTGAATGTGCAGGCGAGTTTACCACAGAAGGTTTAAATATGCCTTCAGATGAAGAGGAATTGATTTATGGCCACACGCTCCTTGTGGAAAAAGTTTTATGTGAACGGCCCTGTGGTCCTGCTGTCCATCTGGGGTTTTCTGCACAAAAAGAGCCAACTACTGCCTTATGTAATGGCAAACTTTGCTGTCCTCTGCTGTTCTTCTTTCTCCTCATGTTTCAAAGCGAGCAAACCCAGCTCTCTCCCTGACTTCACCCCGCTGTCTAGCGTAAATAAACTACAGTCCAAAAAGGGCTCCGCCTGCATCTGAAACTCCCTGAGTCACAGCAGTAGACTTTGATGTTGCTCAGCGCTCACAGCGGACCCTGTGTCGTGCGATGGTTATGGCAGACAGCACGGCGCAGGGAGAATTAAGGAATCAACACGGCAACATAATCACTAGGCCTTTAAACGCAAAACCGCATGCTCAACAGAAAACACTGCTCCAGTGGTAGACTGGCTTGCTTCCTTAGTGAACATATTGTTAGTGGAGGAAAAATAGACTGACTTCCAAGATTCTACTCATGCTTCTGAATGTTTCCTGTGTATGCACACATTGCTCTGAAGTCTTCGGCACTTCTGGTAGTTTAATTATTTATTTATTTAGAGGACAATCCCCTTAAAACAACCTGGTCTTGGTCAAGGACACAATGGTTATACATCTGGTTTGTGCTAAGACCCAAGTTTCTTGGGACTGCAGTAAATAGCTTAACCATCATGCACTTATTGTGAAATCTAATGGGGTCATTGGTTTTTCAACATTAGGTAGATAAATGGTGTAAATAGATTCATGGTGAGGTAAATGTTAAAGTGATTTATTTATTATTGTGTTGTATTGTTTGCATCATCAATGGGTAACAATCATTCATATGTAAGAAATGCATAATGCTTTAAACTTAACAATAAGGCAATAAAAGTAAGAAAAACCAAATTTGCAGCCATAACAGAGTTTTATGGGTGGCTGTGTAGCAAATCCAATAAAGACGAGATGCGTGATGCAGAATGAATAAATATATTTTTAATGAACACCAAGATATCAATGTAAGAGGTGTTAGTGAGGCCGACAGGGTGCTCACCCTGTGGTCTGTGTGGGTCCTAACGCCCCAGTACAGTGATGGGGACACTATACAGTCAAAAGAGCACCGTCCTTTGGATGAGACGTTAAACCGAGGTCCTGACTCTCTGTGGTCACAAAGTAGGGGCGTAACCCCGGCATGCTGGCCAAATTTGCCCAGTGGCCTCTGTCCATCAAAATGCCCTTTATTATACAATAATTTTATGGCAATATATTTATAATAGGTGGTTGTGTTGTTAAATTGAGCTTAAAGGTTTCCACTGTAATTAGCAAAGAACATATATCTGTGTTAAACAGGAATACACCGTAATAATGTTAATCTCATCCTGGGCACAGTATGTAATACCTGCTCTTCCTCTCTCATCTCCATCACCTTCTCTCTTTCTTCTTCTCTCAGTCTCCTTATCTTGACCTGTATATCTTCCATTCCCAAAGCTGAGCTTTGATTGATACAGTCTTTGCAAACTGATTATTTCTGTTGGTCATTTAAAACTTCTATTGTAAAACAGCTGTTTAGTTTAGCTACTTACATCTTATCGCACTTTATGACCGATAACTGAAGCGTGAAGCGTCGAGCTGGAATTCACGCTCACAACTTCTGTGAACATAAAGCCCGCCTACTTTGATTTGATTGGTCTTTTCAAACACTTTGACATTGACAAGCGGTTTTAGCAGTCGGTTATCATGGCGATGTGCATTATCCTTACAGCACCAAAGTAGATATGTCAATTATTTCACAACCTTCATTATATGCATTTCGAAAAATTACTGAGGTCCAGACCTCGGGGACCTCAATGGTGGGTACGGCCCTCATTGGGATATCAAATCTACCAACAATCATCTAGTATTTCAAGCACAACAAATCTACAGTTGAAATTAGCAGTATATATAATTTCAGTATATAGAAAGGAGTACTATCATGAACTCCCCTCCGCTTGGTGCAGAGCAGATCCACGCACATCTGATTTATTGGAGACACATCCGCATACACGGATGACTTTGACTGCAGTGGGTGCCAATTCACTCTCTCCTCCATAAGACATGTTCATGTCTTTGAATTTTCAACCGAAGCTCAAGAGTCATACTTGCCAGAACTCCCTCACAAAAAAAGTCCACAAATATGGCCCCTGTCCGAAGCCATAACTCGTGACGATTACTGCTGTTCTCAATCAAACCGCAGCCTGTCCTCAGAACACCTCTGAAGAGACCTTAGTCAGGGCAGACAGCATGGAAAGGGGCAGATGTGCAGTCCATTCAATAGGTTTTAGTCCCCAGGATTTTTATTTTATTAATTTTTTTTATATATTTTAAATGTTATGTCATTTGAACGATCTGGGTGGTGCCCAGATACACAATGGCACCACCCATTGAACAGACTTGCTTGTGAAAAATACCCTAGACAACAGAAGCATAACTAAAACAGAACGTGCTTTAGTGAACGTGCAATGCTGTAGGATGTGTAGTAAACTCATAAGGTGTTAAAAACTCCAGTTATCAGCTTATACAACACTTATACAATATTATACAAATATTATACAATCATACAATCTGCTTATGCCCACTGAGGATTAGGTTTAGGAATGGACCTTTATGCTTATTTTTTTCTAAAAACCTTGTGAATTCACCAACAATTCACGGAAAGCAATTTTAGTTTTTTTGTTTTTGTCATGACAACAGGTTGGTTCAGACAGGCCAGATTTCAGAAGGCAACATGACATTATTATTTGCATAGTCAAGATGAAAATAAACATCTTTTATGTCGTAATTATTTCTAGCACATCTTTGCTAAAACATCTTGCTAATGCATTAATAGCCCTATCATTGTTTTAAAATGTTATAAAAATGAAAGGAACGATAATTGGACTCCCCATCACACTTTTTCATGCACTCCAAAGCTCAGGTGATAAGGCAATATTTTTGTCCATAGTAGTTAAATAATAACGTAATAAACATTAAAAGAGAATATTTTCAAACAGAAAACCAAGAAAAACGAACTTTAATCCAAGTGCTAAAGTCTGTGCTCCAACTTGTGTGCAGTGACTGGGTCATTAACCCAAGTCATTCACTGCATCTGTGAAAGCCTATTACACAAATGTTATTCACCATAACATATCACTGTCTCAATGATAAGCTATGTGCAGTGTTGGCATCCCAATTGGTTCATCATCCCATAAGCGCCACTGTATCCTGTCCCTGGACTTTGGATGACCACAGTCAATGTGTTTACTTTCAAACAAAACCTATTTATTGAAGGATTGTTTGACTAGACCAAAGTAAAATGTTCTGTGTGCTCAAAGGTGAATAATCTTGACACAAGCCCAATGGTTTTCCTATAATGACTTGGCAGAGACATCTACAGTTTAAAGGCCCACTGAAGTGCCTTGAAATGTGCAGCGCTTTTCAATGTGGTGACGTAATTTCCACTGAAACATGAAGGCAGGGCGGGACAAATCTCCTCCCCCCTTTTAAAATAGCCAATAGCTTTTCACTTCTATCCCAGCTCGGCCACAGCCGTTGAGCTCGGCAAAGCCGCATTTGACAGCTTATGACAGCCAGGGTCTAATAGATTCCCCCTTTAGATTTAATATGAAACTGTTGCTAAAGCAAAACAGTGATCATAATCAGCTGAGGATGTATAGTTTGAAAAGGGTAGTTTGTGTAGATCTGTGGTTTCCACTCGTCAGTGCTGTTTCTAGTGTTCTAGTTTCCAATCATTTCCTATCCCCTATATAGTGCACTACGTGCCATTCACCATGTAAAAAAATAGCAATAGTGTGAACAATTTCAGCCACAGCTTCAACGTCTATTTATAGTGCAGTGGCGGCATGCTTCAGATTCTAGAGAGCATTTTATTGGACAGAAAATCAGAAGTGCAGAGTGATGTCATCAAAAATGTTGATTCGTATTTGCAGTTTTGAATGCTTATATCTTCCAAATGAGAATGGTGTCATTGTTTTGGAGCATACTATCTCATAGATAACCTTAAGACTAAAATATTCATACTAAAAGCCAAAATAATTTGAATTTGATTTCATGGGGACTGTAATTCTTTGACTGATGAAATCCCTATTACAACATTTTACCACGTAACATTTAAATATATATATAAATTATGATATTAAATGTATTATTTATGAATTATTATTAATTAATATTAATTATTTGTTGTTAATTGTATAATTTATTTAATGATTTCTTACATTTTTATTTTACAACAAAATAAAGCCAAAAATATATTTTATAATTCAAAAATATATAAAATATCGATAAATATTTCGATAAATATCAAAAATATATAAAATAAACAAATAATGCAAATTAACAATCCATGAAGAAATTTTGCAAATGCTGCAGTAAGCACAGCTGAAAAAGCAGCCAAAGACATTCATCTGATCCATATTTACATAAGCTAACATTTAAAAAATAGTGTAGACTGAATCATTCTACTTTGTATAGACTGACCAACTTGATTGCAAATCAGACTACTGTGTTAAAGTGAAATAAATAACACATGTTTTTTGACGTGGTTGTGAAGTACCTGGAGCGAACAGCTCGGATCCTCGTGCGGACACCAGTCCGTTTCCACACAGCAAGCCCAGGTACAGCAGACTGAGAGAGAGAGAGTAAGCCATAGCTTCTGCTGTCTCCCTGTGCGGTAAAAGAAGAAAAGAAAAATCATTATTAGTGGTGCTCCCGGATGACACCCCTCTGACAAATACTTAGCTGAAACCCCTAGAGAGCCCCGGGGCCATCTCCTCAGCATCTCCAATTCATTTCCCTACTCCTTCACGCCAAAGCGCACTAGCTGTTACCGCCATTAATACTTAGCAGGTCTCTGTGAAACCCTATATGAGGAAACCAGACAATTAACAACCAGACGCAACCTCTGCAACACTCAGCACTTCCAGCCATACGTGGGTTTATCATTATCTGTGGGTTACATGGGGTCTTTTAAGCATGCAGGCTGTGCGGGGGATGTTTTCACAAGCTAATACTCCACATATACTGTGTTAAACTAGGATTTCCATTATCAAATTATGCTAGGGCGACAGAAAACCTTTCAAAAAGTCAAACGTTCATGCTATCTCTGCTAAAGGTCCTGGTGAAACAGTATCATATGGAATGAAGCATAAAGAATTTAAACCAGCTTCAACTTATATTAGAGTTAGATGTGTGACAGAAATACTGTTGACAAGTTGGCATCATTCATTTTTGGATTTATGTATCCATGGGGGCGCTTCATGATTTGTACCTTGTTGATTCTGTCAATGTTCCTTCGCCCTCACCACGTTTGCCACTTATTACAATATCATTCCATAAAAGAGATAAAGGTTTGTCTGAAATGGTGATGACATAGTGACATAGTGAGAAATTACGGTCACAAGCATATAGGGGGAACAGGTTGTATCCAGCTAGCCCAAGAGTTAGGCTAAAAATAAGTACACTATATTTGTTTGGTCACCACAAAAAATCATAGAGAGGTCAGTGGCCCTTTGAGACTGATGATTCTGATCTTAAAAGTCAAACTAAACATTATGTAAACAGCCTGATAAAAATAGAGAAAACACTGATGTGGTTTAAATGTGTCAAATAAATGATATTAAATAAAATCAAGTGGACAATTAATAAAAACAATTGGCCAACAAATGTTGTTTAGACTTGCCGCGTCCTGATGTTTCTGAATCCGATCTGATTAATGATGAGTTCTGCCCTAAAACTTGGCTTCAGAGCTATTTTTATTATGCACTTGGCAGTGGATTGTTGAAAACAGCACCAGGCCAAAATTTCCAAATGTGGAAAAATACACAGTCAGCAAATAACTGGCTTTGTTGCATTTGACCTGTAGCTTCACCCCATCTCATCATCTAACAATGTTAGAATAACAACATGCAGGTTTCAGAACCCGGTCTCTTTTTATGTTGATACTTGTATTGTAAAATACTTCTGTATTTTGTATTCTCATTCACAAAGCGGAGTAAAATAAAAGCTAGTTAAACTCATTGAAAAGGCTTAAGATATATTAAAGCCAAATAGTATACAAAATTATGTATATGTGCTTTGGTCACATGTCTGGTGCATATACAGACTCAGAAACACTTGATCCTCTCTATCCTACTCAGAGACACGGCCCTTCTCAGTCAGGTAGTAATGAGACCCCATTCCTCACAGGAACGCTGCTATCATACAGTCAAAGGTGTAAAAGGAACTACACACCCAGATTGACAGCTGGTCCAATGCTTATTAGCTGGTCTATGTGACTATAACATTTAGCTAACTATTATTATGTCTAATTATTGATCGGCTAAAATAGTCAATTGATATAAAAAATAATGTGCACAGATAAATGTGACCCTGGACCACAAAACCAGTCACATGGGTCAATTTTCTGAAATTGAGATTTATATATATTATAAATATGGAAGCTAAATAAATAAGCTTTCCATTGATGAATGGTTTGTTAGGTTAAGACAATATTTGGCCAAGATACAACTATTTGAAAATCTGGAATCTGAGGGTGCAAAAAAATCGAAACATTGAGAAAATCGCCTTTAAAGTTGTCCATTTATGTTGGCGATTGTGCTGCATTCACTCATAAAAATAAATGTTTTATATATTTACGGCAGAAAATTGACTAAATATCTTCATGGAACATGATCTTTACTTAATAGCCTAATGATTTTTGGCATAAAAGAAAAATCAATCATTTTGACCCATACAATGTATTGTTGGCAATTGCCACAAATATACCCGTGCGACTTGTGACTGGTTTTGAGATCCAGGGTCACATATCATTTATAATAAACACTGCAAAATTCCATAAAAAATGAGAATTGTCACTTTTGATTTAATGGTGACTTTAAGGGATTACTTTGCCCAAAAAAGTAATACATTTTCCATGTTGTTTCTAACCCATACTGTATTGTGAAATTTCATTACAATTTTAAATAACATGTAAAATAATTTTTATCATGTGATTGAAAAGCTGAATTTTTCAGCATCATTACTCCAGCCTTCAGTGTCACATGATCCTTCAGAAATCATTCTAATATGCTGATTTGATGCTCAAGAAAATCATATTTATTATTATTATCCGTGTTAAAAACAGTTGTGTTGTTTAGTATTTTTGAGGAAACAGTGATACATTTCTTTCAGGATTCTTTGATGAATAGAAAGCTAAAATTAATAATAATAAAAAAAAAATATTTGAAATAGAAATCTTTAGTAGGCTAACATTATTAAGGTCTTTACTGTCACTTTTGATCCATGTAATTTAACAGTATTAGTTTCTTTAAAAAACCTTACTGAATCCAAACTATTATTAATTTTATATTATATTATATTATATTATATTATATTATATTATATTATATTATATTATATTATATTATATTATATTATATTATATTGGCAATTCTATGAGACATATCCAAACACTGTTCTCTCGCATTTCCGCCATGTGGAGTGTTTGGATTTACTGGGAGGGCCGGTAGGATCGGACCCCATGAAGGAGTTAAAGGGGCACAGCAGTCTGCACAGAGGGCCTGATTGTCTGGATAGCCATGAGAGGGTGGAGGGTGGAACCTCCCTTGAATCTGATTGGCTGAAGGAATTTCCCGCTTCTTGAGTGCTTCACAGATTGCATGCATATTAGGCAATGCTTCTCACCATTTAACCTCCAAAATATCTCTGCTGTTGATAACATGACCCATCTTGGACAACATTTACATTTTTGTCATTTGAGGGCCATGTCTTTGAAACAATGTTACTGTAATGATTCTCTTTTAAATCCCTCATTATATACATTTATATATAGGCCTCTATATATACATGGACAGCGCTGCACAGTAGGTTGTGCAAATAAACAGGTCTGTTTTGCATCAGTCGGAATGTGTGGTTGAGTGGATGACAGGCCACAGTTTGTTTCCGATCTATTTGCTGCTTGAAGCATTCAGGGCAAAACTTAAATATATAATAATTTTTTGCTATCAGTGTGGGTTTCAACCAGTCCTTAGTATTCACCGTCTGTCAGAATTTTAATGATTGGCTGCTACTTAATAAACGGATCTGGTTCTGGGTTGCATTTCTGCTTAAATGGATGACCTTTTGAGGCGAAGAAAGGTCAGAAATCACAATTTTCACATCTTTACAATTCTGGGCACATTTGCAAACACAAAACTTCTGAACACTGTTTGTTTAATTTATATATTTTAAAAAAAAAACTTCTTTTTTTTAACAGTGTAAGCTAACAGGTCTACAGCTCAGGCTAACAAGCAAGAGTAGAGTATCATTCCTGTTTGGCTAAAATCCAAGACTGAATTAATAACATCCAAAATTAGCACTGCCATGTAGAGTTTACCGTTTCAAACCTGTTGATCTCTGTACTACATAATAAACTGTCCAGAGTCACTGAGTCATACTCTTGTTATGATGGTACACTCCAAACAGGAAGTAATACTAAATCTGAGTGTGGTGATGTGCTCGGTCGTAAAATTGCTCTTAATGGCACCTATTTAGCAACTTTATATCAGCAATCATAGTCAAGCAGAGATTTAATCTATGTGCACTGAGACTAAAACCACTGTACCTTTTTCCAGTTCTTATGAGCTCAAACCTGCTGTCAGCATGATGTAAAACAAACACGTGGACATCACCTTTAGCAAACTGTGCTATAACTAATGGATTGATGATATCAATCCATTACTATGAGTGTTGTTACGCAATCATACTATATACATACACCATATTATCCAAGTCACTTTTTCATATAAAAGTAGCACACATTACTTTTCCATTTATGTACTTCGTTTAGTTGCAAATAAAAATACAAAAACTCTGCCTTCCCATGTTGGGAGAAATCTGGATATGTATAAGGATATGTTTTTTTCCATCAAAAACATTTCATTTGGGTTGTGATATATTTGTTTGGAGATTCCCACCAATGTGTTTCTTATGGAAGCTAGTTTTCGCATAAACAATACAAACATGCACCTAAACAATTTACAGTTGGTTTTATGACTGCAAGTCATCCTCTTCAAATGCTACTGAAGATAGAAACATGTGTACCAATGTCGTACAGTCTGTAACTTTAGAGACGGTCCCTAAATGTGCGAATATCCAGTGTGAAGCCAACTTTATGCCAGTAAGGGAGAGCGGGGCACGACCTAACACATTTTGGGTTTGGCTCAATTATTTAAAAAATAATTAAGTTAGATTAATCTTCTTCTTTTTTTACACAAGCAACATACACATCTCTGCTACAAATGAACACTTACATTTTTTTCTAGGACCTACCATTTTCGTACAGTTGCACTGAAAGTGACAGAAGTGCAAATGTTACAACTTACCCATATGCAGGCTTAATTGTAACAGACAGAGGGGTTAGTTGTAACACTTGTGTGTAACACACATAATTCAGTACTATTTTATCTGTATAGCTTGATATTGTTTGTGCATCTGTATAGATAGATATCCATACATCCATCCCTTATCCAATCATCCTTCTATTATGGATCAATATCATGGATAGAGATATGAAAGGGCTGCACAGTTTTGCAATAAACAAATAAAATCATCAAATTCTGTAATTGCTATTGAATTATATTTGTGTGTGGCAGCTGCATGCAAAATTTAAATTATTAATAATTACAGTAATAATAATAAAAAAGAGCTCAAAAATCAAATTTTAAAGGGTTTATTGCATTTAAAACAGGCTTTTTAATAAATAAATAAACAAGTGATCAATGCATAGTAAACAAATGTGAAAAAAATCATACTTTGACATTTAAATTCAATCATTGTTTGTGAAAGTCCAGCAAAGTTAAATGTGACAAAATAAATACTTAATACTCAAACCTGAAAAGTTGTGTGGCTCCGTTTTCATTTCATTATCGTTGTACACTGTGCTACAACTAACCCCACTGTGTAAAAAAATATTTTAAGCCTAGCTAACAGTTGCTAGGAGTTGCTGACATGTTTCAAAATGGTGCTATGTTTTAGCCAACAAGACAGTGATTAAGGTAATATAAAGTTCGATTTGGTGACGTACAACCCAACTCAGAAACCTTGCGCGTTACGTTCATATTCTGATTCCGCTTGCCTGTTCCTATATCTAGTATAGCCTACATCCCCAATAAGGTGAGAGTTTGGTCTTTTATATCACTGTAGTCCATTAAGCATTAAAGTGTCCTGACCACAGGGAAATCCTGGAGATATTGAGGGAATCCCCAATTCTGCAGCACAGCCGTGATATAAAGTGACTACCTCAGATTTAACGTTTGATCAGTACATCAGCTTCGGGGAATAACATTATAATCTTGTTCACGGTAGAGAAAGCTGCATACATGTAAAAAACTAACTGTGAAGACTTACAGCTTTTGTGTTTCTATCAGCTTTTCCATATACTGGCCCTGATAATCATCACAAATACTTACTGCTTGCTCCATTTCTGTAAATCTGTTTTTATGAATGAATGACTCTCTCACCGTTGCTCTATAGTTTTCTTTATCAACAGCCGCTTTCACCCCCTGCTGGTGAGGACGACTAACAGCTATGGAGATTATCACTCGGCAATCTACTGATATTCCTGCCATTCCCGGAAGTCAAATGTTGAATTTTCTGTCGAATTTGAACCACTGAATTTGTGGAAGCGAATTGGTAAAGCGAAATAAAAAGGACCGAAAATTGCCGGTCGAATATTATAGGTTGTATTTTTAAACAGAATGAATTTTTTGGAAGTGAAATCTGAAAGGTGAATATGGATTATTGAATGTTTAATAATGAAAACGTGTGTGAAATGTTTTGAATTGAAATATCCACAGCTTAAATTTACAACCATGTTGAATGTCAGCCCGTAAATATTGCAAGCCCTAAAAATACAATGCATTAAAATGCAAGCACGGTTAATGCAATGCATATTTTTTCAAGTAGTGCAATTCAGCAAGCTTTTTTGTTTCAAAAACATTTGTCATTGCTTTACTTCCATAGAATTGCGAGATTTAAAGTGAGAATTGTGAGAAAAAAGTCAATTGCAGAAGTTGAAAAAGTCAATTGTGAGTTTGTGTTTCATTCTGTGGCGGAAACAAAATTGTTGAAAAAAATTGGAAAAATGTGTATATATATCGGTTGTTGGCTAGTCTTAAGATGTTTATAATAAATCCCGTTCACCACAAATAACATTGGTTAACCAAATTTTTGCAAGCAAATAAAGTTTGGAGTATAAACACTGTTCATAAAATAATAAAAAAAAAACTCTTCATCAAGCACTAAACTGTATCTTGCTGGGGGAAAAAAATCTTCGCCTATGCTTTCACTATTCCTTAATCCCTCCCTGTTCTAGCGTGTACAATTCTGATTTATGCCTGAAACTTTGCATTACTAGAACTTCTGTGTATTGCCTCTTTAAGTATCTCTTGTAGTATTCCTCATTTGCAAGTCGCTTTGGATAAAAGAGTCTGCTAAATGAATATATATAAATATAAATGCAAAATAACATTTCTAATGTCAAACGTCTCAGTCAGCTGATAATGTAACATTATGAATAACTATTTATGAGTAATGCAATATTGTAATCCATTTCTTATGTAGCAATTTATCCCCTATTTTAGCAAGATCATTAGCATTCAGTCCATATGTATCCTTGCAACATCGCATAAGCATCTCTGAATTTACAGTTGTAATCTAATTCTAGCATAATCTTTAAATGTTATTAGTGAAATACTGTAGCACAGGTCTCAGTCTACAGAGCGTTTGGCTACTGCAGAAAGAGGATCTCAGAGAGGATTCAACCTTTCCTATTCTGACTGATTTAGTCAAAAGACGAGATGCAAGGTTCAAAGGTGACATTAAGTAACCTCAGTTGCACAAGCAAGCAAATAATGTGCTATGGTGAAACAAGCACAAAACCTTGTGTAAACTGTTACAGATGGATTTGCATGTGCGCTGAAAAAAATCCATGGAAAGTACATGTGCTGCAGTTATGCTGGTGGAAAGGGGATTTTAACTAGGTTAGACAGGGGTTTAACACTTCATTGGACTTTTCAAATAGAGATTAAAGTGGGCTTCTGCCAGCTACAGCATATGAGAATATTTTCGCTTTGTGATGGTATTCAGTTCTGGCTGGTGAGACCCGATCGTCTCTGACGCTCCTATTTCACAAGGGCAGTGGAAAAGTTTGGGTCAGCAAGGCTGCTGGAGGGGGACGGAGCTAGATTCTGCCAAAGGAGCATGTGCGCGCATATGTGTGTGTGGCGAGAACTGAGTTTTACGATGCTGACTCTAAACAAGAAGGAGAGAGAGATATCATGCTTCCAACACCCATGGTAAACTGAGGTCAATCAAGTTCGTGCAGGGTGTGCTTGCAAACCTGTTTGTGTTGTGAAGGTCTTCAATCGTCTAGATGTTTTTCATTGAGAGCCAAAAGCTGGCGCATTGTAACGCTTGACCCTTTCATACTCTACTTTGTTATACCCCCGGTTTCACAAACAAGGCTTAAGCTAGTCCTAGATTAAAATGAATGTTTGAGCTGTTTTAACTGAAAGCAATTTGCACTGACATATATTAAAATATGTCAGTGCTATTGTTTTGACTTAAGATGCACACTAGTAATGTTTTCTTTTTATATAGGGCACGTTTATAAAAGCTACTTAAATGTCCTAAATGAACTAAGACTTGGGCTTAGTCTAAGCCCTGTCTGTGAAAACAATACCGTTCAAAAGGTTGAGGTCAGTAGGATTTTTTTAAATGATTACTTTTATTACAAAAGATTTATATTTCACATAAAGCTCTTCATTTGAACTTTCTATTAATCAAAGTATCCTGAAAACATGTGCCACGATTTCCACCAAAATATTAAACACAACAACTGTTTTCAACATTGATAACAATAAGAAATATTTCTTGAGTACCAAAATAGCATATAAGAATGATTTTGGACATTTGATTTCTGTTTTGCATCACAGGAATAAATTACATTAAAAACAAAAACAAAAAACGATAATATTATACTACAGGGCTGTTGAATGCTTGAATCTGATTGGTTGACGAATGTTCTAAGGTGAGCAATTATTTTCAGGGAAATGCACGGCTAAAGTAGTTCCAGGCAGGTCTTAACCGCATTATAGTTCCATATCACTTTGCGTAGTTGACTGTAAAAATGGAAAATAGGATACAAGAAAAAAAACATGCAGCCCCATGCGCTTGATCTGCAATTTTCTTAGACTTTTCTTAAATAAAAAAAAAATAATATTGACGCACATGCTCTCTCTCTCTTTCTATCTCTCTAATATAACTGCATTAATAACTGCATAAGCCGGGGACACACTTACTGTAAGGCCGGTTGTGAATGTAATTTGATACTTATGACTGATCATGCGCGTTCAGTCTGTCACAGTCGGTGTTTAAAATCTGCTGTCCAGTCGATAGAAACAGTCAGTCTTAGAATGTTTCAGCTAGTCGATAAGTGTGTCCCCAGCATTAGTCTGCTATCAGCGGCTCAAACCTCCGTTACTAACTCGAAAATGACGTTTTGGAATTAGCAACGGAGGCATGGGATTAGATGTGTAAGAAATTAGTCCTACATACAAGAGCGTTTTAATGACAAAAACTTGACAAAATGTCTTGAAATACATCATCTGAACAATGTTTCGAGGTGTGGTAACTGAAGTATAAGCGGAATAATTGACTCCGGGCCGTTGAATTATTAGAAAAATAATACACACCCGAGGTGGTAATGCGGTCACGACGCGAAGCGGACTAATGGTGTGGAAACTGTAGTATAAACGGAATAATTGACTCCGGGCCGTTGAATTATTAGAAAAATTCAACGGTCTATCGTCAATTATTCCTTACTTAAATAATATATCACAACAGTACTGCACCCTTGATGAGCATAAGTGACTTCTTTCAAAAAGAATGTAAAAATCTTACCGACCCCAAACTTTTGAAAGATAGGGGAGAGCGGGGCACAAAGTAACGCTTTTTGACTTTCTCAGTTTGTGTAAATCTACTTATGGTTCAGAGTATTTATTTTTTCCCACATTAATTTCCCACATGTCTAGTACAATTATGTGGTTGTGTTTTATTAATACAGAATATACTTTTTTCTTGATATACCCCGAAAGAATGGAAGTGAAATGTGACAACATGCCCCATAGGTGGGGTACATTGTAACATGTGTGGGGCACATTGTAACATGACCATATGACAGCTTAAAATGTTATCTGATCCAATAAAAAAATATACAAGACAAACTAAAATATTTTCTAAATAAAATACAATTATTAACTTTTTCATATAAAATAATGGCATTTTTTAATAATTAAATATAAACTCATTTTTGAGTTTTGACTACGAACACATGAAAACACAGCTATACAACATAGTTCAAAACAAATAAATAATTAGTCATTTCTGAACATTGACTCTCAGTCTTTATTCACCTTTTTCTCATGTTTTCTCAATAGAATTAATAAAAGTATAGAATATAATAGCATATTTCTAATAGGGGCACATTGTAACACAGTGTGACAACATGCCCCACCTGCACAACTGGGATTTAAACCCAGCTAGTGTCTTCTGCTAGTTAGCGAAGCATTAAAAGAACTATCTCAACTGTTAAATAACATATTGGAGATTAAAATAATATCAGATTTGTCTAATTTTAAATAAACACAAAAAAATAGAGATGAAAAATGTACTTAAGAAATGTACTTTTGCTATGGTTTAATAAATGTCTATGGATTTCTTCAAATTTTTTTTTTAATTTTGCTGGAATTTTTTCTCTATATAGTGTTGATATGGCAACTAGTAAAAACACCATGTTTCGTCATGCTAGCATGTGTGGAAGTATTTAAAACAAGTGTGTTACAACTAGCCCCGTATTACGTTGTGCCCTGCGCTCCCCTAGTGTATAACAAAATACCAAATGGCATTTATTTTGATGAAATGTAGTACAAACACACTTTTTTAGAAAAATAATTCACACAAAGCAGTTTATTAATATAACAATACAGATAAGCATGTTCTTTGGTAATGTATTGAATTACAGCTGTGGTTATTCTGTTTGAACACTGTGTCGACTTCCACTAAAATATGACTTTGGAAGAGGTTAGTTAAAAGTACAAAAGTTGTACCAGAGAAAATGCTTCAATTGTCTGATATTTTACACCCATGCAGACATTTTAAGAGTGTCTTAGGGCGTTCACACATGTAGTTCGGTTCTCTTTGTTCTTTTCTTCCGGACCAAAAAAACAAACAAAAAAACAGTACCCTAGTAAATATAGTCAGTTATGTCTTAAGTAAACTTTGTTGAGAAAGTAAACAAATGTGTAACAGTATCATTATATTAGATCCGTACATTCACTCTTAAAGTGACAGCAGCCTAATATTCCTGCTGTCTGTGTTTTTAATGTTAATCAAACAACAAAATTATGTCGAAAAATTGTATCCTAGTAAACATAATCAGTTATGTCTTAAGTAAACTTAGTTGAGAAAGTAAACTAATGTGTAACAGTATCAGTATATTAGATTTGTGCATTTACTCTTAAAGTGACAGCAGCCTAATATTCCTGTTGATGTCTGTTTTTAATGTTAAAGGAACACTCCACCGTTTTTTCATATTAAACTATGTTATTCCCAAAATGAGTTGATACATACCTCTCTCGTCTCAGTGCGTGCACTCAATCGCTCTGGCGCGCGGCAACACTTTGATAGCACTTAGTAGTTACACGACCAAGTATGGTGACACAAAATAAAACGTGGCGCTTTTCTAAGCGGGTAAAAAGGATAACTATAATGTATGGCGTAATAGCACTTGGGAGCACTTCGACTTGGCGCAGTAAAAAGTCACGCCTGAAAAATCCTCTCCCTTCTGCGATTAGAACCAACGTGACTTTTTACTGCGCCGAGTCGAAGTGCTCCCAAGTGCTATTACGTCATACATTATAGTTATCCTTTTTACCCGCTTATACTTGGTCGTGTAACTCGTGTAACTGTATTTAAATAGGGAAAACGTGGAGGTGTTTGGTCGCTTCTAACTTCATCTCTGTTTGGTCCCTAATGAATGAACTGGGCTAAACTAAGTGCTATCAAAGTGTTGCCGCGCGCCAGAGCGATTGAGTGCACGCAGGTAGAGGTATGTATCAACTCGTCTTAGTTAAGGGAATAACATAGTTTAATATGAAAAAACGGAGGAGTGTTCCTTTAATCAAACAACAAATGACAAAGAAAAAAATCCCTCACTGCTCTTGACTGAATAACTTTCGTAACTCTAATAAGGATGAATTAATAAGGATGTTACAGTGAAGACTATGCAGTGTTATTTTACATTTGCTTACTTTATTACATTTCTGTACGTGAAAACTACTGTTAGACCTAGCTGAAAAACCTGAAAGCACTGTTTATTACATTTGTATCTTTGTTATATTGTATTTATTTGTGGTTTTGCTTTTTTTATTACTGACTTTTTGCTGACTTCACTGACATTTTTGTCTTTAATAATATTTGAAATGTATATAAGGCTAGTAGTTTTAGCTGTGGTATTGTAATATAGAATTGAGAATTTTCACTGGTATCTAAAATTTTGGTGTCAATACTGCCTGTTTTTGCAAAAACAGTTTCATGGACGGTAACAAATATTTATGGCTGGAAATTTTTTGCTTTAGTCACCGGCCATTAGCAGGTGTGGCAAAAAGTTAATTTTAGGCCCTGTGCGTACATGATGGAGCTGACAACTTGTGATGAGCTTATAAAATGTGTAAAGGAGTCAAAACAACAGCAGAAATCCCTCCGTTACACAGACAAACGAAGATCTGCTGCGAGGAGACGTCTGTACTGCCTGTCCCGAACTGTAATGGGCAACAAAATTGCGACTATATGACGAGAAAAAAACTGTATGCTTGAGCATTCTTTCCTTTTTAGGATCACATCTTGTGACATCATGTCCTGTTTTTGGTTCATTTACATGTCTTTGGTTCGTGTTTCGTTAATTTTTCAGTCGAACCGCACCAGAGTTTGTTAGAAAGCGGACCGAGACCCATCTTTTCAGGGGTCTCGGTCCTCTTGTTGGGTGCGCAGGGTTCAAATGGAAGCGTTCACACTTATTCAAATGATCCGCACTAACAGAGCAATCGCACCAGAGTTAATTTTACTCAAACCAAAGCTGACAAGTGTGACACCCTTAAACACACCCTTAAAAGTGTACAAATACTATCTAAACACTTTTCTGATTACCAGCACTTTGAGCTTGTTTCTGTGTGCACAGTCCATTCAGTCAACACAAAATGTTCCTGCAAGCCTGCTACACAAAAAGCAATTACAATCGACACAGAAAACATTTAATTACAGACAAACATTAAGCTGAAACAAGTAATTCAATTTAATGGTGGATGGTGGCAATTTAATAGCCTAATGAGTTTAAATGAATAATAATAGATTTCAGGATCAATAACATTTTGCAATTGGCATGTGAGAATCTACTGCTGAATATCCCCAGCATTAGGAAAGCACTGAACAAAAATATAGTTTAATACAAGCTGGTCTGTACATGTCATGCCTTGAGCGGGAAACCTGAGCAACCTGTTACCTTTTTGACAAAAATAAAAAAAAAGCCAGAAACAGTCTATGAAAACTGGGAAACCTTTCAATACATTTAAAGGGTTAGTTCACCCAAAAATGACAATTCTGTCATCAATCACTCATCCTCGTGTTGTTCCAAACCCTTAAGACTTTCGTCCATATGGAACATCTATTCACCGTTCATCTATTCACCCAAAACTGCATTTGTTTAAAATATGGATTTCTTTTACAATTTCTAAATGAACGTTTTGCAACGCCAGAGTTTTGGGTGAATACTTTGAATGGAGAAACAGAAATCTCTTTTAGATTTATTAAAAATCTCTTCAGTTGTGTTTCTAAGATGAACAACAGTCATTGGAACGAGAGTGAGTAATTGGATGACAGAATATACATTTTTGGGTGAAACTATCAAGTGTTTTAGGAATATGCACAAATCTGCTGCACTCTTCTTGCCCTATCATCTTATGACCTCTCTCTTCTTTACAAGCTGCTTGAATTGAGTCTGTGAATGAAGCATGCAGACTCGTTTAAAGCAGGAACTCATGACCTTTTTGTTTAAGAATCTTTGAAGAAATTTTGATTGCAGCGCTTTTACCTGTAGAATTGCACAGGTAATTTCATGCAGGGAGTAATGGATTTGCAGTCTCATTTCAATGGCATTTCTGTCTGGAAAAAGTGCTAGGTTCTCAGAATAATTTCTATGATTTCTCAACCATTGTTTGAGCTTTTAGTCTTTCAACCGTCATTTTCTTTATCGGTATTAAAATTCAAAGTGATCAAAAAAGTTATAGCAGGATTTTTTTCGTTGGCACCACATGGATTTGACATTTGATGGATTTTGTTATCAAAGTGCTCGAAATTCTCCACTGCATTATACATTAGATAAACAACGCACTAACAATAATAATGCAAAACTATCCATACAATACATTCTTCAAAAGTGAAGAAATGCCAGCTGCTTTATATTCTAATACCCCAAGTGTACTTGATTACACCTGAAGTGCCCTAAAGTGATTTAAACCTGAGGAAATGCCGAGTATGCATACATCCAGCTGTCACAGAAATTCATGACAGGGATAAACAGCAAATGTGTCCCACTCTGTTTAACTTGTTACTCTGGGTTTGGTTTAACAAGGGTAATAAATATTTTCAATCACTTATCGCAGCCGATAAGACATCTGAAGCCCCTTATAAACATACCGAGACGTGGGTAAACTACATTTTGGATTTATTTCCACTCGCGCTGAGCAAAGTTTAGAAGACAGAACAACATCAGACGAGCAAGAAAAAAAAAATCACATATTATCCAAAGACTTTTAAACTGCACACGAAGCCCGCAAACTGTTTACCGCCCTGTGATCCACGAGCTCTGCACACCCCTTTAAACCAACGTGTAGCCCAACTAAAACACTTAAACCCGAGATTTATAAATGCATATCATGCGAGAGCACTTGATAAGAAGAGAGCAAAACTCACTCAGCCCCAGAGAAGTTGTCCGCGAGCAAAATCTGTTGCGAGTTACTTTTTCACCAGTTCGTTCATCCGGATCAACAGACTTGAGTGTTGTGGGTCTCCCGATATTCTCCCCCTCCAAAACGATGGAAAAACGTGATGAGTTGACACTCAAAAATCACTCGAACATATTTTCGGGAACAATGCGTTGCAGGGTATTCAGGTAAAACGCGCTGAAAAGTGTTGACAGGGATATGTTAAGAGGGAGTGGGGGGCACAGCGCGGATCCTGGAGGGTCTCACGTTGACTGCGTAGTACTTCAAGTCTCCACTGCAGATTCACATTAACTGGTCTCTGGCGATGTCACTGGCTCGCGCCCCCTGCCGACAAATATTCAAGTCTTGGCGCGAGCTGCGAAATATAGCGGTCTCCCACGCGCTGAACGCGCGCAACATCCAAAACACTCGCGCCGCATAGAATCGAGTGAGTTTAGTTACAAGTAACAGATTACTCGCGGAAACTAAGTTTCTTTTTGTCGTTTGTGAAAGTCGGCACTGGTCACCCTTTTTGTTCACGTATTTTGGCCTGAGAGAGACAGCTCTATTCAGCGTTTTTGAAGGAGAATCACTCTTTTGGTCACTTATTTGGGAGAGCGCGCTTTTCAGACAACTCAGGACATTCTTTTTGGTCACTTAATAGGGAGAAATGACTCTAATGCTCTTTTTTGGTCATTCAATTCGACATTTTTCTGAGAGAGCCAGAACTGGCCACTCTATTTGGTCACTAACTTGGGAGAGAGAGCACATTCATTGGCCACACTTTTCTGTAACTTTGGTCACACTTTTCTGTTACTTTTGGCCCAAAAAGTGCATATAGCCTACCTTATTGAAGAAACCACATTAAAATCACTGAATCCATACAGTGTGTTTGTGTCACATAAAAATGTTGAAAATAATGCACTGTAAAAAAAAAAAAAAAAAATTGTTGGTTTAACTTTTAACAAAAGAAGCAAGTTAGCCTACCTGGTTGCCTTAAAAAAAATTGTACAATGAAGGAGATTGGTTTATTCAACAGAAACCCAAAATAGTATGCTATCTGAACCACATTAATTATCTAAGTTGGTTTGACAAAGGAAAAAAAAAAATGGAGAGAACAGAATCCAAACCACTATCAATATATTTGCCAGATGAAATGACCTCATCTTTACCTGCCTTTTAATTATTTACTGGATTTCTCTCTAATGGTGTAGCTTGACATCCACTCGGACATGTCTGATATTGAGAAACCTTACATGCTGGAATCAAATTAGACCTCCTCAGTAATGTTTCTCATCAACCTTAATTTTGTTTAATCATGCATGATCTCATGAAAAGGAAAGCTATACAATTTAAGAACTGTAACTTTTTTGCTGAATCTTGCCTGTCTGATAATATGGTTGTGATTTTAATAAATAAGAGGCTATATATCAGTTTTCATACCTAGAGGTGTCTTAAAAATATATCAGAAATTCAAGGTTTTTCTATTCATATTTCAAAAAGAAACCATTACATGTGAGGTGTGATAGTCCTGTAGTGAATTTAGATCAGATTTGGTCCATTGAAAGGGGCCCATTTCTAGCTCCCTAGTGCCTCAGTGAATGAGAGAGGGGGAAAAAACAGCAACTTCACATTAAACCAATGTGACATGTGAACAAAGCTCTTGGACGAGATGCTGAGTGTCCAAATTCACTCTTATAGAAATCTTTAAACATTCCTTGCCGTTATTCGTTAACTCTAAGTAAATCCACTTCACCCTTTTAATTACTCTTCGACAGCAATGCTATAGAAATATACAGAGCTACCGCAAAAACAGAAGTTCAAACACACAATTCTAAAGATGGCTGCACGCTTGTTTCTCTGGGGCATAAGGTCTTTGGTTGTGAAAAGTTGCTAAATGAACAGCTGGGAGGAAAATGGCCCTGAGATGGACCTTGAAAAGTGGTATAAAACAGAAATACTTGTAAATGCCTTCCTTTTCTCACAAAACATGGCCTTTTCAGGCTCCAAATGAGGCGTAATTCACTTTGTTTGTGTGACACCAAGCTAATGTGTATTTACCTTAGTGTCACTAGCTAAACCTCAATTGGATTAGAAGGGCTGTTGTGCAGCCTGTTGGCTTGTTGGACACAGCACTGGTTTTAAGTTCCCTGCGGCATTGAGATAACAACAAAAGGAAAAGGAATTATTGGACAGGAATAGAGACACAAGGTGACCTCTATCCACATTCAGCAGATCGGCTGTTACCCTTTTTTAGGTATCTGACAAATGCCCCAAAGGCACTTTTTTAGATGTAAAAATCTCTTCTAAGAAATTGTATTTGGGCATATAGACAGGCCAATCAATGCTGAAATCTAGATCCATTTCTTGAATGTGATTGGCTGAACATATGTTTCAAGAGAGATTTTTCATACACATCGACTAACCAGTACACAATTCATTCAACCAATTTTTTTTTAAACTCTAAACCGTTCAGGAACGAATCAAGGCACTTTATGAGCGAGTCATTGAATCATTCACTCAGCCGGTTCGTTAAAAAAACGGATTAACTCAAAACATCACCATTGTGTTCTCAGAGAAGATTAAGAGAACTTAACTCTCAGAGAACTTAATAACTTAATAACAGATCTGATCAGATCCGAACAATGAATCAGGACAATTTAATGAGCACTAGTGCAAATGTTTATCAGCAAGAGGCCATGAACTCAAAAGAGATGTTTTTTCCCACCCACTGACAGTCTCAGTGGGAGAGTAAAAACAAAGCAATCAGCATCCCAGTCATTGTTTTAATATAGTATGCAAATTAAATGTTTTCCTCATATTTTCTTGCGCATGGATGGTCCTAATGGAGGCTAACGTTGAGGAATACAAATAAGACATTTAAATCTAATTGGCAGTGAAAAACTGGTGTGTATGAGGGGAAGGAAGGTAACATGGAGCCATGTGTGAAATATAGCCATTAGTCCAACAAACAAAAAAAATACACTGAAACTAAAGACTTAAAAGGTGGACAACTTTTGATACAAAAATATAGCCTGTTGCTTATTTTGTGTGAGGGGAATGGTAACCGTAACAACTCTGGTGGAAATGTCACAGGTATCATTCAAAGAGGAAATAGAATGAATTATTTTCACAGACAGAAAACAACAGCATTATATGCTTTTACAGAAAAATAGCTATTTGATTATACGAGTCCATATAAATTATACATTATCAAAAAAAGATTGTTATCGGGAAAAAACCAACAACATGTAGTTTCTAACCCACTGTGTCATCATTAAGGACAAAGCTGAGTAAACAACTCTCATGCTAACATACAAACTGATATGTTAGTCACGTTGTCCATGACCCACCTCTTTATCTCTGTAGCTCTGTTTCCAAAATGAGTCGGGTCTATGCCAGATATTCATGCAGCTGAAGTGTTTGGCAGAGCTGAATCACAGTAAAGCGACCTATATGGAATTCAATCCATAAATATAATGTCAACATCACCAGTCAGTATGTGGTGCTGGATTTCACTTGATAAGCCCAAAACATGTTACAGATATTGCCAATACATGGCTTTCATAGCCATTACTTTGCTTCTTGCAAAATAAGATTTTGTTTTGATTGAACATATTTGATTATTTTTCCTGCATAACTTGGATGGAATATAATCAACTCAGGTGGTCTATTTCTGATCCAGACATGAGGACATAATGTTGAAACAAACTGTTTTTGCAGAAGTAAATCATTTAAAGCACACTCCCGGCCTGTAACCTGGTCATGAATAAGGACAAATTGCCTCAAATGACATACAAAAAGAAGTCGTATTTTGAGAAAATTACTTTTTAAAATAATGCATTACAATATTGTGTTACTCCCTAAAAAAGTAACTAAGTTATGTTACTTTTGTGTTACATGTTCTTGTCCTGGGCTGGGCTTGCTTGTGTAAATTTTAATAACCAAATAAATAAGTTTACCAATAAATTATATATATATATATATATATTTTTTTTTATGTAAAGGCTCTTTCACACTAAGGCGCTGTTTACACGACACCGTTTTCAACTAAAAACGTAAAACTTATTATGCGATGGTCGTTCATTTACGGAGTTAGCCACAACAACGCAAATCTCTGAAAACGATGACGTCATACACATGCATTAGGCTACCTGCTCAATCTAAAGTGTTTCATCGCCATCTAACGGCTTGGCAGCAGAATACAGCGTTTTTTAGTCGTTTTGCCAGTGTGAATAATATCGTTGTGAAGAAAAAGTACATACTTTTGAGTGTGTAGCAGAAGAGTAGACAACCTTTGGGAAATAGCGTCTTTAATGGTTGTACACACATCCTGTCACGTAAACTTACCTGTCATTCATCTTGTCATAAAATCCTCTACATTTAATTTAATTTCCTACTTCCATAGTGCACGTTGATCTGCCAGTTTTATCAGCTTAAATGTTTATTATTATTCACTCAAACCCCTTTATCTTAATTATATGTAGCCTATAACCGTCGGTTAAATAGTATACGGAGTAGGCTACTTATTTTGAATTACTTCACGGCCGCTAAATAAGTAAGTTCTATAGCCTATAGCCTAGTATGAGTGTGTAGTATGAATGCAATCTGAATGTGCTTCATTTGCTATGTTGTCATTATCATGTGACCTACCAGCGTCAGTTGCATCTCTTCACTGCCATTCATAAATCCTCTCCTGTGGCCTCATGGGATAGTAAGTGTCCATTATGAGTGGCCTACTGTGAATTCGGACTTCTATGGTCACATACTGTTTTTCGTCTACTAGTACAGAAATATGCGATTTTGGATGCAGCCTCTTACTTCAGTAATAAAAAAAAAAAAGAAACACTAAAGTGATCTAAAGTCTTTTTTTTAAATCAAAGTATGGTTGAACTGGATCATCGAAAGTCAGCAGCAAAAACGTTGTTTAATAAAGTAAGATTAAATACATAAAGTATAATTTGTATAATCATGTTTGCATTTCTCTGTTTTTATTCATTTTGAGGAATACTGAATCTGTTTTTGTGCAAGTGAGATGAGTAAATGCCTCTCACATTTAGTGCAAGACATTTACTACAATAACCATCATGTTTACACTGCGCGCACACAATGCCCCTGAACCTTACTTACAAAGTATCTTGCGTTACTAATTTAAAAAGGTAACTTGTATATTTTGTTGTAAATTTAAAAGCAATGTTACTTTGCTTGTTACTTGGAAAAAAGTAATCTGATTACAAATTTCACGTAATCTATCTATCTATCTATCTATCTATCTATCTATCTATCTATCTATCTTGAGGAAAACTGTTTGCGAGAGCTTCTGGAGAGATGAAAGGGAACGTTTTAATGCGGAAAGGGCAACACTTTCTCCATTATGACAAATTGCATTACAGAGCAGACCATCTCTACCATTCAGGTTAGACTTAATGCATCCAAATTGCAGCAATTACGCTTTCATTTTAAAACAGACTTTTTTCAAGACAATGATTATTGCTACACTTAATCATTTTATGAGTAAGAGAGGAGATTTCAAGTGAACCAGTTCTGTTTTTCCTCTAGGGAGATACAAAAGGACTAAATATATTTTAATAATTTTTCTTCCTTTTGGAATGGATTAGAGAAAAAAAAAAATCTTTACATGCACTTAGAAATGAGTCACTTGTCATTTAAAACTTACATGTCAAATCTATCAAACACTAAACCTTTAAAATATGTTGGAAATATAATAAGTCGACGCCTGCTGCCTCTTTTTTTCAAGGAACTTCAAGGCAACCTTTATCCTCCTACTCAGTCCCATTTTTCTCTACTTCAAGTGACTCAGTTTGACAGTTTAAGCATGCTTAGTGGCCGTGTGGCCTTTAGTAAGGCTGAACTTTAGGCTTAGTCTCTTAATTACTCAGTTTATCATATTACCTCTGCAAAATGCCGAAAGCATTGGCTGGCTTTCACTTTAATTAAACAGAGGAAGAGAGCAGGGCTGGGAGTCGGTGACAAAGAGAAGACAGAGACAAAGCAATACCTAAATATCTCTGGAACACTACCCAATGGATGACCTCCACCCTGAATAAAACTGGCCAGCAGGATGATGAGGTTATACCAGGTCAATGTTCTCATTGTTGTCAACAAATCTCTTAATAAAGTTGAGGCTGCTGCCTCTTTGTGGACAAAGAGGGAAAACACCATTCATGAGAAAAATTATTCATAAGTAAAACAACATAATGAGAACTGAAGTACATCATTATTTCAGTGTTACATATTTATAATGCACTAATTACCTAAGATAGCTTCATAAGGAGAGGAAATTATGTTGTACAACCATATTTATACAACAGTTAGTTCAAGAACTCAATTTTGATTGGCCGGTTCTGCTTTGGCCTGAGTACCAGGCAAAATTCTGTATAAAATGTAAGTTGCTTATTAACTTCTTGATTGAACTGCATGTTTCATAAAATCTATATCACAATCATAACCTTCCTGTTGTTCCGATTCTGATTATAAGCTGCCACATCAGTCCCATCACAGACGTGTTGATATTCAGTACAACTGCAAGTTTGTTTGTGTAATATTACTTAATCATAATCCCAAGCAACATAAATATAATTCCCGTTTAAAAAACAATTTATTTTTATTTCAAAAAAAAAAAAAGTCAATTAAAAGACAACATTAGGACAAAACAATAAAAGGTAAATTGTCGAAAAGTGCAATGAATATCAGATCAGTTCAATGAATTATGTAGATAACTTCCACGGTATGACTGGACTGTGGCCACCACCGAAAGTACAATCACCAATAATGGTGTGACTTGTATGTCTTTTGGATCAGAAGATGTTTGAAAGGCCTCTATAGTAAATCCAGCAGAATCATGTCAATCTTGGTAGTTACAGCTTGGATCCAGACTGCCTCAGCAGCCAATCAATGCCATCCAGCAGTCCTGTCAGTGTTTCTGCAGTCGTGTCCTGAACCTATAGCATCACAAAACATATTGAAGCCTTACAGAACACAACATTCATTTCTTATGCATGTCAGAAATTCTTTTCTAGATGCTGTTTGATGTCTTACCATCCAGGGGTTGGGCAGTGAGCTGAGCTGAAGCTGATGGGCAACGGTCACACAAGGTATCCTGCGTCTGTCTGCTGTCTCTCTAGACACACAGGAGAGCACCAGGATAGGGCGGGACACAGCACCCATCACAGGGTCTAACATAACCCTGATCTGGGCACTTTCCTGCTCCCACCCTCTGTCCGCTCCTCCAATATATGAACAAGAGATATACAGAATAAACTGCGAAATTCACTACATGTGCTTCAGGCAAAATTTATATTTGTCAACATAACTAATTTAATGCAGTGAAGCATAAACTTTATAATTAAAAGTGTTCTCAAACACAACACTCCTACCTCTTTCTGTCTCAGCATTTGCCACAAAGATGAATCCATTCATGGCTTGGCAAACTTGATTAAACATGGGGATAAGGCTTAAGGGCATGTTGGACTCGCTGTCCTCCTGATAGACAAAGAGTTTACTGCGCAGACTGAGGTGCTCCAGGCGAGCTCTTTCTCGCTCCGTCCTAAATCACCAGACACAGACTCTCATTCATACAAACTGGATTATGAGACACATTTACACATCAGCTCAGAATGATTTAAAATGTCATGCACGTGCTGCAAATAAAAACATGAGCAACATAAACTACCATTAAACGTTTTTTTGAAAGAAAAAAATGTATTCAGCAAGGATGCATTAAATAGATCAAATGTGACAGTATAACATTTATAGTGTAAAGATTTGTATCTCAAATAAATGCTGTTCTTTAGATTTTCCTATTCATTAAAGAATCCTGAAAATGTTTTTGCATAAACATATTTAGCGGCACAACTGTTTTCAACATTGATAATAATAAGAAATGTTTCTTGAGCACCAAATCAGCATATTATAATGATTTATGAAGGATCATGTGACACTAAAAATTGGCTACTAAAAATGTAGCTTTGCCATTAGGAATAAATGACATTCTAAAATATATTAAAATAGTAGCCCGATATTTTATATTGCAATAATATTTCACAGTATTACTGTTTTTACTATATTATTGATCAGATAAATGCAGTCTTGGTGAGCATAAGAGATTTCTTTCAAAAATAAAGATTTAAATGAAATCCGGTGTATATTTCTAACACTTATGAATGAGAATAAACTATCCTCTTCCTTACCTGTTAGTCGAATATAAAGTAGCAATATTGAATCTGTGCTGATCTTTGTCCATAAAACTGATTCCTGATCCAATACCTGAAAAAGAAAAAATCCCATCAAGCTGAAGAGCAGAAAAAGCAGCCACAGCACGCAACATTCATTTATTCAGTTAAATAACCAACTTGAATAAACTATAAGTAATTGCGGGGTACCATCAATCTGACGTTGAGGTATTCCTGCTATCGGCAGTACATCAGGGGAATTCATGATCGTGGTCATGAGGGAAATCTCTAACTGCTCAAGCCCCGGGCCGAACATGGCGAACTGTGGCTCTGCAACCGGTACAAGGGACTGGAAGAAGGAAGTCACAGACTCAAACGCTGCCTTGGGTTGGTGTCGCCACTGGTTTCGACAGGCCGGGCAGATGCGTAGATACCTGTGGGTGCCGTGCCAAAGAGAATATATTAGTAAGCATTACAGGTTTTTGAATACAGGCTAACAATTTTATAGTTGCTGCCAGAGCGAATTATTAATGATATCAAAGGGCCATCGGCCTCAACGTTAAGCACTTACTCTGCCATATAATCAAACTGCATCTGAGAGTCATCCAGCACAGCTGAGCCAGTGAGCTTGACATGAGGCACTGATAAATGGTCGACTGACTGCCAGAGCGGCATATCACGCAACAGGAAGTACTTCCACAGGACAGGGTCTCGAACCATTGACCGCCAGTAGGTACTGGTGCCTCCCAGTCTGCAGAGGTCTTGCGGAGACAGGAAGGTCATAATGAGAAACTGCATGTCAACCTGTGTGTTTAAATAAGGAAGACAAAAAAAAAAGAAGAAGTGTTTTGGAATATTGTTTAAAGAATTAGACCGGTCAGAAGTATTGAGTTGGTACGTTTTTTTTTTTATGTTTTTGAAAGAAGGCTGGACCAAGGCTGCATTTATTTGATCAAAAATACAGTAACAACAGTTATATTGTGAAATATTATTACAATTTAAAATAACTGATTTCTATTTGAATATATTTAAAAATGTAATTTATTCTGGTAATTTTTTTGCATCATTACTCAGTGTCTCATGATCCTTCAGAAATCATTCTAATATGCTGATTTGGTGCTCAAGAAACATTTCTTATTATTATCAATGTTGAAAATGTTATGGGAACTGTGATACACTTTTTTAAAAAGTTTTTTTTTTTTTATGAGTATAAAGTTCAGCATTGATTTGAAATACAAATCTTTTGTAACATTACAAATGTCTTTACTGTCACTCGATTTAATGCAATCTTGCTGAAATATTAATTTCTCCCAATCTTTTGAACGGTAGTTTAAATAGCACTAATAATAACGCTGATTATTTAGAGACATGTTCCGGTCTGCAGTTTAGTCTAGTCTACATACAGTATACATACTACACTATACATACAATACTGCTCTTACTTTTACTGCAGTATATGTTGTGCACAGTATGCATATTCTCTACATGCATAGACATGCTTCAGATAATGTACTTGACTTGACCATCCATCTCAAGTGTGATAAATGAACTAGAAGCGATCTCTTTTTCGTCGCATTATTTGATCAGACTACCAAATTATGTTTTTTAAAAAAAAAATTTATATTGAGGCAAACTTCAAAATAAACAGATAACAGGACCCCATTTGTTGAATTAAATAAGCAAAATGATGAGGTGATGTGGTAATGTATATTGACATGCATACAGTGTATACTGTCAGTAATCAGTACGTAGTAAGCTAGTATTACATTTCGCCGTAGGCTGTTATGTACTTTTAATAAAGCGTCAGGTAAATACTTATGAAATTCAAAGAATCGTGCCTTACCGACAGATTATCCAGAGAGGGGCCCGTGACGTCATCACTTGTCCCCTGAACATCACTTTGCTCATCTTTTTGTCGTCTTTTATCAAAAAACCTATCTCTAATACTCCTAAGACTTTGTACGACTATAGATCGGCTCAGCATACTGACACTTATTTGTCAACAATTTTCTAAACCGATTTCTATTTGTAACCTTTTTAATAGAGTAATTTGCTTTATTTCAGTAGGCTACATGATATTTCAATTTCAGCTGTGCAATCTGAAGTATTCCTTTGGCTTTTCCCGGAACTGTCAAAGTTACACGTCTCTCATGTTTTCATAGGCGTGTATGCAACGTGACGTACATAGTGCATTGTGGGAATTGTAGTTTTGAAAACAGGAGACTACAATAGAAAAAGTACTAAGAGTTACACTTAAAAATAAAATAAATGAATAAGTTATCAATGTAATAATTCAAACATAAAAATGGAACAAATTTAAATGAACAAATAAGATTTTTTATTTATTTACACTTTAAATGTACATTTATTTTTCAATTTGAAAATTGTTAGTTTGAAAAGATTCAAATGTCTATTTAAAATGAATTTATTTATTTAGGCTATTTATTTCCATTTTAATGTTTGAATTATTAAATTGATTACTTATCCCTTCATTTTATTTTTAAGTGTCACTCCAAGCTACTAAAATATTGTCCGTCTTGTGCCCCATACCCAAAGATTGCAATTAGAATCACAATGTTGCAGATGTTGTTGTAGATCACAAGAGTACATTACTCCTGCGCATATCAAACTACATTGGCTTCCTGTACGATGCAGAATGCTTTCAAAGCATTGCATCGTTTAGCACCAGAGTATGTTCTGATTTAATCAGTCTGCATCTAATGTTTTTGCGTTCAAATGAACAATTGCATTTTATGGTTCCTCAATCTCGCTTAAAATGTAATGGTGATCGGGCCTTTTCTGTTGCAGCTCCAAGGCTTTGGAATGACATTTCTCTGTCTGTAAAACCATCTCCAACACTTAGTGTAATTTAGAGTGCGCTATAAACTCATTTGTTTTCTTTGGCACTCAAAAATGTTTTGTAAGTTGTTGTGTGGTATAACATGTTTTATTGGTTCTGTTTTTTTTCTTTTATTTATTTATTCTTTCTGTAGCACACTTAGGTTCCACATTGTGGTGTTGAAAATGCTTTAGAAATAAAGTTTGAGTTGATCGGTCTAAGGATACCTTTACAGAGCAACTACTGTATGTCTGATGTTTTCGAAAAATGTGCATGGAGAAAAAAAAAGCCCCACAGTTTTAATGTTAATCACAGCCACCCATTAGTCATCTTTTGTGTGTTTACTTCAAACAAGTGTACACATTCAACAAAATCATATTAACCAGTAAAAGGCACTAACATTATGTAGGGTTGCTAATTACCCCAGAACTGATAGCAATGTAAGCTCGAGATCACATTAAGCACGTCTTGGTTTTTAAAATAAATATTGTCTTATGAATATTACACCAGCACCCAAAGTGTTTTCACTTCTCAGAACTCTCAAGCTGGACTGTTAATTAAACCATAATGCTTTTTTAATTGCCTCACCTTGAAGCTTTAAGAATGTTAGTTGTTACTATATTACCATTACAAGATTAGCAATAAGGGTTATAAAATACAGATACATCTTGCGATTTGTCTGGAAACCTTTTGATAATCACTGGGGACAATGAAGGCAATCAGCAACCTTTATCTATTAACACTCCAAATAACTTTTCTGGTGTAACAACATCCAATGCATGTGAAACCAAAATATCACTCGCACATTCACATTTCAACATTTCTTAACCCAAAATTTATTTCAATGAAGACATAAAAAACAAAAAATGAACTTCCTTTTAAAAAGAATAATGACCAAAAAGTTTAGATTTTTAAAAGTATACTATCAAAATATCCAAATTCCCATCTCTGAACATTACATCTGGTCAACGAAAGCAGTAAAGATGTAACTTTGAATAAGTGAGCAGAAGAGGTGTCATATACAAAGATGTTATTAAAAAGAAAAGGTTCATACTTAAAAATGGTCACGAATACTTAAATATGCAACATATATCTGCATCTCCCCCTCCTTTGTACCATTTCTTTTAACATATATAAATGACATATATAAATGTAATGAACTAAAAATAAATAAATTAAAATTAAAATAAATAAAAAGTTGTTTGATGTTTCTCAGCTGGAATAATTGTTTCCTTAAACAAATAGTTATTTGTTTATATTTTACATTAGAAGTATTATTCCACATTCTCAGCGAAAACACACATCCAGAAAGCAAATCTGGACCGGAAGATAAGTGCCTTTTTTGTATTCAGTATTTTTCTTTTTTAATCTTTTTTGTTTGTTTCAATTTTTTTTTTTTTGCTAGCTTCAGAACAATGACATTTTGTGAACCTCCTCTCCTAAAAGCTCTCTCCAGGTTTACTGTAAAATACTAAGGATCTCCTTGGCATTCTCCGTGTTCCAGCCCTGACCCTGAAGTGGCCCCTCGCATGCCAGCACGTACTTATGGAGGATTTGTGTGCCAATATCTCGGAAATGAAGCCTGTCCTCTTTGCGCTCTGTGGTGTCCATGCTGCAGTCCTCATATTTCACTGCCCAGAAACACATCTCACCAATGTACATCATTGTAAGCAAGTGAGTATCAGAAAAGATACCTATTGGGGGGAAAGGGGAAAAAATGGAATTAGTCAAGAATATAAATACAAACACTTATAACATTCTTTTCATTTTGATTAATAAAAATACATCTTGCCCATTAACTTCTGTTACTATGACTTCAAGAACTGTGTAATTTATTCTTATATAGCTTAATGTTAATCACATTTAAATGCGTGAAGTAGTGAAAACCACTGAAATATTGGTTGTTATACATTAATCCAAGCACCAGGAATCAAGTTTACAAGCTACACATCTTTCCGATAGGAAATCTCTTCGTAATTAAACAAATATTTGAAGATACTGATAACCCAGTATCTAGAGATGTTAAAAATGCTGTTAATCTTTACGTGCTTTGAAAATCCGCCCCTGCAGAGACAGATTTTGAAGTCAATGCATACGCAATAACTGGCATGTCTAGAGTTTTCAGTTCCCAAATTCCAAACAAAACGCCACAGAAATCAATCAATCGACTTTCAGTTCTAGAACAGAAAGTACATTTGCGAAGATGTACCTTCTGCCAGAAAATTGGCGGTTGCAGAGTCATGAAAAACCACACCATCGTTCAGCTTGACTGAGTTCCTCACTTGCAACATTCTCATAAGGTAACGCACACCTTCTTGAAGACACTGTGAAGACACGGAGCATTGCAACACTTACTCAATTCATGGCCACTAAAACTGGCACTGTGGAGTGAGAGGTTGGGGAAAGAACCTTAAGGAATGTGGCTTTGTTCTTCTTGATCCACTGCTTGCGCTGGTGTAGTGTGTGGCAGTACATATATAATAATGCCCCACGCCTCCAGTATAGGCATTCCAGCAGCTCCAGTCCAAGCACAGACTGCACCTGAGACAAATCAGAGCATCACACGACAGTTACTCACAGAAGAGTTTGCTCTGCTTCTTCAGTCTATGCCAATTAAGCTCTGAAAATAGATGCCTGTGGGCGATCAATTACGTATGCTGTGTGTGTTTAAAAGTAAAGAATATTTTTTCTGAACACCCACTTGTAAAGTCAAAATGCAAAAAAAGTTACAATGTTACAAGAAAAGATATTTTACAGATAGAGAAATACAACACCTCTTGAGCAGGTACCAGTCGCCCTGCTAACACCTCTGGCTCTGTCAAGTCCTGTAGTAACTGCTGGATTTTGAAAGGAGAAGTGTCCTCAGGAAACTCCTGATCTACAAGCTTGTTTTCCTCATAGAATGTTATGTCCAAGACAACCTGTAGAAATGTGTGTAAAACAATGGGCCATGTGAGCCATTGCATCAAAATCAGGGTATCTGCAGAGTTTTTTTAATGAAATGTGACCATTTAATAGTCTGGCTATGACCAGACCAAGCTCAATCTTTTAAGATTGAACATTGGTCTGGGGAGTCTGCTCTGTATTTTCTACTGCACAAGAATAGACAAGAGTGCACTACTGCGTGATCAACGGGCATATTTCAAATGACTCTGTACGCAATTGGATAGTCCTTCAACCAATCAGACCAACGATCCGGGTGCCGTACTTTGCAGAGTGACGTGAAAACTCCAGGCAGGAAATGTGTAACCAAACGTGTTGATCATCGGTTTGCAGAAGCAGCAATGGAATCGAGCGATTTTTGCAGGTTAAGCAAAAAAAAAACATGAAAGTTAGTGGTATTTACACCCACTCGAGCAAGTTGTTTGCTAAAAAGAAGCCATTGAGCATAGTCGATAGGTTAAAAGGAATTGGACAGAGCCGTAACGGTTCTGGAATTGGATTGGATTGAACACGCCAATAGCGCGTCAGGTGCATAAGCCAGTTTGTGATTGGGTTTACCCAGTCTAACCATTTAAGGCCTCTACAAATAAAATGTATATTTTCTTTTTTTTACTCAAACAGGCTGGGGCAAAACATGGTAACTGCACTTAAAATACTTAAAGGAGCCATATGTAAGATTGTGGCCAAAACTGGTACTGCAATCACTTTCAAATTACTGTAGAGCGGTGTATCCCCTCCCCTTCCCCCCCTGACTCAAGGTTGCCAGATAGGCTGCAGGATCCAGCACGAACGTTTGTAGCTGCAGCTGTGGTAACTAGAGCTGAGCTGGCAACCCGGATGCCGAAACACTACTGACTTCGTGATTGGTAGATAGCCGGAGGGTGGAGCTTCAGGCCAAAACACAAGATGACAACATCAACATCAGTTGAGGGCTGCAACTTCACTTTTTAAATGACAATATCCTGGCCGGGCTACTGTTGTCAGTGATATAAGTATTTGAAATGAACATGATTTCTTAATGTCTAGTGACATATCAGGGCCATTTTATGATTAAGTGAAATACATTTCTTACATACAGCTCCTTTAAGACATGTTTTATATTCAATATATACATTTGTATTGAAGTTTATGCACTAACATATGATTACATATAAATTAAATGTCGAAGTTAAAGTCAAAGTTCATGATATAATAACACTTTTTTTTTCCAGAATGACTGAAGGATACAAAACACATGATACAAACGGACAGACCTGCAAATTATCTGTATACATATGACAGACACCTATATTGTACATGACCATAACATATTACATTATTGCAGATAGAAATAAGTATACAAGACACGTGAGAAAGACAAACTACTAACATATCTACATGTAGATCCTTACATGACAAACAACTCCACGCTGTATCGTACATTATTTAGCACAAGTCACTGAACATCTATTTTATCCGTACACTTGATTGTATGTAGTGTTACATGTTATACCAGATCATCTGTCAAGGAACTTTAGACCATATGTTTAAAGAAAGACAAACAGATTGTTGTACTGATACTAGGAAAAACTCTACATTTAATAAAGGTAAATAATGCTTCTAGTCTTTCCTTTCTGTGACAGGGTGAAACGAAATGCCAGATGAACTTAATTGAATAACCAAAATACAAATAATATCCAGAGGGAAAAAAAGTTATGCATAATGTGGAACGTTTTAACTATAAATAAGCCCCAAAACACTGGGACTCTTATTTTGAAATGTTTATGCTTTACTACTTCCAGCAGCTCATTCAAAAAGATGAGATAATATGCAATTACAATTATCTACACCATATTCAAATATAAACACCATTATGTAAACAATGTCATAATTCAACAGTAATGTGTGATCACTTGGCATAAATGGGCGGCATTCAATGATTGTGAACTACTTTGAAACCGCGAGCCTGTAGAATGTGCAACAGTGCCATGTTTTATCATTTATTTAACTTTGGTTTAATAATCACATTAGGTCATTAGACCCCCTAAAATGTTATTTAAGACTTTTAATCAAACTGATTTAAGGACCTGCAAAGACCCTGTCAAATCTGGAAAGAAAATGCTAATGTTCAAGTTTTTTTTTAAATAAATTAACATGAAGGTTAATCTGTGAAAAATCTGATTCAGAATAAACCGTTAAATATGCTAAAATAATAATTGACTACTTTGTTACCTAGCTACACCTAAAGAGAGCTGTTAGTAATAATAAAAGCAAAGTGATTAACAAGAACTGTACATTTTTGATTGGGGCAGGCTGACAATACAAAGGTTACAGTTTAATTGTGCCATACAATATAGCAAAGACAAAAGAAATTCAATGATGAAAAAATGAAATTCGAATTCTAATTAAAACAATATGTTCATGTTTTTAACTGCATGATTAGGCTATGCTTATGGAAATTCTGCAGGGTGAGATGTGTGTTATGTGAAGTACCTGTGTATAATCCTGCAGCAGTTTAGGGAGGCTGCTGCTCTCTCCTCCATGTCTATAATAGGTTTTCAACTTGTCTAGTATGGAAGAGGCATTCTGTAAGTAGTCATCATCTAGGAAGGAAAAGAAACATTAATATATAATAGAAGGCACATAGTTTACAGTTGGAGGTATATAAGAATAAGAGCTGAGGTTATATTGTTCTGGCAAAACTTCGGTCCAAAATGAAAATATTATACTTATTAGCCATTTTAATGAACATAAATCTGTAATCGGATACCTGAAGGACAGATTTCGGTACAAAAAAAACAAATAGCAACATTTAATGTCACAATGACAAAGAGGAAAATAGCTCTGTAAAAACAACTCTGCACTCTGACTGAAAAGAGCTTGTTTTAAAACTCTTGGGTAATTTGCTCTGTTTTATTCTGATTACACCTAGCCTGCCGAGAATCATATTACTTCAATAGAATAACTTAAAGTCACCATGCTTATTTTCATGGAATATTGCAGTATTTTATTATGAATGATTTATAAATAATTTGATATTATGAATATAGTCCCACCCTACTTTTTTTTTTTTGTTCAAGAACCCTTTTCACTTAGATATAGGTAATGGGAAGAAAAGTCGACATGAAACGGAAGCTGCGATAGTCTTTTCTTCCCTATAGTGACGTATATACAAGTGAAAAGGCTTCCTGAGAAAAAAAAAAAGGCCAATACTTGATATTGTCCATCAGGAGTTGATTGGATGGTTGTGGTTTGCTATTGCTGTGTCCCGCCTTCATGCCAGTAAACACATCATCAAAGAAGGGAAGAGATGTTGTTGCAAGGGGAAGGGGAAGTTATTTTGAATAAAGATTACGAGGGCACATTAATATAAAAATAACGATGTGCACGGATAAATAATTATAAATATAATACATAAAATGACATTCAAAATGTTGATTTCATGGTGACTTCAAAGACAAGAACGCGTTAATATGTGTGTAAACTACGTATGACTGACAGGTTCTAAAACGCCAGTGCCTTTACAGTAATAGTGCAGCAATCTGCAACATTTCAAATATTTCAGACTATATGTATGACTGTTAAGTGACTATTTTTATATTAAAATGACCATTGGCCTGACTGAAGTAGGCAAAGTACTGCTAAAAAGAGATTGATTGTCCGTTACATTCCTATTAGTGTTGCACAATTTTTAATATAAGTCGTTGGAAAGATATGCTAGTTATGGCTAACGTTACACCTATAATATCACATTGTAAAATAACTAAAGCTACGTATACAATGTTTAAATTAATATATGCATCATTGTGTTCTGTAAACTGCACGACCACATGCGAATTCACTTCATGCAAACTGCATCTAACTAGCTAGTCAAACATTGGAAAATTACAGCACACAAAAAACGTGCTTTGCCTTTTAAACTACCGCACGGTTTAGCATGACTAGTACGACGTTCTTGTCAACTAGTTAGTCAAACATACCCCGTATGAACAGGGTTATAGAAGGGAATGGAAATATTTGTTGTGGTTCGCAGGAATGCTAACGCAGAGCGGCTAAGCTAACTAGCTAACGATGACAACAACGGGCTGATTCACCCAACTAACCTCACTTTCTTTAATAATGAGAGTCTGGTTTTACGCATTTGACGCCACGATTCCCGGTTACCTGGTTTCTCGGTTCGAAGTGTGGCACACTTGTTATCTAACTCAAAAATCCTCCTCTCCAGCTCGACGCTTCGTCTGTAGTCGTCGGCCATGACTGCAAACGACAGTCACGTGACGAGCGCGCGATTACTCACGTGCGGAGGATTACTGGGATGTTTTGTTCTTTCATTTCATTCATAAATGGCACCCCTGGCACTTACATCCAAACAGAAGCTTACTTTGTCTACCCTTATCCAAATTACCCCCATAATAATCGGTGTTTGATAACAGTGAATTGAAATTATTGTTTGCAGAAGTGATGATGGGAAGTCCGATTCATTTCCGCGAATCGGTTCTTTTGAACAGTTCAGTTAAAAGAACCAGTTCAAAGATAGATTCATAAATTATTTCAAGCTATGACGTAATTATGCACCACGTGTCGTTGTGCTTATTTCATGATTCTCCATTAGCGACTATTTCTTTTATTTTCACAGTTACTTGTTATGGTAGTTATCATTTTATTGATGTATGTATTTTGTATTATTTGATTTGTTTTTATTGTATTTTTGAAAGTCTTCTTTCGGCCTGGCTGTTGTTATTGTTGTTATTTTCTTTCTCTGTTATATTAGAACTATATTTGTTTGAATAAAAACCTACTCTTTGAAATAAAATGATGAGCAGTGTATACACATTTAGAACCTAAACAAATTTTCCATTTACATTACAAAATACTACAATTAATTTACTTGAGGTGAGTGCTTGACTGAAAATGTGTTTTTGCATGTTTAAATGCTATTTCTAGACTGTCGTATGTGTGTAAAACTGTTAATATAACTGTAAACATATTTTTCAGCAAGTTTTATGTGGAACATTTATGCAGTACGCTCGAAGCAAAATTGTTACTCTGTTCACTGACTCGCTTTATCTGGATCACTGAGAGTTGGTCATGTTCTAAAAACAATTCTTGGTAATTCAAATGCGTTGTTGAATCTGGAACGACTCCGAAAGATTCAGTACGATTCGGAAATGAATCATGCAGACCTGTCTGTTGAACCACCGACACATTAAAAAAAAAGATCCGACTCATTAGAATGAATCGGAAATCGCTAGATGGCAGTGAGAGAGTTAAATGCAAATAAGCAAATCGAGCCCCCGACACTCCTTCGTTTACCTCATCCCCGCCTGTCTGAGATCAACGAGGGCATTACTGTCACCATCATTCACTATACACAAAATTAGGCCTGTAATTTTCAGACATGGCGACTCTTAAAGCGCTAACTAGAGCGGAGAATGTGATCCTCAAGAACGTGACAGCGACGATCAAGACGAACCTCTTGAGATTCTCCGTTGGCAAGGTCAGTGTTTAGAAGCAAAAAGACGGTGCATCCGGAATTGTGCATGATGTTGAACGTGTCGGTGCTTCTATTTTGTCTTTTTTTTTTAACCCTACTACCCATTGCAGGGCGAAGAGACGTTCAGATATTATAAGGAAGCTATAAATAATTCTATACATGATGTGTTTGCTTGTGTTTGAATGATGTGTGACAAAACTTACATATTCTTGGAGTCAAAAAGCATTGCATAATGCTAGAGTCTTCTAAAAGTGGTCATTTTGTGCTGCATTGCGTTTTTATTTTAGCAAGACATTAAGTACAATCAATATCTTGTGTCACTTAGTTTCATATATTTGTATTATTGTTGGACTGGAAACACAAGGTCATTAAGCAATTCTGGCTTGAGGCATAATCTACCACAGATTTGATCAAAAACTTTAATGGAAATTATATTGTTTTTTATTTTGACAACTACCTTGACAACACGGCAAACACTATTCAGTGGTTAACAGTAACCCAACTCTCATTCCCCCCCTTTTGTTCCACTCACCATTTGGCTCATTACATCACATAACAGGTGAACTAGACTGCTATTATAACTAGTTCTCAGAACAAGGATAAGAATTCTCCAGGCCCTGACCACTAAGATAGCATTGGTTTTGAAGTCATATATTTATGACAGTCTCATGCTAGTGTCATGTGGCTGTGAGGTTCATGGAGTTGTTCTGTATATAGACAGAGCAGAAACCTTTGAATCACTGTTTCAAGAAATAACACTGGTCATATTGGTTTCTCCTATAACTCAGTATTTTTGTCGATTATTGTTTGGTAATACAGCTCAAGGCTTCTATATATACATAACAGATATTATTTATTGAGACAGAGTGATAAGTGGTCAGCTGTTTCCTCTCCTCGTCCTTTGGAGCAATTGTGAGGTCAAACATGCGCTGTTGTATAAACAAATAAAGATGTAATGGATTGCTTGGCTGGACTCTCGAGGTTTATTTATCACGTGTATGTCAGCATGGGAAAATCAAACTGCTTTAGTTGACAGTGGAAACGAATTTTATTTGACAATTCACTTTTCTATGCATAATTTAGGAATCCACTGTAAATAGCTACATAGTAACATTCAAGTGTGGAAATCTGTTTCATTCATGGTTTTAAGTGCTTGCTGGAGTGTTTGTTTCTGTATGTCCAGCCTGTTTCATTCATTCTACTTTATGTCTCTGGTTGGCAGACATGCGGCTGTTACTTTTCCACATCAAGTCAACGGTCCGGACGATTTTATTCGGACCCCCTAGATGCCGTCAAAGATATTCCTAACGGGGCAACCATTCTTGTGGGAGGTAACTCAAGGGTTATGATTTATCATAAACTCAATCTTAATCAGTAGACTACCGTTCAAAAGTTTGGGTTCTATATGTTTTTTAACATTTTTAAAAGAAGTGTCTTCTGCTCACCAAGGCTTTTTTAATTTGATAAAAAATACAGTAAAAACAGTAATATTTTGAAATATTATTACAATTCAAAAGAACAGTTTTCTATTTTAATATATTTTAAAATGTAATTTATTTCTCTGTTGGCAAAGTTGAATTTTAAGCATCATTACTCCAGTCTTCAGTGTCACATGATCCTTCGGAAATCTTTCTAATATGCTGATTTGATGGTCATGAAACATTTCTTATTATTATCAATGTTGAAAACAGTTGTGTTACTTAATGTATTTGTTCAAATCATGATGCATTTTCTTCAGGATTCTTTGATGAATAGAAAGTTCAAAAGAACAACATATATTTGAAATATAAATCTTTTGCAACACAATTGTATTTACTGTCACTTTTGATCAATTTTATGCATCTTTGCTGAATAAAAGTTTTAATTTCCTTCCAAAAAAAATGATAAAAAATGATAATAATTCTTACTGACCCCAAACCTTTCAATATTATATTATAATATATTATTATACTATTTTTAATTATTATATTAACTCTGTACAGAACAACATTTATTGACATCTCCCTGATAAATGGCTGAGGAGGTCATGCCAGCAAATATTTTTTGATTTCTTTACTATCTTTTTCCTTCATTCACAGGTTTTGGCCTATGTGGTATTCCAGAGAACCTGATAAACAGTTTGCTGAAGACCGGAGTGAAGAGCCTGACCGCAGTCAGCAATAATGCAGGGTAAGCCTTTTCAGGAGTAAACAACAGCTTAAACCCAGCCAAAAACAGTAATGGATTAAACTCAACCATCTTTATTATCGTACCCCACCAATAAGCCTAACATTCTAACTTCTGTTCTTCCTGACACATTCAAACAACAGAAACAGCATATTGAAGTATACCAAGAAATGTCAAGAACTAACTAACACACAGCCCATGATTGTGTAAAAGTCTGAGCATAATCAGAAAGGATACTTCTGTGACTTGAGATTTAAAATCCATTTGGAGAAATTTGAAAGATGGCAAAATAACAAAAACAATCGCAGTCACTCTTGATAAACATTTTCTGAGGTCACTAAGTAGAGGTCCATAGCATCAGTTGTCCCCTAGATGTCATTACAAGAATTTATCACTTATACGACAATGAGAATGTGTTGTGTGCGCAACTGACCACAAATAGAAAGAGATTACCAGTTTGACCAAGTCTAATCTGCAAGTTGGTCTAGACCTACTGGTAAATACAGAACACAGCGTGCACAAGGAGATCAGTGAGAAAGATTCCTTCTTAGAAAGAGTAAATGTTTTCTAAATGTCTAGTTATACAGTCTAATTTACTGTCTTATTGGACGTTGATGTTTGGTTTATTGCTGCTATGTCGCAGCTGCTCTGAACATGTGACTTGATGCTCATCTATGTATAGGTCTTTCTGTGCTGGCATTGTCCCAGGTTGGTTGTCTATGACTACATCTTTGCGTAATCTCTGAGAGTGGGCCAGTTATGTTATTTTGAGTTTTTTGTATTTCCATCGTGACCAGAAGATGGTCGAAGAAAGCGATAAAGTTCATTCTAATCGTTTTAGTTAGGCTTAAATAGGATACTGTGTATGTTAAATATGCCAACAAAATAAATGTGTGTAAATAAAATGTATTTATGTCAACTCCTTTAAAACAGTCATCCATATCAAACTCATAAAAGTGCCATTTTCAATTCAATACATTTGGCTTTTTTCCAGAGTTAGTTTTTGGAAAACCTCAGAGGAAGTTTTGACCTGTTTTAGATAGAAAGTTCCCCACCGATTCCCTTGAAGTTTGTTTCCCTTCCTTCTGACTGTTTGAAGCCCGCTGTTCTTGAATGCAGTGTTTAACTTGTTCTGTGAGTTCTAAGTCTCTGTGGTAAAAAAAACTACACAGGCTACCACAGAGAAGCTCAGTGAGACTGTAATGTGAAACCTGCTTGGCATTAGCATGCGTTGCTTGCACAGGAGGAGGACACTGGGTCTAAGCATGCGTGTGCACAGAATCATCTCAAGACAGTGCGTGAATAGTGAATTTAATTCTTGTACGGATGAATTCACACAAAATTATGTAAAAACGCCCGTCTTGGCGAGTATCCTAGTAAACAAAGTTGGTTATATCTCAAGTGAATGTAGACGGTATATTCAAATGGAATCCATACGTCCGGTCTTAAAGGCAGAGCAGTCTAATAAACCTGCTCCTGTGTTTTAATGTTAATCAAACAAATTAACATTAAATCCCAAACCCAATCCTCAGCACTGAGCCCAGCAGGAGCTGCTCTAAATACGTGCTGTGCTATTAAATGATAGATACAATATGATTGAGCAATAGGCAAGGCAAGTTTATTTATATAGCACATTTCATACACAATGGTAATTCAAAGTGCTTTACAGAGAAGAAATAAGAATATAAAATAAAATACAGTACAGTACAAATAGTCGGACGAACAGTGGCACAGTGCTCATTCAGTAAATGTACAGCTAAACAGATGTGTTTTGAGTCTGGATTTGAATGTGACTACTGTAGGAGCACATCTGATCTCTTCTGGAAGCTGGTTCTAGCTGCGGCTGGCATAATAGCTAAAAGCAGACTAAGAGTGAACCCTTGGTATTTCTAGCTGATGTGATCCTAATGATCTGAGTGATCTGTTGGGTTTATATTCAGTGAGCATATCTGCAATGTATTGAGGCCATTGAATGATTTATATACCAGTAATAATACTTTAAAATCAATCCTAAATGTAACTGGGAGCCAGTGTAAAGATCTGAGGACTGGTGTGATATGTTCATATTTTCTGGTTCTGCTCAGAATCCTAGCGGCAGCGTTCTGTATGAGCTGCAACTGTCTTATGGTCTTTTTGGGAAGGCCAGCGAGGAGTCCATTACAATAATCCACCTTGCTGGTGATGAAAGCATGTACAAGTTTCTCTAAGTCTTGACTGGAAACAAAGCATCTAATTCTTGCAATATTTTTCAGATGATAGTATGCTGATTTAGTTATTGTTTTGACATGACTACTGAAACTGAGGTCTGACTCTAGAGTCACACCAACATTCCTGACTTAATTTTTTGTTGTTTGATCCCTGGAGTGAAGGTATGCATTCACCTTGAGAACGTCATCTTTGTTTCCAAATGCAATGACCGTTTTGTCTTTGTTTAACTGAAGAAAGTTTTGGCACATCCAACTGTTTACTTCATCAATGCATTGGCACAGGGAGTCAATGGGGCTGTAATCGTTAGGCGATAGGGCTAAGTAGAGCTGTGTGTCGTCTGCATAGCTGAGGTAAGCAATTTGGTTCTTCCTCATTATTTGGCTCAGTGGGAGCATATACAGCATATACAATAGAATGAACAGTGAAAGTTACAGAAGCTCATACAATACATTTTAGCAGGCTTAAAGGGATACTTCACCTCTGGAAAGATGAATGTGTATTTAAAATAGCTAATTTATGTAGAAGAAATGTGAAATTATTTTTGAATATGGATTTTTCTAGACTGAGAAAAGCCAGAAAATGTATTTTTGGCTTATGTGGATGAAAGACAACAACTCCCAGAATGCACTTGCTTTGCTGCCCTAGGAGGCCACTCCCAAGCCACGCCTACCGGTTAGAGAGCGCAGTTGAAAACAAGAAGGCTAGGCTACTAGTGAGACTAGGCTTCGAGATCGCCCAAAATTCATCTTTTGCGTTCTACAGTCGCCATTCATTATATTTACTGTGGTGAGCAGGACGAGGCTGAAGGGCGCGGGAGAACGGCGCGAGGCCGGTGGCGTGATTACTGAGACGCACCAGTCTCGTATCTTTCACGGAGGAGCGGGAATTTTCTTAGCAATGTTAAAACGCACATCGACCGATCACTTGTTTAGCGTTCATGTAAACACTACATTCAGATTCACCAATCGGAATGAATTCAGTTAGATTGAAACAAAAGGTGTGCATGTAAACAATGAATGGCGACTGCAGAAAGCAAAAGCCGAATCCCGGACATTTTGGACGATCTCGACGGCCGGACATGTCCGGGAAAAAGAGTATGGTAACCCCTAATACTCAGCTTTCTCCTACTACTCAGCTTTGTCCACAGAACAAGAGCCTGCTAGCTTAGCTTCCAAAGAAAGACGGCTGACACTGTGTACATTCTGTGAGTGAGATCCCACCCTCTATGGGCGGGTTGAAAACATGCGGGACAGCCTATTGGCTGTAGTCTTTAGCCTCTGGCCAAAAAATCCTCCGATGACGCAAAATTACGATTTTTGCGTCATCGGAGAATTTTTTCCAGACAAAAAAATACATAAATCTCTCATCTCAGGGGGATATGAGGGTAGAAAGCACGGTAATTCGAAAATACTACAGGTTTTCTACTAATACAAAGCTTAATGCCAAATCCTGAAGTATCCCTTTAATTAAGCATGAAAATAACTGAAGGAAATATATAATATGATTTATACTAACTAATATGCCAACTAATATGATTTATATTCTTTTGGTTTCTCTACCCAATGCATTTAAAAAATACAAATGCATTGAAAATAAAGGTGTCTGTATCGGCGAGTACCAAAAATGAAAGTATCTGTATTGGACTCGTTCTGGAAAAAGTGGTATCGGTGCATCCCTAAAATTTATTCTAAATTTATGACAAAAATTTATGAGAAGAAACCACAAAATTTATGAGGTAAAACCACAAGTGAAACCACAAGCACGCGAAAAGCACTTACACCTTTGCAGCTTTATAATCGTGTTAAAAAGTTATATTTCATCTTATCACGACTATATTATATATTATTATATTATATATTTTTCCATCAACAACCCTGTTGATACCTTTAACATGTTACTCATGACTTAGAAATGGTGTGCTAACGGCCGGATGAAAACGCAAAATTTTCCAAATTGACAGAGTGTGTTAAAGATATAAAAGATTGGATGACGCGTAATTTTCTTTTATTAAATCCAGACAAGACAGAGGTAATACTTATCCGCCCCACAAAACCTCGCACAATACAACTTTAACATCATAGGATGTCCTGTTACTTTATCCTCTACAGTAAAAGACCTGGGTGTTATACTCGATTGTAACCTGTCTTTTGAAAATCATATTTCATATGTTACAAAAACAGCCTTTTTCCACCTTAGAAACATTGCTAAGCTACGTAATATGCTATCAGTTTCTGATGCAGAAAAGTTAGTTCATGCATTCATGACCTCGAGACTGGATTACTGTAATGCTTTATTAGCTGGGTGTCCTGCATCCTCAATAAACAAGCTACAGTTAGTCCAAAATGCCGTCGCTAGAGTTCTTACTAGATCAAGAAAATATGATCATATAACACCGATTTTATCATCACTGCATTGGTTACCTATAAAGTTCCGTATTAATTACAAGGTATTGCTACTGACTTATAAAGCCCTAAACGGCTTAGCTCCAGTCTATTTAACGGATCTTCTATCGCCCTATAATCCATCGCGCTCTTTAAGATCACTAAATTCAAGGCTTTTGGTCATACCTAGGATATCCAGAACCACCAAAGGAGGGAGAGCATTTTCACATTTGGCTCCAAAACTCTGGAATAGTCTTCCTGATACTGTTCGTTGCTCAGACTCGCTCTCCCAGTTTAAAACTAGATTAAAGTCGCATCTCTTCAGCCAGGCATTCATATAATCTTACAGTTCAAACTACAATCCGGCCTCTAGCTCATAAATGCCAGAGGAGAACTGGCCCCCGACTGAGCCTGGGTTCTCCCAAGGTTTTTTTTTTTTCTCCATTAGGTCACCTGATGGAGTTTTAGGACACCATTAGGTCACTTGATGGAGTTTTTCGGTTCCTTGCCACTGTTGCCTTTAATTTAATTTTATCAATCAATAAATTCCTCTTGAAACAAACTTTGTTGTATTATTTTAATTTAATACTGTGAAGCTGCTTTGATACAATCTGTATTGTGAAAAGCGCTATACAAATATACTTGACTTGACTTGACTTAACTTAACTTGTTTTGACTTAGTTATTGGCCACTGTACATTATCTGGTTACAGACTGGTGTTATTCTAAGTTGAAAGAGATGCCGCAGCCCTGCAGAAGTGTTACGTGGATACTTGTACAACAGTTAGTTCCTGTCTTCGAATTTGATTGTCCGAGGAGCATTTTGAGAGTGCTGATGTATAGATATAGTGTATATACATATATGCTTGTCTGTGCTTGTGCGTTCCAAAAAAAACTGTAAATCTGTGTTTAGTGTATTGTTACTCAAGTAGGGAGTCATTGAATCATTAATTCAACCAATTCGTTTAACAACATTGATTCACTCAGGATTTTAACGATCTGAAACGCAAGTATCAAACACGAAACGCAAGTAACTTTGTGGGCGGATCTCTGGCGCTGTTGGTATTATACCTGTTGGGTGCTGTTGATAAATTACTCTTGCGCCCGAAGCAAATCTAAAATGGGTTGGTCTGAAGTAGCTACATTACTCATAGGTGTGGTTTGGGCGTAACGTGAAATAAACCAATCAGAGCGTCATCTCACACGCCACATTATGGCCAAGCATGCGCCCTTAAAATAGCATCTGAGGACTAGGTTTTTCCTGGTCTGTTGCGGAATTGTTTTCTGGAACTGCAAAATAGCACCGGGAACGTTTGCGCCGGAAACACGCCTCCTCTTTTCGCTAGACCGCCCCCAGGAGCGCAAGTTCATTCCCTAATTTACCAACGTGCGTCTGTCGAGGGAAAAGTCCGCTGTGCGCGGGTGCAAAATAGGAATGATACATGCATCGGTGTACAAAGTCAATTGCGCTGAGTGCAAGATAGGGCCCTACATCTGAAATCGCATTCTCTCTGATGTCTTTTGAATAAGTAATTCACAACTGCTAAAAATGCATGTTCTATAGTATGAATGTGTATAGTATGAATGTAATCCGGACATTCTGCATTCATCATGTCATTCTAACGTGTAAATGGCAGCTGCATCACTTCACTGCCATTCACAATTCCTCACCCATGGTAGTAGGTCATTTAGGTACTTTTTGCCTACTGTTTGAATGCTGTGAATTCACTTCACTTTTCACATCCTGTTTTTTGCCTACTACTAGAGACTTAGTTCTATGCAGCCTGTTTTTGAGTAAATCAGATAATCATTCATTTTAACAATTTTCTCAAGTAAATTAATTCAAGAACAAAACACTGCTGTATGTTGCTTGGAAATACACAATGGTTTATTTTGATTTGATTTAATCTTTTTTCATTCATACGCATATATATTCAAGTAACTGACAACTCTGTCTAAAATGTAAGTGACTCACTATTAACTTGTGTTGACTGTTGAGTAATGTCACTTATGTTTTTGTGGTTTTTATGAAATGTTGGAATCAGTTCATTTTACCTCAGTAAATTCTAAGCACATACACTAGGGCCTTGATAACTTCTCTTAAAACTAGTCTCTAAACACACACAAAAAAAGCCTTTGCCACTAATCTGGCGGGAGAAAAAGTGAAAATGACACATTAGAAGAGTTAATGAGAACATGGCATGACACAGTATGCATCTAATTGCAACCTTTCTCGGTCCAGTGAACGAGTCGTGACATGAAGAGTCTGTGCTCCCTGTTGATCGAATTAACCTAGAAAATATACTTGAACTTATAAAATGTCTCTAACTTTCATCAAACATTTCCCCCTCATGTTTCACCTGAAAGCCTTTGGTTTTAACGGTATTAAAAATGTCCAGATCTGCACTACTGCACTGATTGCCTTTAAAAATGGGATAGCTAGTCAACATTTTCATACCTCAGTGCCTTTCAAGTCTCAATAAGTCATGCTATTTGTTAATGAATGACAAAATCAGTTTTGAGTCACTGCTTCTGTAACTGTGCCAAGCCACCGCACACACCGAATTGAGGAGGTCTGAGAGTAAGACGTTTCATATGTTTCTTGCAGTAAAAAGGAGTTTTGTGTCCTTTGTCTCTGTATTCTTGCGTGTTCTGAATTTTAATGACCTGTTTGCTACAGAATGATCATTGGACACTGGATTTAGACCAGTTTAGGGAATAAGTGCTACTTTTCCAACAATAGTTCAACCTAAATTGGACATTGGTTTTCTGGAAATGTATATTTGTTTGTTTGCAGTTAGGCATTATCTGAAGGTGGTGTGCCTAGTGATTAACAATCAAGATTTGCAGCAGAAAGTTTGTAGATTCAAACCAACTTTTTTTCTTTTCTTTTTTGAAAGAATTATTACTTTTATTTAGAAAGGATGCATTAAATTATTCAAAAGTGACAGTAATGATATTTTCTGTTACAAATAAATTATATTTTTAAATAAATGTTCTTTTGAACTTTCTATTCATGAAAGAATCCTGAAAAACTGCTTCACATTATCCACAAAAATATTAAGCAGCATAACTTTTTTCAACATTTATAATAATCAAATCAGCATATTAGAATTATTTCTGAAGGATCATATGACACTGAAGACTGGCTGCTGAAAACTCAGCTTTGCCATCACAGGAATAAATTACATTTCAAAATATATTAAAATAAAAAACAGCTATTTAAATTGTAATACTATTTCACAAAATTACAGTTTTATGCAGCCTTGGCGAACCTATGAGACACATTAAGAAAAAATCGTACCGACCCCAAACTTTTGAACGGTGCAGGACCCTAGGTTTCCCAGCCAGGTTGAATTGAGCCAATCAACTTGAGCTGTAAATGCCATATGGTTACTCACTCAAGACAATGAATCCTGTGAATGATTCATTTGTAAGACATCGTGAATTCGTAATGTTACCGATGTTCACCAAGTACTGTGCACACAGTCTCACCTCTAGTGACTGTCCTGATCTGTGACGTCAATAGTAGCAAATAAGGAAAAGTATGTTTCACTATTTATTTGACATAGATACCTTTGAATGGCCGTCAATATCGAATAATACTTTTTACAGTCATGCTGGGTAACCTCTACTAGAAGATGTTTTTGAATAAAGTGATAATAAAATAAATTAGTTGTGTATATGCACCGAATTGGTTGAATATATAGGCTATTGCAGAAGGACATATTTAGCTATAGTTTTCAATCTTCTGTATGTTTCAAACAGGGTGGATGACTTTGGCCTGGGCCTGCTCCTTCGGACCAAACAGATCAAGCGTATGATCTCATCATATGTGGGGGAGAATGTGGAGTTTGAAAGGCAGTATCTCTGTGGCGAGCTGGAGGTGGAGTTGACCCCACAGGTGAGACCATCCTTTACCCATAACTTCAGAATAAACACTTTACCTTTATTTTCAATGGCTTATTGCCCAGTATATGTATGCTAAAGATTTTATAGTACCATTCTTCCATAAAGTATCCAATCAGGAAGGTTTTGTTTACCCATTGTACTGTGTTGACGGCAGGGCACGCTAGCGGAGCGGATCAGGGCCGGTGGCGCAGGTGTGCCTGCCTTCTTCACTGCCACAGGCTATGGCACACTCATCCAAGAGGGAGGCTCTCCTATCAAATACAACAAGGACGGCACCATTGCCATCGCTAGTGAACCCAGAGAGGTCAGTTGTCGCTTATCTTCCAGTTTTACTGAATGATGCAGTCATACAGCTCATGTCTCAGATGAGGTAATGATCTGTAAAAATAGACATAGGATCTATTATGTTCTGCCGCTGTCATGTTTCAGGTGCGTGAATTTAATGGCCGGCACTTCATCATGGAAAAAGCCATCACGGGTGACTTTGCGCTGATCAAAGCCTGGAAAGCGGATAGGGCAGGAAATGTCATCTTCAGGTACAAATGCTTGTTCTTCTGAGGGTGTTCAGCTCTACTGTAGACGGACTAACCCAACATTATCACATGTTTACTGGTGTGGTTGGTGTTTTGCCCAAATCTGAAAATAGCTCCTTTCTCTCACCTTACTGTTTCCATTTAGCACACACCCACACTGAAGGCAAGGCCACATGAGACACTTTTAGAAACAGTACCTTATTTTAGAGAAAATTTTAAACACAGTAGACAAGGCAAACTGTTAAAATAGCTGTAATTTCAAACCCAGTCTTTTTCATTCATTATACAACCCACATAAGATAATGACATAAAATAGTGGTAAAAAAGAAGAAAAAAAGAAAATAGTACAATCATTTTTAAAATATTAGTTTTAAATGCACTACCATGCAGAGATTTAGGGTCAGTAAGATTTTTAAAAGTGTCTTATGTACATTCAATATATTTACTGAAATATTATACATATTATTGCTATTATTACCAATAATAGTATTACTGTAATATCAGTATTGTTACTCTTTGAAATATCTATTTTCTATTTTAATATATTTTAAAATGTAATGTATTCTTAAATGTATTCATTTTCAGCATCATTACTCCAGTCTTCAGTGTCACATGATCCTTCAGAAATCATTCTGATATGCTGGTTTGGTGCTCAAGAAACATTTCTTATTATTATTATCAATGCTAAAAACTACGGAGGCCCTAAAGGGACATGGTGGTGGAAAAAATCTGAGATGGGAGGGAAAATAATAAGTCAATGCTTTTGCGTTCCCTCGCAAAAACGTTTGCATTCCCCCCAAAAAACTTTGCATTCGCTCGCAAAACCTTTTGAGCTCTTGCAAGCGAACACAAAGGTTCTCGAAAAACATTTTTGAATGAACGCAAAAGTATTGACAAATAATTTTTCCTCCATCTCATACAATATATAATTTTTCCTTCACCATGTCCGTTTAGTGGCTCTGTATTATACACAGTTAAAGCTGCTTGATGTTTTTGTGGAAACCGCCATGCCTTTTTTCATGATTCTTTGATGAATAGAAAGTAAAAAAAAAAAAAAAAAGGTATGCTACCATATAAAAGGGCTTATAAAAAGTCTTATAAAATAGCTGTGTATGGTAAAAATGGTGTTATATTTGATTTGAAAACAATAAAGATTTGAACAGAGAGGACATTATTATTGCTCATTTACATTTGCAACATTACATACATGTAAGTGTAGTATTTTGTTTTACCACAAGGGTGCACTGTTTCCTTTACCATAAAATTGTACACTTGTTCCGCTTTGGTTGATTTTTCTTAGGAAGATGGCACCAATATGGATGATGACTAAGTTGTTTTTGTTACACTTAATTTCAAAAGTCCACCATAGACATTCTATGAACTATAAGTAACTTTAAGTAACGACTACATGTCATCTAACTCTCAATAACTACATATCAACTAACTCTCGTTAGAGTATAAGTAGACTATTAGGGCTAATACATTTAGAATAAGTTGACATGTACTTGCAAAGTTACTTCTAGTCAGTAGAATGTCTGTTTTGGATCATGAAAATAAAGAGTTAGCAGATGTTAAGCAGAAAGTTTCTAATGACTGGTAGTTGACATGTAGTTACACAGTTACTTGTAGTTAGTAGAATCTCTGAAGTGGACTATTGAAATAAAGTGGTACCATTGTTTTTGTTAATTGTTCTGGGCTGATTTTCAATAGCTTGTCATTCTGGCTCATTTCCCCATATTCAATTATCAGTGGCTCGAAATTAGAGGAAAGAATATGCCACACATTGATACATACAGTTCCACCTCAGCTCTACATGTCTGAAGTTGGTTTTAAAAATTTGAATGCTTAGCATGTACTTTTTTTTTAACAGGAAAACAGCGCGAAACTTCAACCAGCCCATGTGCAAGGCAGCCAAGATCACAATTGTGGAGGTAGGTAAATACCATATTGTCAGGGATATGCAGTTGTTTAGTTTGGTTGAGACCTCATCGTTTTCTGTTTGCCAGTTTCTCCTTACTTTGTCTGTTACCATAGTCATTAATTGAGTTACCCAGGTGTTGTGTGTTACATTAACAAGCTCTGTGTTTATTTAAGCCCTCAGTTTATTTAGTTCTGTGTCATCTGCTTTATTTGGTTGTGGTTCCCCAGAGCCTCTCCTGTATACTTTTGTGAATTATTATATTAAAGACTTTTTGTGCGCTACGTTACTGCAGCCACGTGTGACACACATGACTTCTGCCCATGTGCTTCTGTCAGATCCTGTTTGGATGCATTATTACAGGTTTAAAAGCTTGTGCATGTATCATGTTGTCCATCCTATAAATTCAATTCCCCCCTCCTGCATTTCATTTCATCATTGTTTTTCACATAACCAAAATAAATAGTTGGTTTCATCTAGATCTTTGACGTTTTTTCCCCCCCATTCACTCCTTTTTCATTTCCTTTCTATCAAGAGCGCTTTTCAAACACTTGCCTGCATATCAAATATGCTTTTATCTAAGCCTTTGTTCAAAACGCGCAGCTACGAACAAAAGCCTTATCAAAAGGCATTTTCAGTCGCCATGAACAAACTCCATTAATTAATCTGATCTTCCATCAGCACTGTTCTTTCTCTCGCAACCTTGGTTCCAAATGGTTCACAATGTGAAACAATAACTCCTGAATTTGAACCATTTGAGGAGATATTTCTGTAACTAGTCTTCACACTTCACTATCTGTCTACCAATAGTACTATCATCAGGAAGGAAGACTTTTAGCCCACTCAGATTCTTTAATTGTCTTCTGCTACAATTGTGTCGGATGCTATCAGCGCATTAGAGCTTTTATTTGTCCGGTTTTCAATCTTTATTGTGGCTGCACAGCAATATGAGCAGTTATTAGCAGCCAGTATCCTCTGACAATACGGTTATTGCAGTCCCACTAAAGATAAGCTTATCAGTTCTCTGAACACACCGTAATGGTTAAAGACCTTTTCAATGTTTGTGCACCTGGTGATGAAAGCCATCCTGCTAGGAGAATGAGTCAGTTGGCTGAGTGCTGAGCAACAGTGTGTATCTTGCATTCTGCCTCTGTTTGACTGGTTAAGATGTTTTTTGTGGTGCCAACTCACTCCAAATAAAGATTGACTCACTGCCATCCCTGTTGTCTGGGGATGAGAAAAGAAAACAGTCATTTGGGTTACCACAGGTGTCGTGTCTGTCTCATCTGTTTTAAAAGGTTTACTGGAGGAGTCTATTTATATACACTACTGTTCGAAAGTTTGGGGTCATTAAGAAGAAAAAAAGAAGAAAATATGCTTTTATTCGGCAAGGACTCATTAAATTGATCCGAAGTGACAGTAAAGACATTTATAATGTTACAAAAGATTTCTATTTCAAATAAATGCTGCTCTTTTAAACACACTACTCTTTCTCATTGTTTCTAATAAAAAATCATGGAGAGAGAAAAAAAGCTCTCCAGAAAAATATTAGGCAGCACGATTGTTTTCAAAGAAATGTTACTTGAGCAGCAAATCAGCGTATTAGGATGATTTCTGAAGGATCATGTGACACGTAAGAAGTAATGATGCTGAAAATTCAGCTTTGCTATCACAGGAATAAATTACATTTTGAAATATATATATATATATTTTTTTAAATAAGAAAAAAAATACTTATTTTAAATTGTAATAATATGTCACAATATTACTGATTTTACTGTATTTTTGATCAAATAAATACAGCATAAGATACTTTTTTCAAAACATTTAACAATTATATGGTAGCATAGTTTGAGAATTGTTGGATATCCTATTTAGGGATGAAACCCACTACTGTTATTTTGAGACAGTAAACAGAACAAATAGCAGATGGATGTACATAATTATTTATGCATATTATTTATGACTCCATTCATCACAAAATCATCCTGTATTAGTTCTAAAATTGCAATTCAAATAGTTCTTGAATTGCACTTCAGGATGCGCAGTCATATATTTCGATTGCATTACATTGATTGCATTTTGCACTAGGGCTGTTTGATTTAACATGTTTATTTACAAAAATTATTAAAACAACAGTTATAATATATTATAACCCTGTTATGATTGTAATATATATTTTTAATTGTATATATGAACAATATTAATTTGCATTTGTAATAATAAAATAAAATACAGTTGGTACGAGTCAGGTTAATGTAATCAGCTACTACTGTTATATTAATATATTATAATCCTGTTATAATTCACATATTTAATTTTGTAAATTGTTTTTATTAAAAATAACTTTCATGCAATTAGAATCATATTGATTAGCATTAATTAAATACAGCTAATAGGAGCAAGCTGCTATTACAGGCAGCATTAACATTATTGATGTTCTTCTATGTCTTTTTAATGCTTTACATGTCTGCAAAAGTGTCGTTGAATTATATTAATTTAGGGCTTTTCTCAGCAAATATTTATATCAATTATCATTAATTAATAAACCATGTCATGTGATTAAAAATCAATTAAGTAGTCAATTGAAGACTATAGTAGTTTAATATAGTGGAAATATTGTGCAAATGCATTTTGAGAGCATAGTGGTTTTTGCAAGTACATCTCTTTTCCCAGACAGAATCATCCTGTTACCTGCATATGAAAATCATCCTTACAGTCCTTAATAAGCTTATTACGGAGTGCTTGGAGCCAGCTTAAACTCTGTCCCATGTTTTCAGCCCTTTACCTGTATCACCCTTCCCTTTTTTATGTGTGTTTTCATACGTTATTTGTCCGTGGAGTGCACTATATTTTATAGCTTCAGCATTTCCTTTACTTTCTGACATCTGATTTTCACTCCAAAGTAGCTGAGGCCATATTTAGCTGCTTGGAAGGGAAGACAGTGTTTTATGATCATCCAGTTATAATCTGCCCAAACGCAGCAGCCACGTTGAATTATTTCCTCTCAATTGGCTGGCTGATGAGGCTTGCCAATGGCTCAGCGTTTCGAGAGAAGCGTTCCTGTTGCCTGTCAGAGCCAGGCGCTGGAAATACTGATGTCACTAGAGGAAACAGCCACCTTATTTCCTCTTGTTATAAAACAGACCGCGTCCTAATTAACAGGATATCTGATAGCTGTGTGTCTGTAAAGCTGCCATTTTCCTAATGAATTAAAAAGAACTGATCATTCGCATTAACCAAAGGAAATGCAGATTAAGAAAAATAATAAAGCAGGCGAAATCAATTCGGCCAGCTGGTTGCCAGGCGACAGAAGCCTGCGCAGCAGATCCGTGGCATATTCCAGTTATCCTGTTATCGCAGGTACAATGAGGCCCAGAGCATTGTGGGATGCGAGGGCAGTTAGTTCAAACAAGGCCATATTTGCTAGTCACATTGGCTGTAAAGGTACCGATCTGTTCTTTTTCAAATTTTGTTGAAACGACAGGTTGCATGAAATGAGTTTTTTAGGATGGGGCTAATTGGTTATTGATGAAATTCGTCCTCAAAGGTATTATCTCTCCTCCTCCCTCTGTCCAATTTCTAAACGCTGATTATCCTTTTGGTTTGTTGCACATAAATTACCAGTGCAAGTGCGACAGCTGGGGCGTTGTGAGCGAGATCAGGGATATTGCTAAATGTGAAGCCAGTAGATCGTAGTGTTGATTTTTCCCCAGTCCTATTTCAAACAAATTACCTCCTAGTAGAATATTTGAGTAATTCTTTATGTAAAGATTTTCTGTTATTATTCAGCACATTTACTGGACAGGACCAGGGTGCGAATTACACAATGGGCTTCAAATGTATGCATACATATACTGTATGAGGGTGATGGTTTATGGGTAAAAAGATATATGTATATATACATATGTGCAAATACTGTATGATAATCAACTGTGTTTATATTGTAGATTGCTATGTTAGTTTATTTAAAGGCTGAATTCTGGTTTATCACAGCTCTTGGCATAGATTACAGCAATTTTATGAAAATGTGCTACATGTCGATAAATAACTTTAAAACGTACCTGTATCTTTAGAGGTCCCCTTCTCTTTAGTAGGTGCATATTACCCTTGAGGGCCACTTGAGTGAAGTGGTAATTTTATTTAGCCTCGGGTTGGCGGCCCCTCAAGGTGCATGGTGCTGATAGGGCTGGGTTTCCTCTAACATACTCATACTGAGAAAATTACAGTTATAAGACTGTAACTACTACACAAAATGCATCCTCAGTATATTCAAACATACCTTGTTTTGTGTTTATTAGAAAATGTCACTTTGTCAGCTTAGTCCTCCTGTTCATGCCTTCATTGGAATTTGGATTTGTCTCATCATGCTTGCTTTCACAAACCGAACTATTTTTTAAGATTACCGTTTATTCGTGTGCCGTCTGTTGCTTATGCTTGGCACTTGATATGAAGTGAGACGTGTAAAAATAAACACGTAATCATTTTTCGCTACCTGCCAGATTCAAAGCGAAATGTAGCATACACTCACTTCATGTTTCTGATCGAGACACACTAACTGTTTCATAACAGCATGTGCCCATCAGCTTCTGCAGATTTAACCGGCTTTGACAAGGCTCACAGTCCAAAAAAAGAACAAACCTTAAAAAAAAAGGTTCCTCTGTATCCCTCAAGGATTTTGTATCCCTTTTTTCCTTCTTTCTATGTGACATCAAGCTTATTTCCATTGAAGACTAAACGCTAGATAATATAAACAAATTCATATTATTAATATTAAAGGGTTAGTTCACCCAAAAATTATTTACTCCCCCTTAAGCCATCCTAGGTGTATATGACTTTCTTCTTTCAGCCAAACAAAATCGGAGTTATTTTTAAAGGGGTCATATAATGCCATTTTTGTACAAGCTAATATGATTTTTTAGGGTCTAAATTAAAAGTTTGTAATATACTTTAATTAAAAATTCTCATTAGTATTGTAAGAAAACACTCATTTTACCTGGTCAAAAACAGCTCTGTTTTCAGCACGCCGTTTAAGTGCATGTGTCTTTAAATGATAATGAGCTTTGCTCACCCCGCCCCTCTTCTCTGTGCCTACACCGTTTTGTTCATTATAAACGTAGGATTATGAACTAAATTTAGAAACGTCGTACATAGAAAACATGCCGTAATGTACCTGAGTGTAAAAGTAGCCGCATTCATCGTGAAGCGTGCAGCAAGCGATTTGTAAAGATTAATATAAAGATTAATATAAAGGTTAATAAAACGTTACACTCACTTCTTCTTCTGGAGGTTCAGCAGGAACAGGAATAGTTGGTACCGATCAGGAGCAGCTTCTTAGCAAAACCAGCTTTATACTGACCCTCGTTTATAAAGCAGTCTGTGAAATGATTCGCGCAAACATGAAAGCATTGACGTTGATCGTGGGGAATATTCCCTTCGAAAACAAACTCAGCCACTGCGTCTTCAGTGGTTCGGATTTAGGAACATCAGCATGACTGCTGTGTTCGTTATTACACCCAAGAACAGAACATCACAATCACTTAGACGCCATTCTGCTCATAGACAGTGCTCCAGCATGACGCTCGGACTATGATGATTGACAGCTCGCTCACGAGCGAGGGCGGGACTGCTGTCAATCAAAAATCGTGATTTGAGAGATTGGAAAACATATAAGGAGATTTAAAAAAAAACACGGGATGGATTTTTATCATTTTATGATGGTTGTGTACAGGCACTGCCAACACACATTTCAGTACAATCAACTTGTAAAAGTGCATGTACCATTATATGACCCCTTTAAAAATATCCTGGCTCTTCCAAGCTTTATAATGGGAGTGAATAGTAACTGAGTTTTTGAAGCCCAAAAAATTTCATCCATCATAAAAGTAATCCATACGGCTCCAGGGGGTTAATAAAGGCCTTTTTTGTAAGAAAAATATCCATAAATATAACTTTATAAACTGTAATCACTAGATTCCGGTAACGTCTGTCTGCGCGTTCAAGAGAGAGTCGAGTTCCGGCGTATGACGTAGGATGTTGGAGTAGCGTAAGCTTATGTGTGAGTAGACGCCTCTAGTGGGCAACAAACTCAAGCTCCTGCGACATTTCTTTTGAAAAATTCTTGTTTTGTTTTGCTCTATCCTCTGCGTTTCCGCGCTTATCAATACGTCATGCGTTATTCTTCGACCGGAACTCGACTCACGTACGGCTGTTACCGGAAGAAAGTGATTATAGTTTATAAAGTTATAAATATGGATATTTTTCTTAGAAAATACATCACTTTGCTTCAGAAGGCCTTTATTAACCCCTGGAGCCGTATGGATTACTTTTATGTTGGATGGATGCGTATTTTTCGGCTTCAAAATCTCAGTTACTATTCACTCCCATTAAAAACCTGGAAGTGTTTGGCTGAAAGAAGAAAGTCATATACACCTTGGATGGCTTGAGAGTGAGTAAATTATGGAATAATTTTGGGTGAACTAACCCTTTAACTTAACAAATGTTAACATAATAATATAGTATGCAGCAATGCAAAGCACTATTCACCTCTCTTATGGTCACTTTAATGGATCAGTTCACCCCGAAATTGAAATTATTCTTTAAACGAATCATAATTTTAAGTAATAACAGCATACAGATTTGGACTGGTTTGAGGTTGAATAAATAATGGCAGATTTCATTTTTTTGGATGTATACTGTACCTTTAACCAATATGGTCTGTTTTGAATCCTACTTTATAAGGTAACTGTGTATCTGAAGGGTTAATGAGGCACCGAACTCTCCGAAAGTAACTCCTACAGATTTCATTTTGTGCTCCGCATTAAACCCTTAGGCCGTCTGGAAGCCTGAGCCCTTCAATCACTCTATGCCCTGCACAGCCCGGGCTAGTGATAAAACGGCAAATGCCACCAGCGGTAACCATGACAACAACACCGCTCAATCTAGGTTCATCGTTTTGCCCTCTCTAATGGTGCCGTATGTAGAGGACAGTCAGGACACAGTTGTAAAATAGACCAATTTCAGAAAATATGTATTTCCCTTTATGTACGATGCACAAGCATATTGGATCTGACAGCTGCAGTCACGCTGGTCTGTCGGATACTTGGAATGCCTGGCTTTTGTTGTCTGTTTGTGCACATCTGCAGGGCTTAAACGTGCTTTGGGCGTATCGATTTGGTTCTCGGCAAATTGTTTTCTCCCCTGCGCCCTCATTCTGAGTCTCAGATTTTTATTCAGTATTTTAAGAGCTTATTTTTGCTCCTTAAAGGAGTGCTAAGCCGCTCTCTTAGCTCTCAGCGGCGCTGCCTGTGAAACTGCGTGTGGGGCTTTGTGCTGTTATCACACACAACACCACAACAGGTACAACAGCGAAATTCAACATGGGAGGATGTGGAGGAAAACATGTTTTTGCAAAATGAGACATACTTGACAATTACTGATCACATAGTTCATCCAAAAATCAAAATTAAAATGATTTTCTCTGTTTTATCATATGAAACAAACAAAGTTTATAAGTTATCTTGTCCTTAATGACAGTGAAAGGTGTTCCCACACCAGGTTTGTTATTAATAATGGTAAATGCCATTGGTTCAATTGAGAGATCTGAATAGCAAAAATGTCCATTTAATCAAAAGTATGGAGTATTAGAAGCTCCATACTAGACGTGCCAGCTCAAATGTACTGTCAGGGTTTACTAAAGACACTACGTTCCTGTGTATCTTGTAATTGGTTACAAATGCAAAATTTTTATATGCAAATATTAAAATTGCAGAAATTAAATATTAATCACAAGTATGCTATTAGCTATTGTGTTTCTTGTAACTGGTTACAAGTGCCAAATTTGAATATATAAATATTATAATATACACAAATGAAATTTGAAATGAAATGCTTTTTGGAGTTTCTGGTGATTGCTCTTTTTATAATCATCACCAAAATCGTCAACAAAGGAAACATTCTGCTAGACATCTCCTTTTGAGGATAAATCCTGACTTGTATGAAAAACTGTCCCTTCAGCCAGTTTTATAAACTTCTTGACTTCAAGATTAGTGGTTTTGGAAAGTTTGTGAAAGTTTAAGTCTCGAGTAGCTGTCAGCACAATTCCCTTTGCTCATATCCTCTAGTCTCCTAAGAGAGATAGGTTTACATTTTCCCATTTGCAGGGCAAACCCTCCTCAATCAGGCTGCTTATGTGTGACAGGTTTATTGTTCCCTGAAGGGTCCTTAAAGCTGCCCATATCAATGCTGTGTGGAAAAGCAACTGAAAAGGCAATATCTATATCTCTGAATTCAGAATAAAAGCTTTTTCTTACATCTGACACAATGGAAGGCATTTTCAAAATTTTCAAGGGCAGTTTGACCTACAGTGTACGGTATGTTTGTCAGCTGTAATAGATTGCAGACAGAGAGATGATGATAGATGATGATACAGAGCAGTGAAGAAGTGTCTGACACTGAACTGTCATCTGGCCCAGTGTCCATTACCAGACTTATTTCATAAATTGTCTTGAAACAGTATGTGATTTTGAGTGTTCCTTGTTGGATGTGTGAAACTGCGCTATCGTTAAAAAGTTTTGGGTCTGGATTTTTTTTTTTAATGTTTTTGAAACTACTCTTATGCTTACCAAGGCTGCATTTATTTGATCCAAAATACAGTAAATCAGTAATATTGAGAATTATTATTACAATTTAAGTTTTCTAATATATTTTAAAATATAATTTATTCCTGTGATGGCAAAGCTGATTTTTTAGCATCATTACTCCAGTCTTCGGTGTCACATGATCCTTCAGAAATCATTCTAATATGATGATTTGCTACTCAAGAAACATTTCTTATTTGTATCAATGTTGAAAACAGTTGTCCTGCTTAATATTTTTGTGGAGACTGAGATACAATAGACACAATGATAAATAGAAAGTTAAAACCACTTGAACAGCTTTTTTTTTTTGCCCTACATGCTGTCAACATGCTAAAACTGTCTCTGAGCGGTTGCAGCACCCCCTTTAGCCATTGCACAAAAGATTGAAAGGTACTTGAAAATCTCGATAAACTTATCTACCCCACTAAACAACTAGACAGTTGTTAGATGGCTAGTCTACAGTTCTGCCAATTTGTATTACAAAGAAACATGAGATCTTAATCTCATTGTCACCTTCAGCTGGTCTATGTTCTGTCTTCAGGTAGAGGAGATTGTAGATGTGGGCACGTTTGCAGCAGAGGACATCCACATCCCCAGCGTCTACGTCCACAGGATCGTCAAGGGAGATCTCTACGAGAAACGGATCGAGGTGAGGTGGCGTGACTTGTCTGACTCGTTTCTATCAGTTTTCCTTTATCTATCTATCCTCTGTCATCTTTTTGCCATCCCTCTGTCTGACATTTTGCAGAGGCGTACAGTTAAGAAAGGCCAGGCTGAAAATCCCAAACCCAAAAAAGACTCTGATATTGTGAGAGAGAGGATTATTCGCAGAGCTGCGCTGGAGTTTGAGGACGGGATGTACGGTATGTACAGTGTTTCCGACCATGTCATCTACATTTATCGTTTTAAAGGGATACTCCACCGTTTTTTCATATTAAACTATGTTATTCCCTTAACTAAGACGAGTTGATACATACCGCTCTCGTCTCAGTGCGTGCACTCAATAGCGGAATAGCACTTGGAAGCACTTTGACTCTGCGCAGTAAAAAGTCACTCCTGAAAAATCCTCTCCCTCTCACTTCTGTCATTAGAATCAACGTGACTTTTTACTGCGCAGAGTCGAAGTGCTCCCAACTTCAAGTGCTATTCCGACATACATTATAGTTATCCTTTTTACCCACTTAGAAAATTGCCACGTTTTATTTTGTGTCACCATACTTGGTTGTGTAACTACTCGTGTAACTGTATTTAAATAGGGAAAACATGAAGGTGTTTGGTCGCTTCTAACTTCATCTCTGTTTGGTCCCTAATGAATGAACTGGGCTAAGCTAAGTGCTATCAAAGTGTCGCCGCACGCCAGAGCGATTGAGTGCATGCACTGAGACGAGAGAGGTATGTATCAACTCGTCTTAGTTAAGGGAATAACATAGTTTAATATGAAAAAACGGTGGAGTGTTCCTTTAATCTCACTGGACCATTGTTTTATCCTTTTAAAGAGATAGTTCACCCAAAGATGAAAATTCTGTCATCATTTACTCACCCTCACATTGATCAAAACCTGTATAGAGTGCATTAGCGCCCACCCCCACAAGTATTTTTTCCATAAATTTTTCCTATAGGGATATTAAAAAAGGTTTTCACTAAAGAGTTATAAGCCGTAAACCAAGCGAACCAGCTATGATGGGAATCACAACACTACAAACTTTGATTTGAAGCAAAAAGTTTTTGAAAATCAGACAAAAAGACAGAAGTACAAGACTGTGTACTTAACGGTTTTAGTGAGGGAAAGAAAACTACAATTCAATGAAGAATTGAGTGGTGCAGGTATGACGTCACTTTGTAGGCCAACTGGCAGTCAGCATCACGCTGGTTTCCTCGACAAAAACCCAATAGGATATTTCCATAGTTTTTTGGATTATCGCAAAAAACAAGCTCTGTGATCAACAAAAGTTTCTGATACTAATTTGTCCAAGATAATTATCACAGATGAACAACTTTTATGAATTTACAGTACACCCGGAAATTATTCACAGCGCTTTACTTTTTCCACATTTTGTTATGTTACAGCCTTATTCCAAAATGAATTAAATTCATTATTTTCCTCAAAATTCTATCAAACAATACCCCATAATGACAACGTGAAAGAAGTTTGTTTGAAATCTTTGCAAATGTATTAAAAATAAATACATAAGTATTTACAGCCTTTGCTCAATACTTTGTTGAAGCACCTTCGGCACCAATTACAGCCTTAAGTCTTTTTGAGTATGATGCACCAAGCTTGGCACACCTATTTTTGGGCAGTTTCTCCCATTCTCCTTTGCAGAACCTCTCAAGCTCCATCATGTTGGATGGGGAGTGTCGGTTCACAGCCATTTTCAGATCTCTCCAGAGATGATCAATCGGGTTCAAGTCTGGGCTCTGGCTGGGCCACTCAAGGACATTCACAGAGTTGTCCCGTAGCCACTCCTTTGTTATCTTGGCTATGATCCTGTTGGAAGATGAACTGTCGTCCCAGTCTGAGGTCCAGAGCGCTCTGGAGCAGGTTTTCATCTAGGACATCTCTGTACATTGCTGCATTCATCTTTCCCTCGATCCTGACTAGTCTCCCAGTTCTTGCCACTGATGAACATCCCCACAGCATGATGCTGCCACCACATTGATTCACTGTAGGGATGGTATTGGCCTTGACGCTCTCCATTCAGGCCAAAGAGTTCAATCTTTGTTTCTCATGGTCTGAGAGTCCTTCAGGTGCCTTTTGGCAAACTCCAGAGGGGCTGTCATGTGCCTTTTACTGAGGAGTGGCTTCCATCTGGCCACTCTACCATACAGGCCTGATTGGTGGAGTGCTGCAGAGATGGTTCCCGATGGACCATCGGGTTATTGGTCACCTCCCTGACTAAGGCCCTTCTCCCCGATTGCTTGGTTTGGCCGGGCAGCCAGCTTTAGGAAGCTGGTTTGGTGGTTCCAAACTTCTTCCATTTACGGATGATGGAGGCCACTCTGCTCATTGGGACCTTCAATGCTGCAGACATTTTTCTGTACCCTTCCCTAGATCTGTGCCTCGATACAATCCTGTTTATGCACAGCTGCACTACTTCCTGAACTTCAGCCAGCTCTTTGTTTCCTGTCTGTCATTATTGGACAACCTGATTAATCCAGGTGTGCCTGACCTCAGTAACAATAATCAGACACACCTGGATTAATCAGTTTGTCCAATAATGGCAGACAGGAAACAAAGAGCTGGCTGAAGTTCAGGAAGTAGTGCAGCTGTGCATAAAGCCCATTCCTTGGACTTCATGGCATGATTTGTGCTCTGTCATGCACTGTTAACTGTGGGACCTTATATAGACAGGTGTGTGCCTTTCCAAATCATGTCCAATCAACTGGATTTACCACAAGTGGACTCCAATCAAGTTGTAGAAACATCTCAATCAGTGGTGATCAGTGGAAACAGGATGCACCTGAGGTCAATTTTGTGTCATGGCAAAGGCTTTGAATACTTATGTACATTTTTTTTACTTTTATTTTTTTTGAATACATTTTCAAAGTTGCTGTTGCACTACATTTTTTTTTTTTTTTTTTTACAAAAAAAAAAGGGAATTTTGAAGAATTTTACTGGCCTCTATTTGCCATGCAATTACAATGAATGAGGACTGAAGCTTTCAAAGTACCATAAAACCGATTCACACATCTTGTGTGCTATATTTCAAGTCTTTTGGAGCCATATTGTAGCTTTGTGTGAAAAACATACTGAAATTGGGTGAGCTTTTCTTTTAATTTTAACAGATTATTGGAAGCAACAATGGTTTTATTGTTTACTAAAATGAAATTTCCTGTGTGTCTCTCATGATAATCTTTTAATGCAGTTTGATAACCTTTTTAGCTAACCTGGGCATTGGGATCCCCATGCTGGCAAGTAATTTCATTAAACCAGATATTACCGTCCACCTGCAGAGTGAAAATGGCATTCTGGGGCTGGTAAGCTCTTCTTTGACAGATTTGTATTGAATTTGCTTAATGCAGTTAGAAACATTATTGAAAAACCATCTGTTATGATTTTAATTATTGTTAATGAGAGAAAAACACTCACTTAATGAGAGAGTTGTTTGAATCTAGTTGTTTTTAAGTGTACACTTTAATTGCATCTGTAGTTTTTATGAGAAAAATATTAATGGTAAGTATTACCATTATCCGATATACTGTTACGCTATCATATATAAAATGAAAAATAATGAGTGTAGACATAAAACCATTAGATCTGTGTAAATGTATTTTGTCTACATGAAGTAAGAGTTAAATTCTTGTCTCCATTTAACTATAAAGGTTGTTTGTTGTATATTTCTTTTTTAATATGAGCCAAGTGATTTTTGCACTCATCATAAAAGCATTAATGAGTACTTATTTTTTTAAAAATATAATTCAGGGCCCCTACCCAACAGTGGAAGAGGTTGATGCAGATCTTATCAATGCTGGTAATAATTATCCCTCACTTGCATTTTTGTAGACAGTTATACAGCATTAGCATTGCATAAATTGCCTTTTAATAACCTAATTTGTCCATTTGGAACACTTAATGAAAGCTCTTTCCATTTCACCCTTACCCTTTCAGGTAAAGAAACTGTCACAGTTCTTCCTGGAGCAGCCTATTTCTCTAGCGATGAATCCTTTGCCATGATCAGAGGGTAAGGACAAATCACATTTTAGTCTTCAATCATATATAAGGGCTTTTCTTTTTCTTTTCTTTTTTTTCAGTGTTTTGTAACCATTTCCACAAAACATTTTTCACAAGTTGACTTTATTTTCAGTTGGTTGGTCCTCCGACAGGCTGAGTACTTTGACCCAGATGATAAAACTTTTAAAGAAACCAGCTGTGGGTGGAAGAGCTCACTTAGACATTCCGATAAGAAATGAGACTTTCTGTGTTGAATGAAGTGGCGTGACTGTTTTGGGGCGTAAGGGCTTGATTTGCAGCTGGTAAAGGGTTGTTTTCTGAGTGTTAATCGTGAATGTGTGGAATGGAGCGGAGGCAGAATATACAATGAGTCGGCCGTGACGCTGACTGCGCCTTTGGGCACGTTGGCTGACATTTTCAGCTCTGTCAAAACAGGTGGCTACTTTAATTGGATGCTTCTTGTACTGCTCAGTAGGGTGAGACGGCCGGAAATAAGGTGCTTTGTCTCTCCCGGTGCCGTTCTGGCCTTCACGGAGAAACCTGCGGTGCTGTCAATAAAGCAATTGACTCTTGCTGGTCTTAAGTGCGGGAGTGTGTAATTCTGCATCCTGTGTATGTGAATATCAATTTCCTGACGACACCAAGTGTTCATGTGTTGATTTTCCCAGTGTACTGTATTAACACAAAGAGTCTGAGACCACTGAGAAAATACTTCTCTTTTTGTCTAATTTAATTAAAAATAATATAAAAGTTTGTTTATATTATTATTAAAATGAATAATTTGAAAGCAATGATATTGGCAGCATAACAACTTAAATTTTTTTTTTAATTTCAGGATGAGTTAAAGGGGTGGTTGATTATGATTTCACTTTTTTAACTTTAGTTAGTGTGTAATGTTGCTGTTAAAGCATAAACAACATCTGCAAAGTTACAATGCTCAAAGTTCAAAGCAAAGGGAGATATTTGCTTTTAAAGAAATCGCTTTTTAAGGACTGCAACAAACAGATGGTAGGGACTACACGACATTCCTCCAGGGTTAGGGACATCACCAACCGTAGAATTTACATAAACCCCGCCCTCTGAACATGATTTATAGATTATTAAGACAGAATATGCTAATCAATTACTAGAAGATAACTACACATAAGCTACATAAATTCATCAACTAACCATTCAGAAATGTCCTGTTGCATTCTACATGTTGTCACTTCTTCTTGAGTCTCTCCATCATTGTCTGAATCCGGTTTGAACATAAAAGGCAAAATGTTTTAGAAATTTTCAGTGCATGTCTGTCTGAGTGCAAGCTCTTAAAGCTCCGCCCTCTGTGCCATGAGCAGATGCTCATTTGCATTTAAAGGAACAGACACAAGACAGTGCGTTTTTGCTCACCCTCAAAAAATTACAATATATATATAAAAATATCTGTGCAGTATTTTTAGCTAAAACTTCACATACACACTCTGGGGACATCAAAGACTTATTTACATCTACTGAAAAGGGCATTATACCACCCCTTTAAATAAAAAATATGTATGTATATAAATGTATATACGTGTGTGTGTGTGTGTGTGTGTGTATATATATATGTATATGTACATGTGTATATATGTACAGTATATGTATATATGCATGTTTATTTGTTTGTTTCTTTATTCCAGCTATCTGTTTTAGTGTCAAGTGAAGTTTAAATTTATCTTTAATAATGCTGTTATTTGCATAACTGTATGTTAAGCATTAGTCCCATGTCGTTTAGAAAACTCCCCGTTGATGTTTTATGAGCCTTATCGATTTTTCCACAGGCAGCTAACGCCGCCCTCACACAAGCCTCAGAATTATTTCTGTGTTCGCCGTCTGTGAATCCAGCAGCGGTCGTATATTTAGGCCTTAATTGTCTGGTGCAATAGGGAGCACAGTGAATGGTCATGGGGTCTTTGCTGTACCCGGCACAAGGGGAGTCATGACAGCACATACATTAAGAATAGAGCACTTCCACCCACTTACAGTCTGTCTGTAGATTCATGGATAAGGCCATCACAATCCAGTGGTTTAGTGGTGCACTATTTCAAGCCAATAGGCTTGACTTTTCGACACACAGGTCCTTACTACTCAAATGATTTAGTCTTGTCTTTTAGGAAGTGTTGAGGTTTTTTTTTTTTTGGATGGCCTTTTGAAATTGACAATTTTGCCTAAATCAAGTGTGTATTGAGCATGAATTACTAGTTATAAAGGAAGTACTGAAGTTCACCCTAACATAAGCTATTTATTTCAATTGTTTGTCAGCAATGACCTAAGTAATAATCTTGCATTTGTTAAATCCATGACTGAACGACATGATCTCATAACCAAAACAGTGGCTTATTGTTCTTATTCTTATGAGGATGTCCCGGTTCTCAGTGTTTTATTGCAGACTTAACAGCTTTGAAACCAAATTATGTTGTTCCACATTCAAAAAAATATAATTTTATAATTCTATTATATTAATTAGTGAGACCAAACAGATTAGTTTAAGTGCCTAACTCTGCATCTGTCTAAATATTTAAGACCTGAGCACCGATGATGTGACGACCCTATTGGAATTGCTCCGTTAGGATTCCACGATACTCCTGAGTGAACGTGCAATCACGTTTACTGTTGTTTGTGAGTTTTCTTGCGAGAAATCCAGTCATTTCAATAGAAATCCGCGCAATGTGGAATTTTGCGTGTGAGATTTCCCCACTCAGATTTCGTGAAAGGTTCAGTTGGTCACTCGATTTTGCTGCGTTGACCAATGGAAAGCTGCTTCGTTTGACATTCTGTGCAGTGCTTCACATCACTTCTCTATTGACAACAGACAATGGGCCTTTTTTGCCAGTGAAATTTTGCTGAAATGTGACCGCACCTTAATTTTGGCATTGATGTCTTTTTTTGTTTCATCTAGGGGTCATATCAACTTGACCATGTTAGGAGCCATGCAGGTATCCAAATATGGAGATTTGGCCAACTGGATGATTCCGGCAAGTTCACAATTTCATTCACTTATTGGTACTATATGTCAGACTGACCAGGCAGAGTGAAGCTGAAATGTTACTTGCTTCAGTCCAGCCATTTGTGTCACACACACAAAACATTTTGACTACTGTTTTTTTGTAAGTACAATATGTTTGTAATTACATTTTCTTGTGTCGTATTATATAATAGAGATTTGTGTAAAAGGTAAAGGCTCATTCATAGTTTCATCACGCATACATTCATTGCTGAATTAAACCAAACTTCAAGACTATCATAGAACAGCGCCAATTCTTTCCCTTCTTTCCATCTGCATCTATTTTCCAGCCTCCTGCTGAAATTTTCTCGAGAGCTTTCCTTTTGTTTTATGGAAATCAATGAGCAGCTAATGACAGAACTCACAGCATGAAATCAGAAGTGATTTATGCAAAAGATGATGTTCTCTGAGAAGCATAAATACAGATTTATGGTCTCATTTTACAGCTTTTATCTTCTCCTTTCAAGCAGAAAAAAGTTGCCACTGAGGTAGAGTAGCACTTGTACAAACCCATGAAGAGTTGAAGTTATACTGTAACATTTGGGATAACAATTGCATAACAATTTTGGTCAGAATATTAGCTAGAACAAGATGCTTAGCTTTTTTGTACTTCAGGATCCAGATTTTACATTTAGATTTTACTTAGTGATGACCCACAAGGTACTGTTTTTAAAAATAAAAAATATATATTTGTAAATGTATTATTATTATTACTATTATTACTATTACTATTATTATACTTTCTGTAATATAATGTGTTTTCCTATAATGTGTATATAATATAAAAAATACAAACACACACACACACACACACACACACACACACATACATACAGTACTGTGCAAAAGTCTTAGGCATGTTAATATCCCCCCCCCCCGTTATTTATATCTTTTGCTCTAGTGTGTCAGTAGGAAATATCAGTTTACATTTCCAAACATTCTTTTTGCCATTTAATTGTAACTAAATCCAGAAGAACTGCGGGAACGTCTCCAAGATGCTTGAAGGAACCTTCCTGCAAAGCTACCTGAAAAACTATGCACAAGTGTACCTGGACAAAAGCCGTTTTAAACGCAAAGGGTCGTTACACCATATATTGATTTGAATTAGTTAATAGAAGTTAAATCATAAATAAATTCAATTTGTGATTTTATTTTTGAAAGCATTCTCACTTTACAGCATTTTAACACAAGTGCCAGTACTTTTCACAGGAAGTACTTCCTTTGCAGGAAGGTTTCTTCAAGCATCTTGGAGACGTTCCCGCAGTTCTTCTGGATTTAGTTTGTCTCAGTTTTTTCTGTTTCTTCATGTAATCACAGACGGACTCGATGATGGTGAGATCAGATCATCCTGGCTGTTGTTAGATTCCTTGTGCATACAGAAATCTCACTTGAGGGGGTATTAACATGCCTAAGACTTTTGCACAGTACTGTACATACATACATACATACATACATATATACATGCATGCATGCATACATACATGCATACATACATACATACATATATATATATATATAATATATTTTTGATCAAATAAATGCAGCCTTGTTGAGCATAAATGTATATATCTAGTGTGTGTATATTTATGTATTATGTATTTATTTAGGTTCTTTTTGGGACACAATCCACCAGTTGAGAACTACTTATTTGACCACTAAAAGAACCACAATAAATAAAACTAGTAAAACTCAACAATTGAATTACACAGTATACAGTGTGCGCTAACATAAGCTCCAGGTAATCAGACTCACTGGATGTCAAAGCAGTTTCCTTCCCATTATTAGTTTTACTTGCGTTCACATTGTTCAGTACTGCTCCTTACAGTCATCCAAGTATTGTCTGCATGTCTGTTAGCCTGCTATATCGGCCTGAATCCAAAGTCATTGCTTCCCTTTAGGTTATTAAAAGGGTTTCCAAGGCTTAATGAGAGTCAATGTTGGCTGTGGTTTTTTGGAGCCATTCTTCAGCTGGCTGTCGCCTGTGGCGCCTGGTCCTGCTCTCAGTTGAGGGGCTGTCGATACACAGCTGCCCTGCATACAGACATCTCTGCAGGGTTATTTATAGTTCTCCAGGGCCATCGCCCTGTCACTGACTGATGCCTCCCAGCCTCCTGGCCCTCTGCGCGTCTCGCTTATCGAGTTTGCTTGAAGGTTATTTCTCGCAAACTGGCACACATGGACCATGAGCTGCACTCTGCTTTCAGTGTTGTTTTCCCCCTCCCTGTCTCTTTTTTTTGTGTCCCTTGCTTTCTTTTAAGTCTCCTCACTTGCACTTTGATAAGGCCAAAATATGAAGCATACACTGATATAAAGAGATTACTCTCATGCAACATGTGCTACTTAATGTGTCTGAGATGGCGAAGATATGGATTTGTGAGCTGATAACATTTAAATTGAAGCATTTTTCAGACGCGTTTATCCAAAGTGACAGCGACAGAGCATTCAGAGTATACAATTTATCACTTGTAATCAAATTACACAAAGTGTAATCAAACACCTGACCTTGGTGTTGCTAGTACCTTGCTGTACCAATCAAGCTACAGTCCCCCCATAATAGAGCTTCAATGAGTGCTGGGCAGAAAAGGCTTTGGTATATTATATTGTGCATTCCATTGTATGATAAAATGACATAATTTATTCCATCCATCCATCCATCCGTCCGTCCGTGCGGACATCAGGATACATTATCAAAGATACATTGATTTGCATGCAGTGCCACAGAGTGTGCTGTTCTAAGCTGTCTTTAGCCTTTAAACTCTTAATGAATCAGACAAGCCTGGCAGACTAATCACAATAATCCCTCCAATTACTGTGGGCTCCCCGGCCACCTCTCAAGACTAAAAGGACAACAGACTGTAATGTAGCCAGAGGGCCTGGAGCTGGAAGACTCATATTAACAAGAGAGGAACGGGGACATTAGTCAACCCCTCCTCTTCCATCTGCTCATCGACTGATAGCAGCTCTCCTTCTCCTCAACACCCCAAAAATGAACAATTTCGACAGGGGGCCAGTACCAGTAAAAGAAGAAGAGTTGTGGCAGGGTGTGGCAGATTGAGCTATTATTTTGGGGAGATTTTTGTGGGTAACTGTTGTTCAGCTGTTATTATTAATTGTCACTTTTCAGACCATTAGTCAGCAAATCCTCTGTAAGCACCACAGGTGTTATGATGGCGACAGGTATGAAGGTTAATATTTAATTTAACCAAGCTGACATGTTGCTAAAACACAGATCACCAATGCATTACTCACATTCCAAACCCACACCAGAATACGTGTGGTAATGTTTTGAACATAGAGAGTCAACTGTCACGCATGCATGCATTCATTTGAACGTTAACAGCAGAATTCATGTTGCATCTTGTGCATCTGGACACAGAGTTCTAAAGACGCAGCACTCAAGTTAAAAGAAGTTTAACTTTTAAAAAACGTGCTTTGTTTTTTTCTCATTCCACTGCCAGTGTCTCATGTTTTTCAATGCAAAAACACATGCAGTTTGAATTGCCACTTTGACCTATCAAATTTATTTTTTATTTTTGTGCTGTTTATTGTGGAGGACTCACTGCCTCTATTGCGTCCTCAGAAAATGCCCCTAAAGCATTGGTAAAGGGGATTATGAATTAGCATTCATAATGTTCCAGGACAGCTTAATCCAAAAACAAATGTACATCAGCCTAGAGCTCTCAGAAGAACTGGTTGGCATTCATTGGTAAAGGAAGGATTTTGCTTGCTTTTTATGGTGAAGCTGTTATTTCTTTTTTTTTTTTATGGACCAGAAGAAGGGAAAATTCCTCGCTTTATAGTCACGATGTGCCTTTAATTATAATGTACAACACTGATGCAAAAAATGGGGGTCGAACATGTTCTGAACTAGATGAAATAGTCCCGCTTGCTTCCACATCCCAACACCCACACCCTCTCTTGTAAAAAGATGATTCATGTGCACAAACCTGAGTTGGGACTCTCTAACTCTTGACCCTCATTCAGAAATGGCTCTCATACAGCCTTTCAGCAAACCCAGACGCAAAATTATAGTCCACTTCAAATTACCCATTACCTGACAGAACTTAAGGCCACAGAAGCTGCTCAGTCTCTGCATCTTGTTCTCTTTTATATGTTTCATGGCTTTAAATTGAATGCATTATTTAGTACAGTTAATTACATAGAAATATCACGCTAAAATTGTATTTAATCATGGCCCTTGACCAATATGTACAAAATGGCAATTTTTTTATATTAAATGAATGAAATTCTATTCATGTTATTTGAATATATATATACAATAAGTTATCATAATCAACATGTTGGATGCTGAAGAAATTGGCAAGAATAAAGATCTGACTCTTAACAAGAGTCAAATTGTTATGGGAGGGCGACTGAGACGTCTCTGAAACGGCAAGGCTTGTGTGTTGCTCCCGGTCAGCAGCAGTGGTGAGAATTTACCAAAAGTGGTCTGAGAGGGACAAACTACAAACGGGTGACAGGGTGTTGGGCGCCCAAGGCTCATCGATGCACGAGGGCAACAAAGGCTATCCCGTCTAGTCCAAGCCAACAGAAGCTCTACTGTGGCACAAGGAGGGAGTGGGATGCTCTGGACAATGCTCTGCTGGGAAATCCTGAGTCTGGCCATTCATGTAACTTATTTGAATAATAGAAATTGATTATGCATTATGTGTATGCAAGGTTAAAGAGATGTGTTTCTGCTTCCCGAACAATTCTAGGAAGGCTGTTCCAAAGTTTAGGTGCTAAATAGGAAAAGGATTATCAACTGGCCAGAATTTTGAGATCGCAATAGACGTGAAGGACTATAATGGGTTAAGAGCTCGCTCAAATACTGGGGGCTAAACCATTTAATGCTTTGTAAATAATTAGCAAAAGATTTTAAAAGGTATACAGTGTTTAATAGGGAGCTACTGCAGTGTTGACTGAACCGGGCTAAAATGGTCATACTTTCTGGTTCTAGTAAGAACTCTAGCTTCTGCGTTTTGTACCATTTGGAGTTTGTTTATTCAGCATGCAGGGCAACCACCCAGTAGAGCATTACAATAATCTAGCCTTGAGGTCATAAACGCATGAACTAACTAAGAAAGGCAGAAGAACACCCAGTGCATCACTCTGTGCTGCGTTTGGGGCTGCATAGCTGCAGACTGGTCACAGTGCCCATGATGACCTCTGTCCACTGTCGAAAGCACTTATAATGGGCACGTGAGCAATGAATAAACAATGCAATGCGTTTAGCAATGAATAAACGCTGAATAAGCAAAGGTTGCCTGGTCTGATGAATCAAGTTTTCTTTTAGATCAAGTGGATGGCTGCATGTGGATGTTACTTTGACATGTTCCACTAATGTACATAAAGGTTGTTGCAGACCAGGTACACCCCTTGATAGCCCCTTAATGTCTTGGTGCTAGATACCACAGGACACATTCAAGAGTCTTGTGGAGTCGGCATCAGAGCTGTTTTGGCTGCACGAGGGGGACCTACACAATGTTAGGCAGGTGTTTTTTTTTGTTGCGGCTAATCAGTTTATGTTATTTAGCGATTCACAGAAGAAAATGTCAAGTTTGGAGCATGATGAGGTTAATGAAGATGGAATTAAATTTTTGGGAATATTTTTGGACATTTATTTTATGCCTTTAACTACTTTTAACTTGATATATAATTAGGAAGTGACAGCGGGTTATATGCTGCACAGAGGCAAGCCACCTTGCCAAAAGGTTATGTTTCTGGTTAATAGTTAAAAAAAAAGAAAGAACATGAAATGTTATACCATAAAGTTCACAGATCCTTCAAGATGTGAAGGCTTATTCAATTGTCTGCAGATGTTCAGCTCTGTTAAACTACACAGCCTTTTGTCACACTGTCACTGGCGCTTCATTTGTTGTCTAGGAAACGGCATTAACGCCAGCCACTGTTGAATCACCACATTTAAATGTCCAGCCAGTTTGTGTAGGAGAGAATGAGTTTAGAGGAGCGGATAAGGACGCAAGCCGACAAAAGGAAATTGCCTGAAGTGAAGGGCATAATTTCTTGTCTTCATCAGTAGGCATGAAATTCAAGGATAGTGTGATTTACAGGGGAAATATTTGATAAGTTGTCATGGAAACTCTCAGTCTGCTGTCCACTAAAGTTGCGGGGTTTTTTCATGTGAAAAATCCCCTCAACACATATATACACACACACACACCCACACAGCACTTCCATGTGGCACTTTCCCAACGTGTAAACAGCTCTCCTTCCAGAATGTGCCTCCTTCAAAGACTGCATAAATGAAGAAGAAAAAAAGCCCATGCAGGTGTTTGCACTTGGACCTTTTCCTTTCCATTTTGCTCCCAGTTATTTATTTGAATGCTTGTCAAGCTCTCTGTGGTAACAGCCAACAGTGATGATAAGAGCTTGATAGTTGATTGATTGATTTGCACTTTGTGGTTTTGAGATAGACTCTTAGACCATTTTTAACTGGTTAATGCATTATGATTCATCATCTGACAAATGACAGTTCAAGTTTCATATCCATTTACGTCATTTGATGTAATTTGTGAATCATATGGCACCACTTATTTTCTATTGTTATTAAAGGTGCAATGCGCAACATTTCATGTTAAAAATAACCGTTTTTCTAACCCATACATGCTTAAACAATTGCCTGATGGGCTGAATGAGCCCTTCTCTGATCACTGCGATTTCCTCTATAATCCTGTACAGTAAAATAAATAAGAGGGATTCGGGACGGAATGAGCGTGCACACCTCTGGTTGCAGTTTCGCTTGTCGCCAGAGGGGGCATAGTTCTGCAAAAACTCAGAGACTTGCGCATTGCACCTTTAAGTTGTAAGAAAGCCATATGTTGGGCGGGGTATCAGCAACTACATCAAGATACATTTCAATGAATACCTCACAAAAATGTATTTGGATTGCAATTAAAATACTTCTTAAAACTAGTTTTGAACTAATATTAGTCTTTAAATACTAAAATAAGTCAAACATAAGAAAACGATGCCAGTTCAAAAGCAACATTGAACTTTAAAGACTACACTGAGCTTGTAATGTAAACCGCATGCATGTGAAAGATTTTGAAGAACTACACTGAAGATCTGCAACTTATCTGTCAATTAACAATTGAGCCAAATATGGAACCTTTAAATGTGCTGAAAAAATATATTTTTTGCACTTTATAATTATTTAATGTAGTAAGTGACGTATCTAGTCATGAAATGGCTGCACTCCTCTTGAAATCATTGCACTCCGTTTGTCTGTTATAATGTTTATTAATATTTTAATATTTATTAGTGTTTAGCTTTTATTTTTATATTTTCCGTGTTCATTTTAATTTTACGTGCTTTTGCCATTTTTATTACAACATTATTACCTTTTGAACATTTCTATTAAATTTCAAATTTATATCTAAAGTGTGCTGACGGAAGACTTCATCCAAGCCTTTTTCTTTTTTCCCGCAAACTTTCTGTAAAAAGCAGTCCAAACACTATCGCCATTTTTTTTTCTTGCCCATCGTCCGCCATGTTTGTTTACTCTGTAAAGTCAAGTTTGACCGCAAGAGATTTTTCGAGATTTCCCTTGTTCACAGTCGAGAAATCTGGTTGTTTGTGAATGGAATCTGTTAGTGTGTGGCATGTACTCTAGTCAATATAGCAACAAAACTGTTAAAGGTGAACTAAGTAACTTTTTTTACCTTAACTGAACAGCTTCGGAGTCATTGGAATGGTTATATTACTTATTTCGGGTTGAATGGTGGTCGTTTCGCACCCCCCTGGTGCCCGTGAGCGGAAAATACGCACTTGCAACTTTGAGCCGGCGGGCCGCCGGCCGCTGCGTCAGGAAGTCTCGCGTGATATCAGGTCTCGTGATGTAAACAATTGCTTTACGGCCAAAAGAAATCTGCTAAAATGCTGTCATTATTGCGCTCCCTCACGCTGTCCGAACCCGAATGAAGAAGACGTTTTAAAGAATGTCCCATCTGCTTTGATGTCGTTGATCTATAGCCTCTGGTGTCTGAGAATCAACAACGAGTTTTTACACAGTGTTGTCAAATATCTATTCCGAAGCTGTGGGGGGAGCTCTAGAGAGAAACCTGCGAGCAAAAAGCGAGAATACAGCGAACAAGTCCCGAAGCTACTGAGTGCTGCTTTAAATCTATGATTTTTTTTATCGTCATGTTTGTGGTCTCTCACATATTGAAAATGATGTCAAGCGGATGATGTCATGACAGTAGGTGGCGCAACTATAACGATCAGTCTATAATCCCACCCACTTTGAAGCGGTACTAACTGCAGTGGAAAAGCAAACCGAGCCAAAGTGAGCCGTGCCGTGCCGAGTCTTCCCACGCAGGGGAAAAGTGAAGCGAGCCGAGCCGTACATTGCCGTACCGAGCCGTACCAGCCGTAAGATTTGCCCAGCACATAAACGGGAATGACTTTTCATAAACCTGTATTTAGGTCTATTAAGGACATCATCATAATTTTGTCACATATTAGGATCCTGTGATATCTTGCCATTAATATAAAGAGACTTATAATGAAAAATAATCCTATTAATATTGTTCATAATATAAATTTTTATGAGGCATTCCACCGTATCCGACACCTGTAGTAGGAAAAACCCATCAAGACTAGGTATTACATTTATATTCACCTCTTTATTGAGATTCTACTCAAGCATTTCAAGTATGCCTGTCTCTGTTGGAGACTGAAGGAGATCATGCTGGTTGAGCTCAAGCCGAATACTTAGAGAAACAGCAGAAGACATTTTTTTAAATGAATTCCCATAGCCTATAAAATAGAGTTTGGAAATTGCTGTAAAATGACACTACAGGGGATCAGCAAGCATGAACGGTCAAGGCACTGGAAAAGATTAATTTTTCGTAGAGGAATGGCAGAATATTTAGGCATTGACTTAATGTGTTGCTTCAGGGACAGCAGGAAATGTTGTGTTGATGCATTCAAAACCGAAGCAAAATCTACATGGCACAAAACAAGTGTCATTATCAGACGTTGTGTTAACACATGTACTCCTCATGGATTTCTTAGCATCCATGTGCCCAGTTTGTGTTTGTGCATGTGTCTGCATTCATGCATGTTTGTGAAAAAGCAATAAAATCAGCATCACTGAAAAGGCCCTTTTGTTAAGTGACTCCAGCCATAGGTAATCAGGTTTATGGTTTCCTAGCAACAATGCCCTTTCAAATCTCCTCCAGAACAAACCTGACCGAGCTTTTATGTCCACCTTGAATTGAACTAAAACACATAGACCACTGTAGGATTTCATTTTAATTGTTTAATTGTCTCATTTGTGTCATACAACCTGAAATATTCTGTGTTTGTAACGTAACAATGTATTTTGAAGTACATGTGTGTGTTGCTCATTTCTTGCAACATCTTTTTTGTATGTTCCCTTCAGGGTAAGATGGTGAAAGGCATGGGAGGGGCAATGGATCTAGTGGCCAGTGCTGGAACTAAAGTGGTTGTTACAATGGAGCATTCTGCTAAGGTAGGTGTAATCATATGAGACCGCGTTATGCTGGCTTTCTATATTGCATTTGAATTTGTTAGCAGTTTGTAAATAATAGTGTAACTTGCATTTCAGACACAATGTGGATGCCTATTTGTGCTCTGCTAATGAAATTAGTTCCAAAAGAAGCCAAATTATTTTGGAATAATTTGCAGAGCATGTCACAGAGCAACCGAAAGCCGTTCTGGAATGTTTCTAATTAAGACAAGCGGAACAACAAACAATAAAGTGTTCTGGTGCTGTTATAATCAGGGGTTCAATTTGGCCGTAATGATCCAGAATGACATTTCGGCAGTACACACATTCCGTCTCCAGTGACGTAGTGACGACTTCAAAAAGAACCTTCATTAAAAAAATTCATTACATATTTATGCTTTCCTCGTAGCAGTAGCAAATTGAAAAAGTATAATACTGCTAAAAGTGTGTCGTTTCCAATATATGCACTTTCCTTTTAATGTTTTTTTTTCTTTTTGAAAGAAATTATTCAGCAAAGTTGCATTCAGTTGATCACAAGTGACAGTAAAGACTTTTAGATTGTTGAAATGCAAACTGCTGATCAAAAATGCTTTCTGTTCATCAAAGTATCCTAAAAAAGTCTATCACGGTCTCCACAAAATTATTGAGCTGCACAACTGTTTAATATTGATTAATAATAAAAAATGTTTCTTGAGCACCAAATCAGCATATTAGAATGATTTCTGAAGAATCATGTGACACTGAAGACTGGAGTAATGATGCTGAAAATTCAGCTTTGCATCACAGGAGTAAAATTACGTTTTAAAATAGATTAAAATGGAAAACAGTCATTTTGAATTGTAATAATACTTCACAATACTATTGTTTTTACTGTATTTTTTATCAAATAAATGCAGCTTTGGTGAGCATAAGAGATTTCTTTCAAAAAACATTTGAAAAAATCTTACTGATCCCAAACCTTTAAATGGTAGTGTATGTTAGCAATTTTGCTTGCCATATTAAAAGTTATAGACTGTATGCGGTCTAACCCATTTAGAACTTAAGAGGACTTTTTTAGAAGTCTATTTTATAACACGGGATCCTTCGTGTCGAAGTAAGAATCATACCACTGGACCGACATCATATAGGTATTAGTCATATTTGTATATTTATCCATGTCATGTAGTACCTTTCTAGGTCACCAGAATCACCACTAAATTGGAACTCTTTCCCCACCTCGGAAATCCCAATTTAAACCCTATTTTTTTATTTTATTTTTTTATGTCAGCACTTTTGGAACACTGCTTAGAAAGGTTAAATAAGTGATGTCTCTTTCATGAGGATGGCAAATCAGCTCTTGAAGATTAAAGGTATAAGACCAAAATATGTTGCATTGAACATCATTTTGCGAAGATACAATGTAGTATTTGTTGAAATTCCTATAAGTAGTTTGTTTTAAATGTAGAGGGAAGGGATGATTGCATCAATCAGTTTTAATGATTCTTATTGAGTCACATTGCATGGCACGTATTCCCTGTGAGAAGGGCATCATTATTTCCTGTGAGTGACAGAATCTCTTTTCCCTAAGCAGACAGTTGGAGAGGCGTCATTATTCTGAGAAGCTTTCAGCTGTGCAGACAGTGTCAATGGTATATGCCTCATATGTTTGCAACCTGATAGTTAGCCAAAAATGAATATTCTATCATTATTTACTCACAAAATATATTTTTTGCCATACAGTTTATAGTTACCATGGGCTCAAAACAGCACAAAAAAAACAACAACAAAAAAACAAACAAACAGACAAACTAGGGATGCATAACACATCGGTAACCTTATTGGTTATTGCCTGGTTTAGAGACCTAAGATATTGGATATTTGCATTCTCATTTCCATTCAATTTAGATTAAGGCTTACTTAAAGTTAATCTTTAAAGGTCCCATGACATGAAATTTCCACTTTCTGAGGTTTTTTAACATTAATATGAGTTACCCTAGCCTGTATGGTCCCCAAGTTTCTAAAAATTTTAATCGGTGTAAATCGAGCTTTTCCTATTTTTCTCTGCCTTTGAGAAAATGGAAGCTCAACTGGGCTGATCTTGAATCTCCTTCTTATGACGTCATAAGGAGAAATGTTACCTCCCCTTTCTCTGCTTTGCCCGCCCAGAGAATATTTCTCGCCCATGAGAAAATGAGCTAGGAAGTAGAATGCGCGCGCGCGATTTTAGTTTGTCCACGAGAGATATCATGGCTTTTGAGCGAGCGAAGCACAATAATTGCTCAATAATTGGATGTACAAATGAACATCGAATGGTCAATACAGAGCTGGGCTTGCTGAACGTCGGACAAGTAAGTCAACAAAATATATATAAGTGTGTTGCTTTACTGTTTATGGTTACCTAGCTTCTTACACATAGAATGTGGCTGTAACATTAGCTATGCAGTTACTTGCGCTAATGTAAAGGTAGACAGCATCAAGTTACACATACTGTAACGCGAGTGTTGTACATTTCTTTGTTATTTGGATAACCGTTTTCCTGTTGGTTATATGGCGCGCGCGATATCCGCATTTCAAGATCGCAGAGCTTGATGTAATTGTAATAAGATAAATGACAGACGTTACAGATCTCTCATGAAAAGGCAACAGTAGGTTCGCGTTAGCTACATGATGATAACTGTAAACCATCCGAATAAAGTACCGTATCCAGACATAATATTTTAAACTAACCATTCGGAAACGTCCTTCTGGAGCCGCTGAGTTGCAACTTCTTCATCCGTTGCTTCTCCATCTGGATCAGATTCTGGGTCAAACTGAAATGCTTGAACGACTGCGATATATCCAACATAAACAAACATGCATGGTACCGTTGCGCAAGATGGTCAAGGCCACACCCACCCTCCACCTTGCGCTGCCTTTCTCCTCCTCATTAGTATTTAAAGCTACAGACACCGAAACGGCCCGTCTGAAGGAAGCTCATTCTGGGACTGGCTTGTAGTGGCTATAATTCTGCACCGAGGCTGAATTTTTGGAAAGAGATTTCAGATACAGTACTAAGGACCACTAAGGACTATATTAAAGCCTACAAAAAGTAGCATGTCATGGGACCTTTAAACAATGTTTTACACAATACACCATAATCTTTAGCAAATAAAACAAATGAATATCCATTTTTCATACTGCATATAATTCTTAATGTTATAATGCCTAAATTCACCTTTAGCATTTAAAATAATTGATTTTTTTTTTTAGGGTTTTATTTTTCTGAGTGTCTATTTACATCAAGTGCAAATAAATAGCCCTTCTTGTTCGCAATGGGTATATACACTAACTCTGCCCACCATTGCTCTGATTGAGCAAGACAAAATTAGAAAAGAAATCCGGTTGTTGCCGCTAGTCACGACTGACCGAAGTTCGAATCTGCCTTTTTCCATCGCATATCAGTTCGAAGAGGCATTCATTTTAAATAAAACAAAGAAAATATTCGAAAAGTGGAAATAAAGTGCCTAACGGGTATATAATAGTGAGAATCAAGTGTTTAACTGGTAGGGTTATGGGTAGGGGAGAGGAAGAGGGACAGGGACAAGTAATGTCCCAATAATTCAGCATCCAATTATGATTTTAATAAATAATATAATTTTCATTGAATATGCTGTTATTAATGCACACTGTTGTTACAATACACTGATACTGATACAATACAAAAATACACTGTTTGCACCAAGTAACATCTAAAAAAATTTTTTTTTATGTATTTAGACAAAATAGTATAGAATTTTAATAGTGTTAATTTATACATTTTTGGCCATGACATGAAAATAACTATAGGTTTAAAGGTGTCGACCACAGTTTTAATATTGGTGCATCCCTATAAGAAAGCATCATGAAAGTATCATAAAATTGGCTCACACATTGTCACCAGATGCGAGCGGTGCGATGCAACAAAAGCAAATAGAGCCCATTATAATCTGCGATCCTATCTACTCTGGATGCCACCAATTCTTGACAGTAAACTGATGCCCCGTTATATTTCAGATATGCTTAAAGCGATTGCGCTACTTCTGACACGAAGAACAAATGGATTTGCAATGGTCGCTTTTTCGCGTCTAGTGTAGTCTAGCTGTTGTAGCGTGGTAACTGTGGTGTCCAGTGTAGACATGGTGTTATGCTTTATATTTCAAATTTTTTTAAGCCTTTCAATAGCTTTTTATGGCTTTAGAAGATTTGTAATATACTGCATGAGTCACATGGACTACATTTTCTGCTGCTTTTATGGTGCCCTTTTGTAGCTTGACAGCCTTATGAACTGTGATTGAATGGAATGAGTTCTGTAAAGACTCTTCAAAAACCTTTGACAGCATGCGGTTTGGAAGGACGCGAGGGTGCTCTTTACTATTCCGTTAAACGGTTCTTTAGGTACAGCTTTATATATATGCAGTGCATTTGCAGTTTCAATTCAACTCACATGCTGTAAAGAACCTGCCTCAAATGAAATCTTCAAGCTGTCTGTTTTAATAAAATGAGTGGTATGCCCTAAAAAAAAAACAAAAAAAACATTCAAACATAGATTTGGATGCTTTGCTATGTCCATCATCAAAACACCCTATTGAACATAAATGAGAGTTCAGTGTTCCCATCTGTGAAATGTGCTTAAATTTGTTCAAGGGTCGCGAATAGTCTCGTTTATGACAGTGGTGACATAATTCCCTTTACACCACTCAGATCGCATTAGCCCAGGCAGAGATGGAGTGAAAGACAAGAGGGATGGGCATAGAAAGATATGGCTGCTGTTCACATGCTGCCCTTGCTTTGTTCATGCTGGCAGTGGCTGCCCTGTGGGAAGGCTAACAGGGCCAGCTGCCTGCCGCTGGTGGGATGAGTTCTCTGGACATGAGTAGAATTAACCACCATCAACTATCTAATTATTATCTCCTGATCCAAAAGAACATGGAGTCGGCAGGGCCAGTGTATCCATTACGGTCAATGATGAACACAGCTAGCTTTGAGTGTTTTCTGTAGCCTACCCATGGGCTGAGTGGAGGATGAATTTAATTTCAGGATTCAATTGAGAATTCCTTTTTTACTTTTAATTCCTAATTCTAAATTCTAATTTATAATCAAAATGGAATGTAGTGTAAATTAAAAATTTACAAAAGTGTATTATCATAGTATTTTTCTACTATTATATTACAAAATGACTAAAAAGTGACATCTAATCTATCTTGACAATTCCATTTAATGAACTGAAAGGCAGGGAATTCTTAAATCTTGAATTTTAGCTGACCCTGGTGATCGACAGTCCTCATTATTATGTATTAATATTAGGGCTGTCAAAGTTAATGCATGCGATTTAATTCAAAATCCTTAAAATAGTTTAGCGCAAATAAATTACTGAAGCATGGGAAATTCCATCATTAGCGTAAATTATGTCACGCAGTTAGTTGATCTTAGAAGTCTGGAGTTTATCACTGAGCATCTACAATGGCACGAGCACCTGTAACCCTGGTAGGCGGAAATTTCTATTCTAACCCTTTAAAGCAACACTAAGGAACATTTTTTACCTTAAAATCGTATCAGTGGTTCATCAAGTCGTAACAGGGTGAAAGGCACTTCTGGATTCGCTTTGCAGCCCTATATCTGATATAGCCACACTATGCAAGTTTGCCAAACCGGGTCGCGTTTCTGTAGTTCGAATGAGACATAAAAAAAACTACAAATTTGACTTGCTTTACGTCAAGCGTTACAATAGTCATTATTTCGTTTTTCTTAGTTTCTGATCGTACTCATACTCTATGCATCATACTCTACCCTGTCTGTGGACATCGTTCATTCCAAAGCCGGTGCTAGATAAACAGCGAGCGTGCGTGCGACAGTAGGCTGCGGGCGGAGAAATTATTTACGACAGCGGGAATGGACAATTCCGCTTCCAACCTGTAGGGCGACCGCAGAGGAAAAGTTCCTTAGTGTTGCTTTAACAGGAGCTCTGTCATATTGTGTTTTGTTCTGAAGAGCGCGAGCACTCAAGCATTGCGCTGTGTGAAATACAGACTGAACGGAACGTCAAAACATCCCACCTCTGGCCAGAAGATATGCAAATTACGTTTCTTGGCTGTATAAAGCAAACCACCGTCAAAAGCTGGTAAAGTTTTGATGAATGAGGATGAATTCGCAGCACAGAGTTCACCAAACTTGAAGTTTGGAACGCAGCGAAATGCAAAAACTTTTCGCATGAGCTTGCGTTTCCGGTCTGACGCATTCGCATGCGTTTAAATGGAAGTCAATGGAACTTGTGACAATTGCAGTGTGACCGCCCCTTTACAGTAAGTCCGTTATGTGGATGCACAAACAAACCTTGTATGTGCACTCTTGACGCACTGATCGCACATTGTATTTATGTACATTCACGTTGTTTCCACACACATTCAGGATAATATTTTGATTTGTCATGAGTATGTTGCTGTGTTTAGTAATTCTAAATGGATCCATGTACTGTAGTAGGTATTTACATCATTTGGTTATTTGCTGTCCTTTTGGAAAGACATTTAAATTTACCTTGAAAGCAGAAAGCAGACAATACAGTTTTGTGAGAATCACCTGGTTTACTTTGATGGATACAGCAAATGATGAACAAATGAATGTGTTAAACAAGATAAATGGTGTATGCTTAATTTCATGATTCATCAATTGCACAAAAGGTTGTGATCACAATTTTAAAAAAGTATCTACTGACAGCCCTAATTTATATATTTATTTATATGGATTGAAAGACATTTTTTTTATTTTTTTTATTCTACAGTATATTTTATAGTATATTTTGATGTATTTCGTAGGGTGATAAACACAAGATCATGGAGAAATGCAATCTGCCTCTGACCGGAAAACAGTGTGTGGACCGTATAATCACAGAAAAGGTGAGTTTTGATATAAAACATTCATTGTTTTTACCCTTTTTAGCATTAGGAGACTGCTGGAAATTAGGAGATTAACAGCCCACACCAGTCTCTTCTGGTACAGAATAAATGTCATCTATTCAGCAGCTTATCACTTCATCAATATACCGAATCAGCCTCGGATTAAACTTCAGTCAACCACAGTGAAAAGCTTTGAAAATGGCTTTGCTCTTTTCTCTTAACGCATGTGCGAAGACATAAAGGGACATGACCAATTGTTATGACACTGCACATAGGCAGTAGAAAATGGAAATCTAATTATCGGACCAACCCTAATCAAATCTCCTGATCGGAGCGACATTACACATCGACATATTTTTTCAAACACAGAGCTCTTTAATGTGAATGTTACTTAATAATATTATCAGCCCTGCCACATGGCCAAGGATCGGAGAGCTGGGAGAATCCCAGCTGGATTGTGGAGAGTAAGGATTTGTTGTCCTCTCATCTCATCAAAAAAGCCTTAGGAGATGGTCCAGGGGCTCTTGAATGATGCAGCTGTTTATAGGCTATCTCAGCTGCTCAGAGCTGCTGGTTTTTATGGACTGCTGCTGGCACTCGTTGAGCCGGCCTCTCGTCTCACCAGCGTTATCACTGAACTGTAGAACAGCAGTCTTACCTGCCTTCCTCCCCTCCTTACCTTTTAGTCTTCTCTCTGTCCCCCTACTTCCTCTTTATATGCTTTGCCAGCGTTTGCTTTTGTAACAGTCACACAACGTGGTTTCTAATGAAAGGATTCTGTCAACATTTATAAAGGTTAGAGCTCTCCAGCTACACTGCCACCACCTTCTATTCAGCCTGTGTTTGTCATGCCACCCTGCTGTTTAACATAGCCCCTGTCTGTCAGCCTAACAAGCTGAGCTTCAGCCCTGGTAATAAGAACCGCTCGGATGTTTAACCTTCATGTTCTGCGAGACCCCAAGGCCGTTGTAGTAGCTCAAGAAACATGAAGTATCTGCTTGATACTTGGTGGCTTTTTCTAATCTTATAAGAACTGATTACAAAGAACTGATTATAATTTCAGCATGATAACAGAAGAATGTTATCAAGTTGAAATTATAATCAGTTCTTTGTAATCAGTTCTTATAAGATTAGAAAAAGCCACCAAGTATCATAATAACAAGATGTTATATTTTGTCTGTTTGGGGTCTCGGATATTACAGATTAATTTGCACATGTTAACATTTTCTAATGGCTGTTCTATACAACAACTGTAATATAGTTGTTTATTTTAGTTATCATATAGTTTAGTTATCATATTACTTATTTAGTTATCATCTTCATTTGGTAATTAACACCCTGTTGTTGGTTATTATTTTGTTGAATAACACAAAAAAAATTCTGTTTTTTAAAATATGTCTCGTTTTTTTTTTAAATAAATTTTTTTTTTGTGAAATAAATTGTAAAAAAATCGTATAAATGTATACTAGGTGGAAAGGTGGGCCTTTTACCCCACACATGGGGTAACAGGCACACAGTATTTATGTAAATACTTTAGCTAAAATAATGTGTTTTTAATCATGTCTAAGTTAATACTTGTTCGAAATAATCACTTTAGCAAAGTTTGCACTATTTTCTGTTTATTTTCATAAATAAAAGTATAATTTTGTTCGTCATTAAAATGTAATATATTTTTTAAATATGGTGGTTTCATTATTATAAATATGGTGACACCCAACTTAATATATGATATTTACTATCTGAAATGGAAAAGTCAGCATTATCATGTTAATTATTGTGCCTTTCGTCCCAACAGCAGGGTACCTTTTACCCCAAATACCATACTTTTACATATTCTTCCGTTATTAAATTACTTTGAACAAAACTGAAAATCCTTAAGAAGACATTTGTCTCAAAATATATTCAATAATATTCAACCAATAGGTAAGAAACAACCAATCAGAGCCAGGAGGAGTGTCTTAACAGTGTCAGTCAAGCTTGTGTACGCGCTGATCACACCCCTCTCTCGCACAGCGCGCACCGTCGTTCAAAATCAAGATTGCCGGTGTGCCGCGCAGCAGAGCATGCGAGCGGAGTGGAGCGGTGAGAATCTCCGCTCATCGCTCACGGAACTGTTCACCCCTCCGCTCCCCCGCTCTAAGCTACATCAGGCCGCTCCGCTCATTATCGCTCAGCGCTCAACGACGTTTGCTTCGCGCTCCACTCAAATCGCCCCCCCGCTCGCTCCGAAAAAGGAAAAAAATCTACATGTATATCACTTTTTGCTTAGACCACAGCCTTACCTCCTAAACAACTAATGAGCAACAACAACATGTTTCAAATTGAAATGTTTTATTTCAAATTGCAGGCCTATGTAAGAAGGAATATAGCCTAAACAAAAAGTCCTGTAAAATTAAACGAATAAATGGGCCTAATAATATAAATAAAAATTATATAAACAAAAATATACATATACAATTTTTTTAAGTAAATTAACTATAAGACCAGAATTTTGATAAGTGAACTTTTGCGCAACGCGCACAATTAAAATTTAAATTGGCTTCCATACACACAAACTGCTGTAAAATTAAACGAATTAATGGGCCTAATAATATAAATACTATTACGAACGACACAAATTCGGCTAAATAAAACAAACCATTGGGTCTACTTGAATGAAAAAACGAATTATCATTGTTAGTTAGTTTTATATTAATAGTAGCCTGCACCTGTATGACTTCTCATTTTCCTTTTTGAAGTAGCCTACTTTTTGAACTCCATTATTGAGCCGAGTTTTGACTGAAAATAGTCTACTGTTGATGACTGTGCAAGACAGATGGATCCTGGTTTAGGTTTGACTGAGCATGCTTCAGACTCGTGGTGTGAACTGAGCGAAATTGGAGCGAAATTGAAGCGGGAAATAAGGCGACGCTCCGTCCTTTTAAAAATGCCGCTCTGCGCTCTGTCCAAGATCCGCCCGCTCCCGCTCCGCTCACATGCTCTGCCGCGCAGCTGTGCTAATGGCGGACAAACAACCAAAACTGCCAATTTCTCGAGTGGCACCTGCTCATACAACAAAGACAGGTAAACAGAAAATGACTGATGACAATAAACAAGCGCGTCGGAGCCCATTGACTCAGTGTCAAAACTCTAGCCGCATAACATACAGATAAAATGTCACGCAGTGTGCTAAGCAACAATTGAAACCTGCTAATTCACTGGCTTGTCATGTTGCTGAAATAATGTACTAGCAAACCTTATTTAGCATTACACATCGCTAGAATAATTACTTAGATACTGTAACGTTACCATTATATTATCTTGCTAGCTATTTATAACTTATAGAAAGAGTGCAACGTTATGAAGTTACATTACATGTATTGTAAAGTACGTAATGATTTGAGGACCAAGTTTGTAGTCAAAGTGTGGGCAGGCCATAGTCAATGTAAAGCATATTGTTGATGTTTCGTCCCTACCAGTGAATGTGCGATAACTGTTTATCCGCAGTCATCAGTGGCCCTGTTTACTAGCCTGCGCGTTCACGGCAGGCTCCATTGTGGTGGGGGAGGAGCTGTGGAGGGAGGGGTGTATCACAGCAGAGAGCGAGGGGGAGTGACCTGTAAGCTGTGCTTGTTCAAATTTTCAGGCTAAGTCAACGTTTTCTAAAAGTTCCCTACTGCAGCTTTAATAGTGCACATCGGTCCCACATGAATCAATTAAGTTAAACAAACATAATTTGTTCATGTAACTTCAACATCATGGAATGTAATCATTTTAAGTGACCCAATTAAGCCGTCACAAGTGAATTTCAGAAGACTCCCTGACATGATTCAGGTATTCAAATTCATATATACATTCATCCTATAAGATTTCATTTCTTTTAGTGTCTCACAATTGAATTACTAGACTATAGCTAGCTATTAGCTTGCAGTAGCACTTATTAGCAAATCATCCAAAGCAGTTAAATATAACTGAATCAGTCCACAGCCTAACCAAATGCTCCACTCTTTTCCACAATGGTAACTCACTATAATTTAAATGGTTCAAATAATTCCAATGTAATTGAACATTAAACACAAGTCTTCCCCTTTTCTCATTTTCTCAAAAACACAAAATAACACTTAATTTCAACATTTATTCTCTCTTAATTCAGCCATATGCAAAGCATGCTGGGAACTAACAAGCACCACCCAGTTTTAATTAATGCAACACAAATCATTCATGTAATTCAACACAAATGGATTTTACATATATTTAAGCAGATTGAAATTAAGTTAGGACAAAATGTATAGCAATTGTGTTGCTTAAGCTCATTTTAACTAAGCAATTTGAACAAGCAGCAAAAAATATTTTTTTTCAGTGAAGGATCAGATCATTTCCACGTGCATCTTGAAAAGCAGATGTTTTGGAAAGTGCTTTGGCAAGTTGTTGTGCCGTGTAGTGGTTTAGAGGAAAATCAAATCAAAGGAGACTTTTACCCTGTGGAGCCTTTAACCCCATTGTACCCTACATTTCAAAATTACTGTTGACCCCAAACATAAAGACTGTAAAGTCACTCTCAGAAGAACATCATGAGGGTTAAGCTGTCTTTTTGAACCTCCCACAAAAATATTACAAAGAAAGAGCAACTGTTCAAGCCAATCAATGAAACTTATTCATGTGTTAGTTAATGGACTTATTATTATTATTATTATTATAAGATGCTTTTCATGTGTTGTCCTAGAAATGTAACTAATACAGGGCAAACATTGTTTCCTAGAATGCATATTAATCTAAAAGTGGCTTTCTCGGCCAATTTGCCACTTGTCATCTCAGCAGCACGCATATCTCCAGCAATGGAAGTTTTTATAGAAACATTGCTGGCAAGCTGTGATGTGATTACGCCATCCATCTTGCCATATTTGACTGTTCAATTTGCCTTCCCCTGATTGTTGAAAAAAAGAAACAATCATGCAGCACAATATCTCTGAGGAGAGAAAATTTTTTTGGACTGTCAGAGTTTACGTCTGGGACACTGGCAGGTAGATTAATGCTATCGCCTGCATTGCTACACACCCAAGCAAATCCTACAGCAATTAGAGCCTCTCGTTCAGATGGAAAAGAGGATACAGAGACAGCAGGCTCAAGGTGAAGCGACAGCAAGCGTGCTGCCCATGGCAGGTTGTGCTCCACAGGTACTGGGTGTAATGAGACTACAGGAACATTAGATCTGGGTCCCATTGAACATGCAAACATACATGATTTGGTTCAGTAATATCCTTTAGCATGCGCAATGCATGCACTTGACCTCTTGCAAGTCATTGTGACGCAGACAAATGTGTTTTTTATGCTTCAACAAACAACATTGTGTATTAAGTATTGCATTATTATGACAATAAAGTGTTGTTATTATATTAATGATGACCTGATGGCTTGATGGAGAAAAACATGCACATTATGAAAAACATTTATTTATATATATATATATATATATACAGTATATATGAAGAGTTCAGATGCAAAAGCCTCTAAGTGCCATCTGAAATTTTCTTCTAGAATTATCATTCTTATAAAGCTTGTATATTTAAGGTCAATAATTTCACTTAAATGGCATTGCAAATTACCTATTAATTGTCATTTAAGTGAAATTACTTAACTTAAATATACAAGCTTTATAAAAATTATCATTCTAGAAGAAAATTTCAGATGGCACTTAGAGGCTTTTGCATCTGAACTCTCTCTCTCTCTCTCTCTCTCTCTCTCTCTCTATATATATATATATATAATTTTCTCAAGCATGATTTGATCCAAAGAGCATCTAGAGGTTCAGTGAAAGCAAGAACATCTGACGATCTGTACGAAGGAGTTCACAAAATTACTTCTTTGAATAGTGACCAAGAAATAGTGCAGTTGGAAATATTTAATGACTTTTTTTCCCCATCATAACTATTTCCAGGTTTAAATTCCTAGGTTTTCAGACAGAAACATGTTTTTATTTCATTACATCACAAAGTGCCTTTTCTGTGTGTGTTTTTCTTCTTTTTCTTTTCTCACTACATTGCATTTCTCTACCCTGTCTAACCACATCCTCAAGGTCAGAAGAGTTTATTTACAAATGGCTGCACATTTGATGGCACTTCTGTCATGGTCACATTGTTGTCCTTTCTTCTCCAGGCGGTATTCGATGTGGACAAGAACAAAGGTTTAACCCTGATTGAGGTTTGGGAGGGTCTGACACCAGCTGACATTAAGAAATGCACAGGGACAGACTTCGAGGTGAATGACACAACTAATGAATTACACAAACAGTTAATTAAATTGAACACTTTGCACCATACTTTATGTAGTATCCATTGCCCAAAAATACATTTAACAACAAATAAAGCCCTTTAATGAATTATCATCCAGAATACAAGTTCATAACTTTGACTTCTTTTTTTCTTCTTCTTCAAACAGGTCTCTCCTAACTTAAAAGCAATGCAGCAAATTTAACACATTTCGGAAAAATGCTTAATTTTGTTTGGACGGCAGACGGAAACCAAACACTTTTTAAATCCCCAACTCAACTACTTTTAGGTCTTCAACTGAAGATTTGCTGGGACATTTCACTGAAACATATTCACAACAAATATTTAAAAAGACCATTGAGCCATCACAGTAACTTCATCTGTTCAAATAAAGTCCATGAATGTGCAATAGCCTGAATTGTTGTTTTAGCAACATCAATTTATTTAGTAAAAGCAAATGTTTTGTTAGAATATTGAATACAGAATATTGTCAATAGGTTAAACAAGAAGTGTTGTGTTTAATCACACAAAACAGTCCATCTGCATTTCATAATTTAAACACAATTGCCATTAAATTTATCTTTATGGGTCTAAGGCCTTAAATGTTCTGTTCATTGTATAGATATTTGAACTAAGCAATAAATGTCTATTAATGACCTGGGCAAAAAAAAACATCTTGTGTTTTTATATTCATGTACTGCAGTTTATTGTTAAACCCTCATATTGTTTTAACATTATTACTTTGTGGAACACAAAAGATGTTAAGCAGAATAGGCTCTTTTCACAATGACGTCAGTTAACTTCCACCTATCCGCAAAGCAGTGTTTCTCTTCTTCCCTCTTACCTTCGCACCGGAGACTTCACGTGAAATTGTTGTAACAACTTGAAATAGGAAAGTTATAAGTTAAGAGTAAGCCTAATAATGATTATTTATTTACACGGTCAAGTTCTTTTGGTAACGTTATTGATTATTTCCATTCTGTAACTGGCTTAGATGCTTAGGGAAGTAGGCTAGCTAGTAGCAACTTTAACACCAATGTTATAGTCTATTGTCTTTGAATTGCTGTCTGAATTGTATGACAACGATTACATTTCCACAAAATCTGTTATTTGGAATAACAAGAATATTGTTTAAAAACAAATCTGTGTCTAAAAACTGGTGAGTTATTTTAGAGTAATCGAATATAAAAGTATTACATCCACATACAGTATAATACTCTGAAGAATTAATGGTGTAAAGATTTTAGATCATTACATCATACCATTTTTAACTGAGCTGATGCAATATATTGAGATTATAAAATATGCAAAAAAGAAGGTATAGAATACTTTTTTCATTTATTTAATGTTATTTCCTAGATAATTTATTCTGTAACAGTGAGAATACTGTATAAATCCTCTGTATATTTTGTTTGTGTCTTCTTGTCCTGCAATAAAAAGACAAACGATGTGAGGGTTTTTTTGTACGATGGGAAAAATTATATGGACAGGAGTCATGTTTTATATATATATATATATATATATATATATATATAAGTATATCTTATATACTCTTATGTCAATTGTCTCAACTAATTGTTAAATTTCACATCCATTAATGCAAGTGGCCTGAAGGAAAAGCCAATATTATCCAGTTTCAAAACAACAAACAAACACAACCTATAAAAAACTACACTAAAGAATAAAGAATAACTACACTTAACTTTATGAAAGTTATGTTGCTGCTTCAAATTAAGTATAAATTAAGTCAACTTAAATTATATTAGTTGACTTAAATCAAGTTGAATCTCATATAACTTTAAAATAAGTTAAGCAATTTCAACTTTCTGTAAGTAGGCTAATGTAAAAACATTACTGCATTATTGCAACAGTGCATGACAAACAATAAAATGTCTATTCCTGTTTATTGAATGAACCTGCTTTACATGTCCTCCTACAATATTAGTCTGAGACAATGGAACTCCTGGTTAACCACAGATGATCTCATCATAATCAAGTTTCTCTGTCAGTTCGCATTAAAGGAAAGGGGACTTCACCCTTTGGTGGCCCTGCTTTCATTGCATCTTTTCTAAATTTAGCCTAATGAAAGTGAAAGGTGACCGAGACTGTCTTTCTAACATCTTGTAGTTGTATCATCTTTTTTGAGAGTATTGAAGCTCTACAATTTAAGCTTGTTGTTTTGTCATTTGTATGACGCATCTGTTTACACTTGTTGCACAACCGTTTGTTGCTTCACAAATCAGTCTTGCAAACATGTACAGCGACTGTGTTAATATTAAACTTGAAAGAGTGAATGTGTGTGATGCAAGGATGGAGGATTCGCCCGCCCTGTTCCTCGACACAAACAATAGTTGTTCAACAACATCAAATGAATTAATGAAATACGCACGAGCCTTGCGCGCGCCACATGCTATCTAATTGCGCCCACACCCAGCCAGCAGACACATGGGAGGGAATAATTTAGACCTGTTACATGCAACGAGCTTATTTATGTTTGTAAAGACGCTCTTTAAATCCAGAAATGTGGGGAAATTGTGATGCATGTGCGGCGCGCGCCGTCTCGGGGGTGTGGTGATGCTCGTGCTGTGAACTCACGCGAGCGCGGGCGCTGAATACTAGAGCACTCCGAGCGACGCACGGACACTGAGCACCGGAGAACCGACGACATGGCTTCGTCTCAGGGGAAGAGTGAGCACCGTTATGCGGACTGGATGTCAAGTTTACCGGATACCTTGCACGGTATTCCTCTTACCAACCTCGCCATACCGGGTAAGCCTCGTTATTATGCCTTTAAATGCGCGTAGACTATAGTAACTGTGAACAGTGAGAAATTGCTGCAGATAGGCTATGAATGAAAATATGACGCTTGGGGTCAGGTTCTTGAATGACTTAACTGACCCTTTAAAAAAGTTTTTTAGTAGGTTATTTTTGTCAAGTCTTGCTCAAAACACACATCGCAGTGAGTGTTCTTCTCATTACATAAAATGGGTTCTGCTATGACATAAGCTATTGTGTGACTAATATGTTGTCGACATTAATATTGCTCCAATCCAGCGAGTTTATAATAATGATAAAACGTGTGGCATAAATTAAATAGGACACTTGTTGCTCGAGGCTCGAAATCCGTCTCTGCGACGGATTAAGAGACACATTGCACATGTGCTACAGCTTCCTTTGATACAATATTACGAAATAACAGATTATATATAGATCCATACTTTAGTTAGATGATAAACAAAATAAATCAATAATAAATTGCAGGAAATAATTGCTTTGTCACTATTGTTGTTCTTTTTTTCACATCTCAACATCTTAATGACAGGCAATAGGCTAGTCACAAAAAAAAAAAACCTTATTCATTAGCATTAATTTCCATAATACCATGAAACAATACACTCTTTAAAAAATAGGTTCTTTATTGCCATTTTTGGTTCCATGAAGAACATTGGGACCTTTCCATTGGAAAATTATAAAATAATGTTTTTGGTCTTTTTTTTCCTTCTTCTTTTTTTTTTTACTGTTCACTGAAAGGTTTTTTTGGGGAACCAAAATGGTTCTTTTCATGGCTTCGCTGCGAAAACCCCCACCTTATTTTTAAGAAAGTAAAACACCTTATTCAATGCCAGAATACTCTCCATCATACCCCATAAAACCTTTCTCACAGGCTGTACTCTCCGTAATACACTTTATTGTGCGTAACTTGCAATTGTGAGTAACTTCTAGTTGGCATGTATGTTATGACTGGAACTGTGATTGTTGATGCTGTCCTGAAGTGTAGAGCAATAAAAACATGTTGGAAGGCATGTTGGACTCAGAGGATGCAAGATGTGTTTGCATACAGGCGTTGCCCATGTTCATGGTACAACCAATAATGATTCATCACTTGTTGAGTGTATGTCAATATTTTCTGTTGAGACTAATCGTGATTGAATTCTCAATACTTGCAGAAATCTTTTTTAACCTTCATGCAGGCTTTTCACACCATACAAAGGCATTTTAAAACATGGAACAAGTTTGAATATTTTGCTGTTGTAAGGCACTGGTGTCACGGCCTATACAGTGGTATATGGGTTGTTGAACAGCACCAAAGGCTGGAGCAATCAGCCCAGAAAGCTCTGATTAAAACCCTGATTAACGTCTATGTCACTGATTTCCATCATGTGCAACAGGGATCATGCTTTCTTGATCATACTGTACAGTAAGTGCTCTGACTTCAGCGTACTGTATGAAAGCAAACTTAACTGCATCATTTGTATGGACCGCTGCAGTGAAGAAAATCACCTCATGCCACTGATACTGGTCTGGTCTGGATTCATCATTACAGCACTAGCACTGAAGCAGTATTTCCCATAAGAATAACTTGTCCCATCACTCTTTTGTAAAACTTTTGTAAAACAGTGTTGTCAGCAAGGCTGTGGGTGGGTGATGGAAAGTTGTAGCATAGCAGCCGTTTATCAAAAGGCTCGAAACGAATTATGTCTTGAGTAAAAATTCTGAACACGTACCACTCCCACATAGATATCTTGCAAATCTGTGGGCTTTTGAGTTGATCTCACAATGCACAGTTAAGATTAACTCTTGAAGACATGAATAAGATATCCATTTAAACCCTGCCCAGGGGCTCGTATTCAATCAACCAATCTATCAATCTATCTATCTATCTATCTATCAAATCTGTCCGTCTGTATCATTTAACACCACAATAAAGCTTTTGTCAGCCCATTCATTCATCAATTGCTCTGACATAATGTTAGTCAAGCTTGATTTTGCTTAAATCACGTTCAAAACAAAATATAGATCATGTTTTTCAGTTTTATAATTAGAGAAAGCAATGGTCATTTTAGCTCCTCAGGACCAATTCCTAAAACATGATCATTGATCCTTCGCCTTTGTCTCATGAATATTTCAGTAGTGTTTTTATTTCAGCCTGAGGCATTTTTGCTTTCATACTGTCATACTGTCATACTGTCATACTGTCAGGCTACTGGAGGTTTGCATGATTCAGAATTTTTTTAATTTTTTTTTATAAACTTGCATAATGCCTGTATTATGAAACTAAAATGACAGGCTATAAAAATGACTAATAATTTATATATAAAAATGACTATATTTTCAAACTATTTACTTTGTTAATGCATGTTCCTCGGCTTCTGTGTTATTTTAGTGCATGTTATTCCGAATATTTTTCCCCTCTGATATCACTATACCATTGTGAGTCTGACTGTTTGAAAATATTTACCAATTGAGTGCAACAGTGCCCACCTATATTAGCGGTCTTGTTTAAAAGTATAAAAAGCATAAAAGTATTTGAAAATCAGACCAAAAAAAACAAAGGTACAAGACTGTGTACTTAACGAACTATCCGCATTATGAATGACATAAATTAAAAACAATAAAGAAATATAACTATATATAACCATAACTACTGATTTAAATGTGTGTGTGTATATATATATATATAATACATGGTGGAGAGTTGCAGAATAATTGCAGAATAATGGGTAATGTAGTTTTTCACCTGAATTTCACTGTTTAATTATTTAATCAATAATTACTTTTTTTTTGTTGAAATAACAGGCTGTTTTTAACAGTTAGAAATTATCGTCAAAATCAATTTCCTTCCATCAAATTTGTGTTTGGTCTGGCTCCATTCTGGTAACTCCCACTTTTCACAATCCAATCAATTCTCAATGGATAGAAAAATGGATTACAAATAGCCATTCATGTTGACTTGAATCTTTATCAATAAATCTTGAACTCTCAGCCAAAATGTATTTCTAAAACTCAATTCCTTTCACATACAATCGTTTTTGAAAGATTCTGCTTCAAACGTCATCAAAGTCAGCCTGTGGACATATTATAAGGACATCCACGAGCCTGATATTTTTAAGCACTGCCACTCAAAAACTGTCACTGCCACCTCCTGCGGCGTGAAGGTCAGTGCTTGTGCTAAGATAATCTAGTGTGTCTTTTATATCTCTATTGGAACTCTTTTTATAGTCGTTCCAAATGAAGAGGTTCAAGAAATCATTGTAGCCTCTCAAACCTCTCTTCAGATTAAACATTTGACTGATCCTCCTGTTGGAACTCAACATTGTTTACTTGTAGCATCGGTTTTGGCAGTATTTTGGAGGTCAGCTAGTCGTCCTCCACATATACACACTTGCAAAAACATGAATCATTCTTCTATTGGCAAACAAGTCTCTTACTGAACAGAATAGATAGTCTACATTCTGTCCGCATATTGTAAATGCCAGTGCGGATTTTTATCACCAGGGAATGCATTTATCCTTTTGTTGTAGACATTGAACAGAGTTTAGGTACAAAATGAACCTGCGTACCTGTTAGTATAATTCTTTTGAGTGGCTCTTACACTACTGTGCTCTTCTGGATTGCTGGCTTGATGAGGTCATCACCCTGTTACAGTTGCCATTGTCACCTTCACTGGCGGCAGGAACCGGGGCAGAGGAATTGTGTCAGTGCTGAGAGAGGCACTATGCTAAAGTGTCAAGCCCACAGAATAAGCAGGACGCCGCTGCTTTATCCGCCACCTGTATGCTTAGAAAGCAGTACGCAGAGTGTTGCAATTCAGAGATAGGCATGGAACCCTGGTGTTATGGATTGTTATGGAGAGCCATAATTGGGATTCATGCTATGGTTCTCATATTTTCATGCATATCTGCCCTTTAATCATGTAATCAGCTTTTGAGTGGCAGCCAATGGCAGACACAAACAGAAAAATCTGTGTTTGGCATTTGTTGATCTTCAGTAATATAGTAATACAGACAGTAAAATTGTGAAATATTATTACAATTTAACATAACCCTTTGATGGTAAAGCGGAATTTTCAGCATCATTACTCCAGTCTTCAGTGCCGCATGATCCCTCACAAATTATTATAATATGCGGATTTGGTGAAAAAAATGTTCTTATCAATGTTGAAAACTGCTTAGTATTTTTGTGGAAACCTTTTTCAGGATTCTTTCAGGAATTGAAATCTCAAAAGAAATATTTCAGGATATTTCTATATATATATATATATATGTAGGATCTATATATAGAACTATGCAGTATATAGGATGTCTTGAGTAAGATAAGGCATCCTTAATATAAGGATCTATATATAGACATAGACATAGATAAAGATATAGATATAGATATATACCACCCCCTTTAACATCAAATATAAAATCAGAATATACTGTATATATAGCTAAAAATCTAACTTTCTGTGGTTGTTGTATGAACAGTAAAAATGTTTGAAGGGCACTGGAGCCCTGTTAGTTATCTTGCCCTATTTTTCATACATGGTGTGTAATCCCTCCTATTCACTAATGAAGAATGGAAGAAGGGATTACATCACTAACCACAGCTTTTTGTTGATGAGATTCACCAAGGCTTTGTAATCCAACTGCAGTCGTATGTTAGAAGTGTTCTTGACCGGTCTAGCATTTGACCTTGAGGCAGCAGGAGTGTGTCATTAGAAACTAGTCTGCCAAGCTATGCCAAGTCTTTTTCCTGTCCATGAACAGCATCCATAGGCAGTTATTGGCTAAACTCTTTAAGTACATTCACTTTTGACTGACTGTACATGCTCAGCTGGAGACCAAAAAAAATCATCAAACTCAAGGCACATCTTTGTTGCAGATAATCGTTCTCTGAAAATTATTTTAATTACCCCTTTTTCGTTTGTCCTATCTCTCATTTTTCTTCATAGCAGAGCATTGCACTGCTTTTATGTCAAAAATGCATACCCAAAATGTTTCCTGTGATGAGGTGTAGGGATTATTTATTTATTTCCTGACAGACGCAGACGCACATGCAAAATGATTTCATTTATCTAAAGTTGCACTAGTGGCATGAAAAGTTGTAATGGCTTCAAACCTCGAAGGCACCGTTTACTTGTGTCTGATTCATCTTTAAATCTGTCTATCCATCCAATTGTTCCTCCATTAATCCTGCACTTTAGACCCAAAAGAGAGGATTTTTAGCCTGCCATGTCTCAATAAACAAGATAAATGGAAACGATTAAGTGACCAGACATGAAAGCACAGTCACCATTGGAAAAAAAAGAGGCACTTTTTCCTGTAATGATGACTTTATTTCCCGCTGAACTGTGAGGCGGTCCACTGTGGTTGACAGTGACATGCCAGTCTTTTGTGATTATAGTTACATCCTCACAGAGCAGCCTAAAGGTTCACAGTAAACCCTTGAATATAATCTACTGTAAGATTTGCTGCTGCTGCTGTTTTTTTGTTGTTGTTTTTTTTTTGTTGTTGTTTTTTTTTTTTTTTTTTTAATGATAGCATTTCACTGGGCTGCAATATGTGATGTAGGACAGTCAATCCAGGGAGATTTTGAAAGATCAAATTGGAAAATAACTCATGTCTTCTTTCACCATATCCACATAAAGACAATAACAAAGCTTAGGATGAAAACTTTCTTCATCTTGGTGCCATTCAGTGATATTGATAACTGATGTCCTGTGTCATATCGTGAATTTTATTGTATGGTAATATCATTTGCTTTTTATTTTATTATTTAAAATTCACTATATTCAAACATTAACAACTGTAGACAGGTTTGTGTCCTCTCTACACAACAAGATTTATTGTTTCAATAATCATCTCTGGATTGCATGTTTCAAAAACAGAAAATAGTCTTTAATCTGCTCTAATGTTCCTCCTCTCTGAGGTTCAGAGGTGAAACATGAGACCAATCAGTCTCTTTCATTTTTTTAAATGGTCCATTTTCCCAGAAATAATTTATATCCTAGTACAAGTAGCTTAGTGCATCTCAAAGCAGGGATCTCGTAGCAAGGAGACACTCCTTTGCATTTAGCTGAAGAGCTATTAAAAAGCTAAATAAATGCACTGGGTCCTTATGGAGCTGAAGTTGTTATAAGACCTTTAGAAATTCAACTTGTTTTCTTCTGTTAAACAACCATACAGAGTTTTAGATGTGGTTTTCTTTAAGGTTTGCACGAGTTACATCTTAAGGTGAAAAGACAAGTTGCTATTCATTCAATTTTAAAATGATCCTCCTGTTTAAAAAATATAATAAAAGAGGATGTTTTATAGGTACATTACATTATAGGTGTTGTGTTTGGAGAGAATGAATGAAAACCATGTTAAAATAGTAATGTATATTGTGCTGCGTATTTTCATAAAAACTGATCTTACCATTACACTGACATCTTACCTTCCTTCACAGTTTCTGATCCAATGAGACATACATGTAAATTGTGTTAGAGGAGACTTCCCTCCGTTTCCACGAACCAGAAGGCATTACCTGTGTCGAGGGAAATGAGACATTCACTGTTACTCATTAATCTGAATTTGACAGAAACAAAGTCTGTATATGTCCAGGCCAATCTGTTTAATGAACATTCATTAGATAAATGACACATTATTGTCATAATAGAGACAGATTGTCATTGAACTATAATGGTAGCAAATCTCTGAGGGTTGTAATTCAAATTCTTCAAAACTTTCCTTTCTTTCTTTCTTTCTTTCTTTCTTTCTTTCTTTCTTTCTTTCTTTCTTTCTTTCTTTCTTTCTTTCTTTCTTTCTTTCTTTCTTTCTTTCTTTCTTTCTTTCTTTCTTTCTTTCTTTCTTTCTTTCTTTCTTTCTTTCTTTCTTTCTTTCTTTCTTTCTTTCTTTCTTTCTTTCTTTCTTTCTTTCTTTCTTTCTTTCTTTCTTTCTTTCTTGTTAAAGCAGCATCTAATGCCTCCATCATTACCACTGGTTTTGTTGTAGTGGTGATTGCCGAGATGTCTTTTCCAAGCAGACAGCTGTTTGCCTAATGGCTCTTTTTCATGGTGAATGTTGATGGCTACAGTGCTGCCTTCAGATGCAGAGACGCATTGTTTATTCATTAAAAATAATATTCAGAGAGTCTCTCTCACACACACCGGCTATAGACTGCTTAATGCTTTCATTTAATTACATTAGCAATGCATCTATTTTAATAGCTGTTTTGATTTTTGAGATCAAACATAGCACCTGGCTTTGCTCTGTATTTAAATTGAAAGCGTGCTCGTGGACTCTGGCAACGCTTTTCCCCCATTTTGCACTGCTGCAGTCAGGGTGCAAGTGTTGGCTATTACATTATTACATTATTTTATTTAACGATTGCAGCAGCCATTATATGTATTCTCAGGTTCCTGCTGTACAAAAGTGCCACAGATTGTCAGGCAGTATTAGATTTGAGTCTTTTTCAGAGCAAGTCACCTTAAAATCACTGTTCTCATCATTTTTAGAGCAGATGGCCCCGCACCAAATGGCACACTTGACGTGTATTCGTAGTCTTGTGCATATCCGTGAAGTCCACCAGACCATAGAAGAGGGCTATTCCATAATATTAAGATGCCAAATTTATTTTTTTTCGGGGGCATGCAAACCAGAATATTTTGTTGATGAAAAGCTGCTATCTACAGTTTTATGCTATTGTATATATTACATTTTTTTACTAAATAAATTAAGCACCAGCTTTGATTCTTAATTTCAGGATATTCAATATATAGTTAAACTTGAACTTAAACTATTTAAGCTACTTAACAGAATATCAAAACAACGAAAGTTTTGGGTGAACAACATTTTTTAAGATGTTTTTGTCTTATGGTCACCAAGGCCTCATTGATCACAAATATTGTTGAAAGTGAAACAGTGATATTATGAAATATTTTTGAAATGTAAAATTACTGTTTTCTATTTTAAAATATTTTAAAATGCAATTTATTCCTGTGATGGTAAAGCCGTGCGATATTCCCCCAGTATCAGCACCGTTTCACAGTTTGTATCACTCCGTTTGCAGCTACTGTCGTTGCAGTCAAGAAAATCCTTTTAATTTATTTTTTTTAATTTATTTTTTACAAATACTACTGTTGTTGTGTCACGGAATGTAGTTTTAAGAGTTTTTAAGGCAAGAATGTAGTTATTTAGACCTCATATGTGGCTCATATATAAAAATAGCGCCTCTTTTACTATTTGTTTAGACGCTTTCACATGTCAGTGCTCATGTACCCGCCGAGAACAGCTTTATCTCGGCCAGTTATTCGGAAATTTGCCGCTGGCTTTTAGATAGTTGTTAAACATGAGATATAATTAATTTGGGGTATATCAAACAGGCAATCTTTGATCTTATTAACCTATTACTTGTTCCAGAGCAAATCGATTTGGGTTAAGGGGAAAATTAAGTTTCATAACTTATGCTTTATGCTATATTTGACTTAAATCCTGTATTAGATCGCTGCTTTTGTATGTTTGACTGAATTGTTTGCTTGTGTTTATTTCCTGTTATCTTTTATAATGGCTATTGTTGTTAATTTAAATATTACTGTTCAATAAATATTATTTGACATAAAGATTATGCCTTATACTACAGGGCTGTTGAGTGCTTGAATCTGATTGGTTGACGAACGTTCTAAGTTGTGCAATTATTTTCAGGGAAACACACAGCTAAAGTAGTTCCAGGCAGGTCTTGATCTTACAGTTCCATATCACTTTGCCAAATATAATTTCAGTTATTTCAAAGGTCTTTGCAGCCTACAACAACAATATAACCAAAACCCACAATGACACTGACCAAGCAAATAAATCTAGTAAACAATCCGTTGTTGTTTCTTATTTATTTACTCACTTGTCCTGTTAAACTGTTGTATTAATGCAATATCACGTAGTCATGTGATATGGCTGTATATCAGCACGTTTTAATACCTACGGACGAATCATATTCGGTATTGTATTCGAACATATTCGAATCATCAACAAGATATTGATCTTATATATATATATAGAGGAAATGCCATATATATATATATATATATATATATATATATATATATATATATATATATGGCATTTCCTCTATAGCAAAGTGAATGTTGTCTTTATCATTTCTCAAAGACCGGTGACTTTTGCAATTATATATGAGTTACCCATTCAGTTCCCTTTTGAAATATTTGATATGAGCCAGAAAATGGTATCACTCAGTTGTCATCGTCATATTTATGTTCTCTCTTAATGAATATCACTAACTCAGAAATCTTCTCATCCAGGTTCCCACGACTCTTTTAGTTTTTACATCGACGAAGCCTCACCAGTTGGGCCGGAGCAGCCGGAGACAGTGCAGAACTTTGTCTCTGTGTTTGGCACTGTGGCCAAGAAGCTGATGAGGAAGTGGTTGGCGACACAGACCATGAACTTCACCAGCCAGCTGGAGGCTGGCATCCGCTTCTTTGACCTCCGCATATCCACCAAACCCAGAGACCCCGACAACGAGCTCTTCTTTGCACACGGCCTGTTCAGCGCCACTGTACGCGAAGGCCTGGAGCAGATCAGCACCTTCCTGGCCTCCCATGCCCGCGAGGTCGTGTTCCTGGACTTCAACCACTTCTACGGCGTACAGAACCTCCATCACGAGAAACTGGTCCAGATGTTGCGCACCGTCTTTGGAGACCGACTCTGTCCGGTAGTGTTTGCTCAAGAGGTAAGCCTGAAGTACCTCTGGGAGAAAGAGTTTCAAGTGCTGGTCTTCTATCACAATCCAATGGCTCTGGAGGTTCCTTTCCTGTGGCCGGGTCAGATGATGCCCTCTCCTTGGGCCAATACCACAGATCCTGAGAAGCTCATTCAGTTCCTTCAAGCCTCAGTAAAGGATCGGAGACGCAAGGGTACCTTTTTTGTGTCGCAGGTGGTTCTCACTCCCAAAGCAAGCACCGTCATGAAGGGTGTCACCAGCGGTCTGAGGGAGACCATCACAGAGAGGTAGGATACTATACACCATTACAACATCCATTCTGTGAAATGTGTGGCATCAAAGAACGTGTTGACTCATTAGATCTTGCTCTCCGCTATCTTCAAATCAGCACCAGGCAGATTTTTTACAGTCCCAATTTAATCTCATTACAGTTATTAGCTGTTGCTCCGAGTCTCTTGGGCTTCACTGATCAGCATTTGTCAGGCTTGGTTAGAAACATGAAACTCTTGGCAGAAAGCAGATTTCGAAATGGCTCTAGATGACAGAATGACATATTCAGTGCATTAATTCTAGAGTGAACCAATATTCTGCTCATTCAAATGACTGGGAGGGGGCCTTTCCACTTCCCGCATTGAATACATTGGCATCTGCGTCTGCCATCTTCTGTTATTCTTTTTCGCCAGTCAGCAGGAATGAGATATAGTGTGCCATTAGGCATGTAGCTAAGCACAACCATAATATCTAGGAATTGTAAAGGAATTTAATAATTTGATTTCTCTTAATGATTCTAAGAGGAGTTTCTTAAAATAATGTTAATTTAGTATATTTGAGATACAATTATTTAGAAAAAAATGTTTTCCCAGATGATGAAATAATTTAGATAAAAAATATGTTTGAAACAATAAGGTGTTTTTACCTAGACCTTTAAATGACTCTTCATAGTCTTTAGATTTACAGATGCAATCCAAAAATATGCCATATAACAATACTAAATAAAAAAATGTGGTAACATATTTAATGCATTTATTTATTTGTTATAAAATACCACAGACAAAACTCATTATGTTTATGTTTAACATAGTCTTATGAACAACAGTCATTTACTATGCTGAAGTCTAACAATGCTTAAAGGGGTCCTATAATGCTTTTTTAAATTTACAACTTATTGTGTGTGTAATGTTTTTGTTTTAGAATGAAAAATGTCTGCAAAGTTACAATGCACAAAGTCCACTCCAAAGGGAGTTATTCTCTATATCAGTAAGCACTGTTTTTTATCTCCCTGAAATGCCTCGATTGTACATTCTAAAAAAATGCTTGGTTATTACAACCCATGTTTGGGTCAAATATGGACAACCCCAACCGTTGGGTTTAAAATTGAATTTAATGGGTTGGTCAATATTTGACCCAAACATGGGTTGAAACAACCCAGCATTCTTTAGAGTGTATAGTCTTAGTATATAGTTCTTACGAGAACAAACACGTCAAAATATTCCTCATTTTAATAATTCCCACTCAAGGCATACGCAAAAAAAAAAAAAGAAGTGCAGAAGCCTGGTTGAGTTGCGTTAATAATGTGTTAAAACCTGTAGTTATGGTAACGGGCTTGACTTTCCAAAACACACTCTAAGCGGTTGACCAATCACAATACAATGGTCCAGCCGACCAATCAGAGCACGTTGTGCATTTTAGAAAGATGAGCTTCATAGAGAACTAAACAGAGCGTTACTGACAGACATGCAAGAGAGGTGCTGCAATAATGTAAAATATGTGAGAATTTCTTTTGATTTTCGAACTTTCAAGCATGAAAACTCATTCTAGTAGACCCCAAAAACAAAATCAAGAATTTGAAAAGGGGTATATTAGGTCCCTTTTAAATACAACTTGAAATCTGTATGTGTTTGATTCACTAAAAAGAACTGGGTAATTTGTTTGAGAATCATTTTAACTGCACTGGTCACGCTGTATGGTTTTGAATCACTAAAAAGAACTGGCTAAGAAAGTTTGTTCAGTAATCATAATTTTATATGTTTCACACTATATGCTACGGTTCAAAAGTTTGGGATTGGACTCACTGACACCAAACTTTTGAAAGTTTTTTCAATTAATAGCGGTGTTGGGTCATCACTGAATATTAGTGCAGGAAACTCGGTAGAAGAATTCAAGCGATTCCAATGGAACCAAGCATCATTTAGTTATGGTATTTTAAAAAAGTGTAACCTTTTCTGAACCGTAATAATACCTGTGATACCACCTTCATGCTCCACATACGTAGCGTAGCCCCCTGGGTATTTAGTGAGGAGCTGCACATTTTTTCTGCTTAGTGTAACTGGAACATTAACTAAAGGGCAGAGATGACACCAACGTTAGTCACCCTGGTGACTGGAAGACTCATTCAGAAGTGTGATCTCAGCATGTAACACGTTAAGCATCAAATCTCTATTTTCTCTGGAAAATGTGCACATTGGTCATAAATGTTCATTTTATGACCAAAGCCAATGTGATATTTTGGTAGATTGTGTCATTATTTTTTTGCATCAACTCTGCTGATGGCAAATGAATTATAGATGAGGGGAGATGTGGGGCTCAGAGAGTAAAATGATACAATCTCTGCCAGCACACTGAAATCTGACAAGCATGGCGTCTTATTAGCTGATAAAGTGTTCTAGCCCCTGCATCACCTCGGAGTGAGCAGCAGAGCATGAGATCTCCTGAGTCATAGCCCTCGTAGACCTACATGTAGCTAACAATACATATTAGTTTTGTTACAAAACCTAGTGAGCTGACTCTCTAGATAGCATCAAAATCATACAATTTATGCTTCCTCATTATTATGGAAGCCCATTCCGCCACAAAAGAAAACGAAAATCTGGCTTTGGTAAATTGTAATTATGATTAAGCAAACATGATTTTCCCCTTATGTGGTGGAAATATGCTTCCATAGGAGATACCCTGTTTTGACCAAATTTTAAGGCAAATTTTATCCTTTCAATGAGAATGCAAAATGTACAATAAAGTATAAATGAAGGGAGAATGCTGTCCCAGAATGCACTGTGAGATGGCTGACGATGTGAGAGAAATGTTCATTATAACATTCATTCAGTATTGAAAAGTATCTGTGAATACTTTAGTTTAATAGTGAAAAAAATATTAACGAGTTAAAATAATAGTAATTTAATAGTAATATAATAGTAGTCATAGTAATTTAAACTACCGCTAGTTAAAGTAACTAATTAAAGTAGTAATTTAAAACTAATTAAAGACTGTTTTATCCAAATTTACATTTACATTTAATCATTTAGCAGACGACTTACAATTGGACAACAATATGCAAGTGCTGTGACCATTCCCAGTTTAGTCTAACACAGTACACGCAAATGTATATAGGCCTAAAGTATATGCTTATTAAAGTATTGCATCACGATTCAAGACGTACAACAAATCCTATGTGAGTCTGCTGTGTACTTTGCATGAGAAGCACTACTTTTATGGCACACAGAGTTGCTGACTACATTCTAAATCGGTCATTTGTGAAGTAACATTTCAGTCAGGATGCTTCCTTAAAAGTCAGCAGCCTATGTTAGCAGCAGGTAGCAAGGCAGTTCACTATGTTTTGAAGCTGAGCTATTTTTTTCACAGATGTTCAGTTTGGGAACAAATCCCCTTATATTGAAACAGACTGTATATGTGTGTTCTTTCAGGGCTCTTCCTAGCATGATGCAGTGGATCCGCTCTCAGCGACCCGGGGAAAGTGGAGTAAACATCATCACGGCTGATTTTGTGGAGCTGGGGGAATTTATCAGCGCTGTTATCACCCTCAACTACTACCTGGATGATGAGGACGAGAACGACACCTGAACCTCCAGATTTCCCACATCACTTGTGGTATCAATTACTTGCTCCCTCTCCTCTTTGGCATATTTTTAAGTTTTACTTATTTATTTCTTTTGGGGGGTGGATCAGAGAAGCTCTGTTCGTCTGACGTTTTTAGGGCTAATGAAAAGCATGAGAATGAGCACAGAGATCAGACACAGTCAGGTGGAATAAATTCAGGTTTTGTCTGAGGATGAATGGGGGCAGATGGTGATTTCATTTATTTCTGGGTGAAAAAGGTGACTGGCCTTTTCCCATGTTTCTCTGCTTCCTATCTGTTGGACTACTAGTTACTGATTCACATGCTTGAAACCTTAATAAGTTTCCCAAATTCTGCTTCTGATGAAAGTAACAGTAACGTTAATTCATTTCATGGGAATAGATATTGTTTGTACAGTGAATGTGATGCTGAATCTATAGTAGGTTTATTTCTAGTGGTCATAGTAACTTGTAAGATTGTCGAGTTGTAAATACTTGTAAACCTATTGAATTGTAACTTTGCTCACTATTAGTCATGCCCGAACATACATCAAGAGTAGAGGCTAAGTTCGGGGCCTCGATCTGGTCTTACAATGTTGAAGAAGTGAACTATTAGATGTTTGTACTCACAACCAAAAATTGCAAATGTATGTAACAGCATTTTTGCCTTTCTGCCATTATTAACACTAAGAAGTGAGGCTTTGTATCTACATTTTTGTAGTTGTCTTTCAAGTTATCAAACATATGGAAGCTTGTTTTCGCCAATGAAAAAAAAAAAAAAGGTAGGAAAAAATATTTTTTTTTCTTGCAATTGCGAGTTTATATCTCGTAATTTTGACTTTTTCTCAGAATTGCGTGATAGAAATGTTCTATTGTGAGTTATAAAGTTTATGTCTCGTAATTCTGACTTTATTACACACAATTGCAAGTTTATATCTCACAATACTGAGAAAAGAAGTAAGAATTGCGAGATATAAGCTCACAATTGCGGGGGAAAAGTCAGAATTTGTGAGAAAAAAATCTGAATTGCGAGTTTATATCCTGCAATTCTGACTTTAAAACTTGCAATGGCGAGTTTATATCAGAATTGTGTGATTAAAAAATTGCAATTATATTTTCAATCTTTTTTATTCTATGGCAGAAAAAGCTTCCATACTAACGGACACTTGTATATAATCCGTGAATGTAAATATTCATTGCATTTGCACTGCTCTGACTGTGGACTGTTAAAGAGTGGCCATTGATGTTTGCTAATGCAGGACACAAATCCCAATACATTCCAATAATGACTTAATAATGCACAATTTGCATTCAGCTGTAAACATGCATAAATAGGGAAACACACAAGGGACTCACTTAATGGGTGTGAACAGACTTATTATAACACCATTTTCTAATTAGCCAGACTAATTGAATAAATGGCCATGCTAATGTTTTAATCACACAGATGCCAAGTAATTGAATTGGTTCAATATATGACATTATGGAACAATGTCCCTTTGTCTTTCCTGTTCAGAATAGTCCTAATAGGCTGCAACATTAAGGTCATGTGACAACCAGCTCAGAAAGTTTGCAGCATTATTTGTTCTTTAAAGTGTTTAAATATTGTTCATTAAAGGCAGGGTAGGTGATTTGATCCAGAATTTTTTTTTTTATGCTGGTTAAAAGTCTCTTCACATCCTGATAGCAATCACTAAGTTATGTGGTCTAAATGTATTTATATGGATATGTATCGTCTGTGGAAGGTGTAGCACCATAAAATGTTCGTCCAGTCATTGCTTTCAGTCCGATGTCCTACCTGCCTGTCAACGTATGCATTTCCATACCTCTGCGCACCCTGCTCGCGCAGACATCACATGTCATCAGTGTGTTTCATGCTATGCAGAGTTAGACAGACATCAGTCACAGAGTACCGCAACCAAAATAGCAGCCATTTTACAGTTCCTTATGAACCAAAACAACAAGCTTATGCGGCGTTCACGCCATAACTACCGTAATTTGTAAGAAATGGAAACCCGGCCGTGACGTTATATTCGGAGCGGTTTGTGACTCGAATTTATGTGTTTCAATGGCAACACTATCAACGTCAAAATTAATCTTCAGCAGTCAGGTGGTACAGGTCAGTGTTCTTTAAGTTGTTTATGTTTAATATTATTATAATGTTATGTGCTTTCAGACATGAGGTAGTTTAACGCTGTCTCTCAAGACGCTTTTGTTTGCTCCCTGCTGTATGCGTTCATGTGTTTTAAAGGAGGCGTGGCCTTGGAGACGCTCTGAAGGGAGGGTGGGATCTTATCCTTTCAAAGCTAGCTCGCTATTGCTAGCCTCTCTGAAAATTCCCTACCCTACCTTTAATGTGACAATCCCATGGCCAACCTGGAGCATGGACTTGTGTAAATGCACTAATTATGCCTTTGTACAGTATGAAATCGCATGTAGTCGTCAAGGTCGATAAATTGTACGTAAACGTTCTATGGGTATGTGTCCTACTCTAACATTTCTGACTGGTGTACAATAAATGTAAATACTGCATATAAACCACATGGTGTGTTTCTTTGACATAACACTCATTTTTTGTCTTGATCTACTGTATTCAAAAATACATGAAAAATGCCATTCATACATACAGTGACTATTCCATGACAGGCAGGGGGAAAAGCATAAAACAGGAAATTATGTCATATGTTGTGAGTGGGTGTCAAGGACAATAAGTCTTAAATTCAGAAAAACTTTACTTTTTTAGGACAAGGCAAGATTAGTTCAGAGTCAGACCCAAATTCAGTTGGATTTGCCACTAATTTGCCAAAACTTAAAATAGTAAAGTTTTCTTATGAGATCGGGTTGTTGCCTTAAAAAAATTATTTACAATCATAGCTGATAATGTTAGTTTAAATACAGTTAAATTGCACATGCTGAAATTCTTGCTTTACATCTTCTATGATATCTCCCATCCAATGAGCCATGATTGTTGAAATATATTGAAATGCAGATGAGAAGCTAATTTGAATAAGTAACGATAGAAAAAATAACATTTGCAGAGATGTACTGTACAGTTTGCCAATTCTATCTCTCTGTGATGCCGAGAGCAGAGTCCGTGGCCTCATTACATGCTTTCTCAATTACTGCTATTCATCGCTGGCAGAGGTCCGCTCAGCTTGTTTTGACAATGGCACTACGCAGCTGTGAAAAACCTCTCTTTCATTTATCCGGAGCACTGTGTGCTCTCTTTTCTGATTGTGAGCTTACTAGTCGAAGCTGTTAGTCTGCTGATATTTTGTAAACTGCAATGCAGTAGTGTTGGTGTAACTGTGATTCTCTAATTTATAACACAACTGCTGTTCAGCGGTGTCATGGTATGCAACTGACCTTTTGATAATCACTTGGAGACGTTTGGAGATGTTATACAGTATATACAAGCTGCTTAAAGGTGTTGAAAGTGATTTTAGCGGTTTCTTCAACCACACATCCTCCATTAAAATCCCCCTTGAACATTCAAAATGATTCACAGACAGAAAACCTTTATTACTGGCTAGTTTTCTGATTGGCTAAAAAAGCGAGGGATGCTCCCCTTTTTTAAATTAAATTAAATTAATTTTATTTAAATTTTAATAGGATGATTTTTTTTTATAGGAAAATGATGATTGTCATTTTCCATTACAAAATATAGAATTTGATAAGAAAAAAATAAAAATAAAATAGCCTCAACCAAGCAATATTATTTATGAATCTTACTGAACCACTGATGTGGGTTATTATTATTATTACAATAATCTATATTTTAGAATATATGATTGCTATTGATTCATTCTGATAATAATATTTATAATGATAATTTCCCATCGATGTTCTTAAAATCTAAATGGCCACCTCAGTGTTAGTTATTAAAATGCAAAATAAAGAATATTGTGTGCAGCTGTGATTTGGAGGAAGCTTGAATTTAACAGTAAATATATATAACAGTAAAGAGAGAAATGTTTCTCTTGGGCATAAATAAAAATCTGTTGTGGGAGGCAATCATGATATCATTAGTAAGTTTCCATTTCTGATTAGGAGTGGACATGACTGGCTTTTTCTCCTGCCAACTGAATCTGTTTGTGTTTGACAGTTGCCAGCAATTTACCAAATAAGGTTGGGCATAAACCTCACATTCACAGTCCACAGTGTAATTACGAGCAGCATGGGCCTATTCTGAAAGCGGCACTGGCGCATGATAAGAGTTTCTCTAATGCCAGCGTGCTTTCAGACAGGCAGCTGAACAATATTAGCCTGTTAGCACATCCTAGTTTGACAGCATCTATTTACAAGTCGTACCGAGTCGAACAAGTCAAAGGCAATTGTATAAAGCCTGTATAAATGATGGAGTGTCAAACATTTTAGTGATGTTACCAATTTAAATAAATACTAGACATTGCTGCATGCATCACAATTTAAAGCAGCTTACTTGAATTTGTTTGCCTGTTATATAATCTAATTGTTTCTCCAAACCAGCAGACATTACAAATCTTGACTGTGAGATTTAGTCTGAGCTGTGTCTCATCAGAACCACAAACCGAATACTCCTTTCCAGTCCAATTACAAAGCACTCAAGAAAAGTAGATAAAGATACAATATTTGCATGTATATACCAAGCGGCAACATTCTAATCTGAAAAATGAAGCCTACCCGGAAGTGCGAAAAACTGCAATACATCGAAAATCCGCTAGGGGCAGGTCCCAAAAGGGAGCAAATGTCCATACACCCCCATGTTAAAATGTCCGTTTTCACAGCATAAATTCATGTTTTTACAGGTTGGTCCCATGGACATTTATTGTATTTTTCGATAGGTTCCGAGTGCCTGACAACTGTGAGGGGGGTGATTTTTTTTCTAACTCGTTAGTTTAGATCGTATTTAGATATAAAATGTATGACAAATAAGGGCGCGATTGACAGCTTGATTGACAGCTGACAACGAGCATAGGCTGCGCCGAGTGGAATTCCTGAAATTTGACGTCTCGGCCATGATCTGACACGACACATCATACCTGTAAGTTATCCTTTCTGAACATTTGCATTGAAATATGGCGCCGCCCATACCCCCCATAAACGGCCTCAAAACCGTTCTTCAGAAGTCTATGGGTGACGTCACAGACGCTTTGTCCATATTTTTTACAGTCTATGGTATATATTCAAAGTTCTGGCATAGATGGTGCAGGCTAATAGGTCCTTTTACTCACCTGTTCATAATCACACCGTTATCTAAAGGGCGCATCTGATTGGTTCCTGCTGTATCAGTAGCCAATGAGCTCGCTGCTCAACCTTCAAATACTTGGGTAGCACTTGCCTTAGCAGTGCAGCGCGCTTCAGAAACCCTCCACCTTCCCCAGCTCCACCTGTATAGATCTGCTATGGGTAATTCAAGTACACTATATTGTACAGCAGCTGCATGTCTTACTTGTTCACTGCAGCGTGTCGTGTATGTATTGGTAGTAGCAAGTCCCGTACTTGCTCTGCCGCAGCAGCAATAACCTACAGCAGCAGCAGCAGCAGCAGATCTATTCCGCCAAGACCAAACATACAACATTGTCATACCCATTACCATGCCAATCACTCCAAGAGTTGTCATGACAGAAGTATATACAGTATACGGTATCCCATAAACAGACTTGCTGATTGACATCTTATTAATATATTTTATAATGTTGTATACATGCATTGAATGATATCCTAAACATATTTTAAAGTATTTATACACTACCATTCAAAAGTTTGGGATTCGTAAGTTTTTTAATTTTGTTATGTTTTTGTCTCTTCTGTTCACCAAGGCTGCATTTATTTGCTCAAAATACAGTAGAAACTGTAATATTGTGAAATATTTTTTTCAATTTAGAATAACTGTTTTCTATTTGAATATATTTTTATTTCAGGAACACAATTTATTCCTCTGATGCAAAACTGAATTTTCAGCATCATTACTTCAGTCTTGATGTGTAAAAAGTTTAAAAGAACAGCATTTATTTCAAATAGAAATCTTTTGTAACATTATAAATGATTTTACTGTCACTTTCGATCAATTAATTGCTGAATACTTGATGAATAAAAATATTTTCTTTAAAAAAAATAATTCTGACCTCAAACTTTTGAATGGTTGAGTGTTCTACATGTAGTGTTTCCACAAGTCGTACAACAAACTCAAAATATTGGGGTCCAAAAGTCTTAGACCCCATTTAAAATGGGATCCAACATTTGACTGAAATCTTAGAAAATAAACTTTATGACATGAATATGAATACTTCAAGGCCACCACGATAATATTAGCCTACTCTTTGTACAGATGGTCAGATCAGATGTTCTTCTGATCTCTAACTTTGGATGTCACCGAACGACAATAATGAGTGTTGGATGTACTGTATATATTTCTGTGTGTGTGAACAGGGACAAGGACTCCGTGACCGGATGACTCTGACATGAATTTATGATGCATTACCTGTCCGCCGAACATGTTGCTAATAACAGCTTGCTGATGAGGGGCTCACTGAGAAACTCAATTACCTTTTAATTATGCAAATTAGATCCACTGTGGATCCTGAGGTCTAAGGAGCGGAAAAGCATACCGATTAACTCCTGACCCAGAGACAATATAAGGCATTATTATTCACAAAGTCATCTATGTGCTGGGAAAGCACTGTCATTTTCTTATAGGAGATTCATCAGGAGATTTGACTTTTAAAAACAGTGACCTTTCCAGTTGCTAAACAAGACATCTGAATATCCAACAGAGGCTACTGTATGTATTAAATACTGCACATTTGAAGCAGGATTGGCCGTAAAATGGCGCTTTGTCTCCATCAAGTGTTTATTGTGTGTACCTTGACAGAGAATCCAATGCAGATGGCTGATTCTCATTAGAAGCATGACAACTACCTGAGCGAACATGATTTAATCTGTCTATGTTCTCAAATGGACATCCATAACTGACCGTTTAATTCCTAGCATAAGCCATAAATCCTCTAGAGTCATTAGAGAGATTTATGTGCTCTTTCTATCTCCTAGGCCTCGCTCACATTCCAGTGAAATGAGGATTGTGTTGTTACAAGCATTCATTGGCAGAGAAATGACCATTTCCCGCTCATGACTTGTTTTAGCGAGATAAGACACAGACTGGGAGTGTTTCTCAATGCTGCTTGCACACAGTAAAGACAAACAGTTTGGAGAGAAATGCGCATGCTGCTTTAGATTATTACAATGAAGGTAAGCACTCTTGATTTTTCAACAGGTACATTCCTGCATCATTTTAATGGACCACTAAAAACATACTTTTAAAGCTTGGTGTTTTAAGTTTATACTGACACAAATGATGAGCTTTAATTGTCAAGCTTATCAAATGCATTTTTTATTTTTATTTAACTGTATGACACAAAATTATTAGGAGGAAAACTTTAGTTAACTTTGTTCTCAGTGTGTGTTCCTGCACGGGATCTTCCTTGTCTCTCTGTTGTCTTCAGTAGCAATTACACAGTAAGTAACTGAAAACATATTTGCCCTTACAACAAATATCTAAATCGCTGGAGTTAAAAGCGTCTAACATATGCATACATGCAAATTGTTTATGCATTTGTTATTTAGAGATTTAATGTTAGTATGCAACATACAGTGTACATAAACAGAGTTCCCAAAAAGTTTTTGGACACTGAAGACACACTTAAAAATGTCATTGCATTATATAACAACATTACAAAATGTCAAACTGAACATTTAATTGAAAGAAAGTTTTACAAGCACACGTTTAAAAAAAGTTACTTGATAAAACTATATATATTTTTTATTATAGATGAATTTGAATGTGTTGTGACACATGCATAGTAAACATGATGAACTACTATGTGGTTACTGTAATACACCCTTGTGATCTTGAAGAGAACTGACTTGAGACCAGTTTAAAAGTCATTGTATTACCGATAAAAAGTAATAGCAAAAACAATTGAGAAAAGCAAAGTCAGTTCTGAGAAATACATCAGTGTCATTTGTTTGCAGATGCCACTTGGTTTGATATTTTTTTATACTGTTAAATTATCCAAATACTTTTGTGGCCTCTGTACATATATACCATATTTGATGTTTCTGAAGACATACTTACATTGAGCTTGCTCCTGAATCAGGGCAGTGTCAGTGAGGTCCATTAGGTCTGTGTCTGAACCTGTGCACTGCCAGTGGGGACCCTGGTCCCCTGGAAGCTGGTCAGCCTGCGATGGCTGCTCCAAAACACAGGTGGGATGAGTGTTATGTTTTTGTCCTTTTTAACATGTGTCATTGAGTGTACATTTATCTTACACTAAATAACTGCATGCAGTCTTGTGCACTAAATACATTTGCTGAAATGCAGTTGCAGTATCTGTATAAACCCTGTCTTGGTTTATATCATATCTCTCTGGGCGCACACTTAAAAATTCCGATCAAGAAACCATCTACAGTTAACACTGGTGTTCCTCAGGGTTCTGTTTTGGGCCTGCTTCTATTCATTATCTATTTATTCCCTCTCTGCCATATTTTCAGGAAATATGGTATCCATTTTCACTGTTACGCTGATGACACAAATATGGTATCCATTTTCACTGTTACGCTGATGACACCCAGCTCTGTCTTCAAAACCCTGTGGATCTTTTCCTCCACCTTCTTTCTCCAGCTGTTTAGTTGAAATTAAGGATTGGCTTTCAGCTAACTTTTTAAAACTCAATAGTGATAAAACCGAGGTACTTGTAGGCACAATATCTACTCTGACCAGTTTTTTAGCATCCCTCCACCACCCCGACTCCTCATTCTTAGCTTGTTCCTACCACAGCCAGGAATACGGGGGGAGTACTCTGGGTTCGGGCCAAATACCGAGCTTTGAGCCCTCTCCTCGGACAGCACGCCAAATACACATACCATTTATCTGACTTATTTGTAAGTTTGAACTCGTGGATTTTGCAGCGACTACACTGGCTTCCAGTTAAGTATAACATTGAATTCAAAATTCTGCTTCTCACATTCACAAAAATTGTTACTGTCAAAATGCCGGCGGACATTGCCATTCTACAGTGAGTTGTTCAAAATCTTTCTTTTTAGTAAACTCTGTGTACACAAACAATGTTCTCAATGCTCCAGTTCATGTGTAGAGCCCCTGGTGATACTTTGAGCAAAGTTTCATGTTGTAGCGAGCCTTTCAATTTTTGATGCTATCATAGTAGTGCCCCAAGCACTCCCATTCAAAAGGCAATTTGACCGAAAACGAAAATACGGTCAAACTTAAAAGTGGCGTTTCCATTCAAATTATGCTTTTAAACGAAAGTTGCCTCTTTTTACCCAGGCTTTTTTATTACCTGCTTTTATTAGCCTGTACTGTATTCTACTGTATCTATGATGCATGTGTGCTGTTATGTTGTTGTATTGTGTGATGCTAATGGGTTTTGTTTATTGTGTTTTTTTTTGTTTTTTTTTATTAAATTTTTTACTGTTTTGTTTGCTTGTAAGGTTACCTTGGGTGTTATGAAAGGCGCCGTTAAAAAAAATGCATTATTATACTGACATGTCGGAGGCACTTTCTGGGGACATTACAGACACAGATCCGCTCCATTGCAGTCTACTCTCAGTTTGGTGGTCAGCCTTGCACTGTGAGCTCAACTCGCACACAATCCTGCACATCGACTAAGGTCTGTCCCCTAGAGGAGGGCTGTGGAGAACGGTTCAGATGCCAGTCCGGTAATTATTTTGATACATTTCCACTTTTAACTGTTTTAAAGTCTTTACAAAGTTATTTGAGACATCTCTTTTTACTTATTTATCTTAAGGGAAATGTATCAGCCAGTCTCTGGTATGCAATGGAGATCATGACTGTGAATATGGCTCAGATGAGCAGAAATGTGACAGTAAAGAGATCTGTGACCTGCAAAAACCTCCACCAAACGTAGAGCTCACTGGTCAAGGGTAATGTAATGATATTTGTCAACTGCTTGATTCCATATCCAATACAATAATGCATTTACATAAACACAGACACACACCCCAATATCTAATGCCACTATGATTGTGTATGTTTGCACTATAGGTTTGATGCAGTGAGGAAAGAGGCAAGAGGAACAGTTATCAACACTAAGAGCTTTGGAGGACTGTGTAGAAAGACCTTTAGTGGAGATCATATGGACCTATATAGACTTCCCCAAAGTGTCCTCAGATACACTTTCCAGGCAATAGAAATATCACAATTTACTATTCTAACATAAAAATGTCTGATTAGATACAAAAAGATGAACATATGTTACCAATGCAAGAAAAAAAATCGAGGGATTTCTCAAGAAAAAAAGGAAAAATCTTTTGTCACAGTTTCTACATTTGTTTTTGCCAGGTCACAGCAAAAAGTGATTTTACAGATGAATCCTATAGCAGTTCTTGGCACTACCTCGATCACAGAGAAAAACATGCAAGAACAACAGGCACAGATTACGGGCATGATGATTATGTCTTTCATGATGAGCTGTTTCAGTCACAGGTACTGTATGCTACAACATATTCACTATATAATATAGACTTTCACATAACCCTGGGTTAACGTAATATTTGGGTGTGTTCCATATTTCGCACTTTATCCTTAGTCTGAGCTGTGTACAGCAAAGTACAGCAATGAGCATGTGATGTGTTAAAGTCGGTATGAAACAGAAGTTGCAATAGTCTTTTCTTCCCTATTGTGACGTACTGTATATCCAAGTGAAACATCTTCCTGAACAAGAAAAAATGTAGGGCGGGACTTGATTTTGCTCATCAAGTATTGATTGGATTGTTGTGGTTTATTACATGTGCTGCTTTTCGCCTACTATAGAGTAGGGAAGTATGCAATTTCAGATGCAGCCTCGGTCGGCTTAAACCTCTTCCTTACTAGCTCACGTTCATCTTTCTCCACTTGAGTACAACATCCACATCTCAAAATCCAATCAACAATTAATGCATAGAACCAAGTCTTGGCTCAACATGTTTCTTTTTTGATAATCCGATACACTTTTATGTACAATTTGTAGGCCTATGTAAGGGTGTATTCACACCTGCCTTGTTTGGTTCGATTGAATCGAACTCTAGTTCGTTTCCACCCTTGGTGCGGACCTTTTGGGCAGGTGTGAATACAGCAATCGATTGTAAAAGCCTTTTTTTTGCACTTCCTGATTTCCCTACTTGAGAATCCTTGTCCAATGAATGGATGACCTTAGCACACGTGTGGTTTTGTTTACAAATTTTGGTTCACTTGCAAAAAGAGCAGTGTGAAAGCGAACCGTACCAGACCAAAAAAACAAACATTTTATTTGGTCCGGACCAAAGCAAGTGAACTATTGGACTTTCCTTGTGTGAATACACCCTTAAATTTGTATGCACAATTTGGAAGAAAAGATCTGTCACTACTTCTGTTTCATTGGGACTTTAAAAACAGTGTTAACCCCTTTCAAAACAAAAGTCTTTCCTAACCCTTAATGTGGCTTGGTAGCTCTTAACAATAAGGTCAGATTAATTAACATTAGTTATCAGACAGGTGTCTTAAACTAAACAATACTTGCATTTATTAATCTATGCATTTGTTAATTGTGTATTAAAAACAGTTTAATCCATTTTGTACAAAAAAAATATTGTTCACAGTTTGTTGCATTAGCAAATGTTAACAAATTACATATTTAGATTTGGGTTACCAGTCAACCTGGGGTTTTAGACATTCATTTAAGGTTAAGCCTAACAATCTCTGAATTTGCTGTGGCTTTTAAATATTTTGAAGTCAATGAGAACACATGCCAAAATATTTAAAAATGAAACTTTGTTCACCCTTCAGTCCAAAAATCTGCTGATCATGAAGAGTGATGTGGACGTGGCCCAGTTCCAGAACCAGGCCCCAGAATATCTGCCACTTTCAGAAGAGTTTTGGAAAGCTCTGCGCTCCTTGCCTGTCGCATACGATTATGCTGCCTACTACAAAGTGCTGGAGAGATTTGGGACCCACTATATTTCAGAAGGCACTCTTGGGGGCCAGTTTAGATTATTTATGGCGGCCAGCCAAGATGACATGCATAAATTGCGTAAGTGATACTGTATGTCACATATTCATTTCACTTGAGAAGAGTATTTGTCATTCAAGATCATTGCATTGTCTAACAATTGTCGGTTGTTTTCTTTTTTACATAGTAACTATCCAACGAGACTATAAACATTGTGTCAAAACGTCCCATTCGGTCCTGTTTATCATCAGGTGGACCACAGAAAAGTGCAGTGAACAAACTCTTAACCATGTCCAAAATGTCTGTAAGTCATTTAGAAAAAATAAAAGCAAAATCAAGCCATGAATGCTCAACTGAAGCTTTCTTTCACTTTTGGCAGAAAATGGCGCTAAATTATACATGCATCTGCGATACTTTCAAACTAGTTTCTGTAAACACTCAGTGTACTGTACAATAATACTCAGTTGTTTTTAAAATGTCTCCCAAACAGATGAAAGCATACAAAAAAATGATATGACCACAAATATTATTGGCGGAGCTCCTGGATATATTGCACAATTGTCAATGTTAAACAAAAACACACCCCTGGAGAATGGCAGGATGTTCTCGCAGTGGTCGGGTTCAGTAAAGAACTTTCCAAAAGTCATCAAAACGAAGGTTTGTTTGGAAACGATTGTTAAAATATGGTTATTGTATGCAAAGTTTGTTATCATAACATAGAGTGAATGTTATGTTAATCATAGAACATAATTGAAGCCTTTGTTAACCTGCCATAAACTGACCTATTTGCAAAGGAGCACATTCATTCTTATGTGTGTGAATTTCTGATTTGTTCAGCTCAGATCTCTCCATGAGCTGGTGAAAGAGGTCCCGTGTGCAGGGGTGAAAAAGCATCACCTAAAGCGTGCAATTGAGACTTACCTCAACGAGAAACACCCATGCCACTGCAGAGAATGCCAGAACAACGGGCTGCGTGTGCTTGACAATGATATCTGTAAGTGTGTGTGTAAACCAGGCACCAAAGGCCAGGCGTGTGAGCAAGGGACTCCAGAAGATGAACAGCCAGGTACAGAAATTATTGCATAAAAATGATATAAATCAGCGGTTTTCAAACTTTTTGATGCAACAGACCCCCAACTCATACAAGCTGGTGATTTTGTATGAATTTGTACAATTTGAGTCATACAAAAAGATGAAAAAGCAAGCATAAAGATTCACCCTTAAAGCAGATTGTATGAAATCATGTACAAATTCGCCACCAATTCGGCAACATTTTTTAATGTTTATGAGTTGCACATCATGTGTGTGTTGCAACTTCCCTGGGAGTTTTCATATAGAAAAACCTTTTTACATTAAATTACAGTTTTTTTTTCTACCCACCTTTAGAGCACTGTTCACTGTATAAACATGAAGAGAGAAAAAACATGGCTTTCAATAGAATAAAATAAATATTGTGATTCATTTCATGAGTTATCGTCTTTAGAAAGCTTACATTATTGTGTATATTTTTTAATAAATGTATATTTTATACATTTAATTTTTATTAATTTATAAATTGTAACTTATTTTAATAATAATAATTGGTATTATTATTATCACACTTTTTCTGATTTTAGTGGATGCATAATATTGTTGTATGTGCAGTAAAAATGTACATGCTTAATTTTTAAGTTTACCATTTATTTTGATGGTCCACTTTAGACATTCTATAAGTACATTTGCAACTACATGTCAACTAAATCACATTAGAGTATTAGTAGACTGTTAGGGTTAGTAAAATAAGTTGACGTAGCTACAAAGTTACTTATAGTCAGTATGTCTGTTGAGGGACCATTAAAATAAAGTGTTAGCAGATATTAAGCAGACATCTTCTAATACTCTAATGGCTGGTTGACATGTAGTTGCACATTTACTTAGTCTATTATAGTATGTCTGAAGTGGACCATCAAAATAAATTGTTACCTTTTAAAGTGTAGCGTAAGTACCGGTTCCTAAATATTGTTTGGGGTCACTAGTTATTTTTAAGTGTCCAGTTAATATCTTTGTATCTTAGGAGTGATTCATGGAGACTGGGCCTGTTGGTCTTCATGGAGCACCTGCAGGGAAGGACAGAAAAGCCGGAGCCGTTCCTGCAGTCGTCCGGCTCCTTCGGGCGGCAGGGACTGTATTGGGAATGCTGTGGAGAGGACAGCATGTGATGATGCGGAGGAATTAGATTACCTACGGTGAGGAAGGTCACTAGCCTGGTTCTCTGAAAGTAGAGACCCAGAGAATGAAACTGTGCAACAACACTGCCACTGTGTGGAAGCCTGACTTATTGGTTTTGACCTATTTTCAGCACAATGGAGCCTCACTGCTTTGATGATTCAGTCACACCCAGGGAAAGTTGTAAAACACCACCCTTCCTTGCTAATGGGTTTGTTTTGGTAATAATGATTATATGAAATACATGTATCCTCCACTCAACTGTGATTGAATATGTATTTGGGATGTGTTATAATGTTGTTCTCTTCTGCCAATTGCAGTACCCCAAAGATGCATATCCAGTGGGCAGTAAGATTGAGTATGCATGTATTGAAGGTTATCATTTGATTGGAGATCCTATAGCAGAATGCAAAGAAAACCTAGACTGGTTACGATATCAAATAGAGTGCGAGAGTGAGTGTATATGACTTTTTGGAGCTGTTGAATGCTGATGTTAGTATCCATTTTCAGTGTACTTTTGAGTTTTATGTTGATGGTGTGTTTAGCATTACTGATGTACTTTGTCATTATTTATATATTTTATATAAAAGTTCAATTATATAATGTAAATGCACAATATGATAGGCTAACTATAGTTTTTCTATTATGCATTTGAAATTGTCTATAATTATCATTTAAAATATTATTTATACATTTTACAGACACGTTTCATAAATAATCATTAATTCATTAGTGAGCCAATCATCCGTTCATTCTTTGAGATAATTTTTTATTTCATATAAATATTAAATTATATAAATGTACAATACCTGTAGTTCTGAAAGCTGTATTTTATATAATGTATATAATAATTACTATTGTTTTAATGATTTTAAATATACATTTTAGAGATTGGGAAACCATGTTTAATAAATACTAGATGATATAATTACTTAAAATAACGATCATTTTAATGTGATGTATTGTATATTATGTATATAATTATTATTGAAAATATGCATACATTTTAGAACAACAATGTTTCATGAATACTTAATGATTCATTCATTATTGAGGAGCTTATGAGCTTATTTGTGTTTCATGTAAATATAAAATAATATAAATATAATAACTTACATGATGTATTTTTATATAAGTAATTTTTTTATAGCCTACATTTGAAGAGAATGTAGATGTACGCCAGACTGACCGACTGAAAGGGAACTATGTTTCATTAGTACTATTATATGATTTAAATACTTAATATAACTATATTTTTATATTATGCAATTGTTATTTATAAATATTTAATGAAATGTTATTATTTGATCAATTAATTTTATTTACATTTTAATATTTTACATTTCAAAGATATGAGAAAGAAACTATAATATGTCTGCAGAAACACTGTGTGATCGACCTCAGCTTCCTCCAGATGTCACCGGAAGCCCATGGAAGCTTGCCTATAACATCGGTGAGGCTGTCTCGCTTTCCTGTCCCGAGGGGAAAGTCAAAGAGGGTCCGGCTGAGATTCAGTGCAACGCTGGCCTCTCCTGGTCACCACAACCAAAAGAAACCAGCTGTCTCACAGGTCTTGTACAGTAATTCAGAGTGAAGAAAATGTGGATGAACACATTACTTAGCTTTAAAGGGAAGGGACAACTCTTACAAGGACATTTGATTAATTGAAATGTATTGAAAATGTGATTATGTTTTTTCACTAGTTTTTAATTCGACCACTGTGTCAGTGCAATGCCAGCCGTGGGAGAACCTGGCAAAGGATAAATGTGTCTGTAAAGTACCCCACGAGTGCAAGTATGTTCCCAGGCAGTCCATTAGCATTACACAACACAAATGCCACATAAAACACATGCAAATGTCAGAAAGGCATTTCTACACAAGCATCCACCAAATCCCACAAATGTTCTACTTTTCCGTTTAATAAATGTTTGTGTTTTTGCAGGTCTTCCTTGGAGATATGTGCCACTGATGTGAAGCGCGGTCGGTCGCAGAGACTGAGTCTGTGTAAAGTACAGGCCATGCGCTGTCTGGGACACCAGTACACCCTTGCTGAAGACAGTGCCTGCCAGTGGATACAACGCTCATCCACTGCTTGTCCACACTGCACCATCTGGGAGAGTTGTGATGGTGAGGGGTTGTACAAAACAAGATCAAATAATGGCACACATCATATCTGAATTTTAGTAAATGTGACATTGTGTCTTACACCAGTATTACATTGCAGACAGAAATCGGAGTGTCAGGTTACACTGATATAAATATATTCTATTTTAATATATTTTCAAATGTTATTTATTCCTGTAATGCATTTTCAGCAGCATTACTCCAGTCTTCAGTGTCACATCATCCTTCAGAAATCATCAGAAATCAAAATGCTGGTTTGGTGCTCAGTTATTATCATTATATTTGGTGCTCATTTATTAACAATGGTTCTTATTATTATCATTAATGTTTAAAGCCGTTTCTGCTGCGTAATATTTTTGTTCAAATCATGATACATTTAATTTAGGATTCTTTGATGAATAGAAAGTTCAAAAGAGCAGCATTTATTTGAAATATGAATCTTTTGTAACATTAAAATGTATTTACTGTCACTTTCGATCAATTGAATGCATCTTTGCTGAATAATGGTGAATATTAATTTCTTTTCTTTTTTTAATCGAACTTACCCCTAACTTTTAAATAATAGTGTATCACAGTTTCAATAAGAATATTGAGCCTCAAAAACAACATTTCAACATTGATGATAATAATGTTTCTTGAGCAGCAAATCAGCATATTAAAATGATTTCTAAAGGATAATGTGACACTGAAGACTGGAGTAATGATGCTGAAAATTCTGCTTTGCCATCACAGAAATAAATTACATTTTAAAGTATTTTCAAATAAAAAACAGTTGTAATTGTATTAACGTTTTTACTGTATCAAATAAATGCGACCTTGGTGAGCATAAGAGACTTCTTTCAAAAACGGAAAAATCGTAATAATTCAAATTATTATATTTAATCTTAATATAAAAATAAACTACCTTTGACCGGTAGTGTTTATTTTTTAAAATGGGAAAAATAAAGTCTGTGGTTAACACGACCTGACTTTCGACAAAACGTCCAAGTTTAGTTTTACAACATAAATTACACACTCTCATAAACCCAAACATGAATTTAGCATCGTAAGTTTTTAAAGCATGCACAATGCTTTAAAAATTCATGTTTGAGTTCTGTCAACTCAAACATGAATTTTGAAAGCATTGTGCATGTTTTAAAAAAAAGTATGAAAGTCACTTTAAGTAATGCTAACCACAAACATTGAAAACTGCCTTAAAAAAAAAAAACATTTGAAAATTCCTTGCTAATGTCTTTTTGAACCTAGTCAGGAAAGTGCTATTTTTAAAGACTAAAATGTTGTAACAATCATGTCGTTGTAGAGCAAACGAACAGCTGCCGTTGCAAGACAAGTGAGGAATGTTCATCCCCGGACGCCTGGATCCATGTGTGTGTGCAGCAGGAAGGAGCGTCTGCGCCAGTGACAATGACAGAATGTGAGGCGGGCGTGAGGAAATGCAGAGGAGAGACTGTCCACATTGTCAGCATTCAACCTTGTCAGTCATAAACTTAAAAGGCTCACAAACGAATTATATAGTGTAACCATATATGCTGTACTCTAAGAAGGATTCCTGCATTCTTTTTTAAAAGAAAAGTGACAAGTGCAGTTTTCTTTCTTGTGTTGACATATTTTCCATTAACAGGAAGTTTGGGCTGGGGAAAAGAATAGAGCACAGCAGTGATGATGTGTTTTTGTAGGCCAGACTGTAAGTTAGCATCATACTGGTTCTTTCGACAAAAAAACAATACGATTTTTCTATTGGCTTTTGGATATTTGCAGAAAATAAGCTAATCTTATAAGCTAAATGATAATCTGAACACAACTTGAATAAAAACTGATTTTTGAATTTAAAAAACCTCCTACAATCACCAGAATTAAAAAGCTAAAGCTAGACTATAAACAAACTATATCACGGCTTTAAAAAATCACAAGGTATTACTGATGTATTTTATGTCAAATAAATGTGAAAATATCTTGAGCTTGTGTTCACCACAGACCCTATTTCAGGCATTTAACCAAAAAAAAACATTCAAAAAACCCATTGATGATTCAGGGTTCAACTTGTTTCTGGGTTTCTTGTTATTTGTACACCCTGTGACTATACAAATCACAACATGTAAATAGGAAAATGTTGGCGTTATTTTGTCACTTATTGGGAGCAGTATGCTAGCTGGAGCCGTTTACCTCCAGTCTTTGTGCTAAGCTAGGCTAGCGGTGGGTGCGTCAGACAGAGTTACGGCACGCACAGAGATGAAAAGGGTATGTATGGACTTATCTAACTCTGGGGGATACGGTGAATAAGATTAAGTCCCAAAAAGTTGGCGTGTTCCTTTAAGGCTAAACTCTCATTTTGATTTTGAAGCTTTCTTTTTTTAAAGATGGGCATCTCACCAAGACTTTAAGGTCATTTTTTGAATCATTTTCAGACATTCCCTCAATCCACTTCCTTTGGTTAGCCTAATAACCAGCAAAAAAGCGGTAACACTTTATGATAAGGTTCATTAGTTAACATTAGTTAATGTATTAACTAACAATGAGCAATACATTTGTTACAGTATTTATTAATCTTTCTTAATATTAGTTAATAAAAATTCAGCTGTTCATTGTTTGTTCATGTTAGTTCACAGTGCATTAACGAATGTTACCAAATACAACCTTTGATTTTAATAATGTATTAGTAAATGCTGAAATTAATATTAACTAAGATTAACAAATGCTGAAGTATTGTTCATTCTTAGATCATGTTAACTAAGATAGTTAACTAATGTTAACTAATGAACCTTATTGTAAAGTGTTACCAAAAAAGCATTACTGCACAATTTAAAGCGACTGTTCTCAGAACAGCGTCCTATTCAGCCAGATCCAGACGTCTTGCCAAACTCCTGACATCCCAGATTCCCGCCAACAGCTTGTCCAGCGAAGGCATTGCAGCCAAATAATTAACCTGAAAACCATGTCCATTCTTGTAAAGTTTTTGTTGTTGTTGTTGTTTTGCATCCTCCATTACTGCTTTCACATTGCTCTGAGAAAGTAAAAGGGTAGGCACTGCTGCCAGGTGTGATTTCACAGCCTCCCTATTAATGTGCAAACAAATCCAATTACCTGTAACTGACTGAGATCCAAAAGGGATATTTTAATGAGAGACATTGTTTGTGCGTTGAAATAAGAGCCTGTGACCTGTCACAAGATTGTTCGGAGAATCGTGGAAAACAGCATGGCTATCAAGTGGTTTTTATCTAAATAAAACATTTTCAAACACTTTTATCTGAAAAGAGGGTAACTTAAATTCATAATGACTTTTATTATTCCACTGATTTGATTTCTGAATCTTTTCTTAACTCATCATGGTATATTATATGCTGAATAAAATATCATTTTTAATATGAGACACAAAGTTCCAGTTTTGTTAAATCATTAAAAAAAGGTTTATTACCAATGTAAAACGACACTGTGCCTTTTCATAAACACTACAGTATCTTCACCATGCCTGACACATTTAGAACTGTTATTAATAAGCAAGACCCATGCTGAGCCCCTCCAATCTGGACTTATATCACACCAGATGGACAGACATGCCATCCTTTACTGACAATCTCTTTAAAGGAATCACAGTTTTGAAAAATAATTCAGAGCGCTAGGTTTACATTGTATATGTACATCTCTAAAATGTCAATTTATAGATATATTCTTTATTTACAAAGGCTTCTTCAGGTATTTTATACTCCTAAAGGCTGAAACAAAAAGAAAAAAGTTACAGGATTTCGGTTTATGGAAGACTAAATAATACTGTAGTAAAAATATTGTAACAGCAACCAAAAAAAAAAAGCAGATCAAAAGAAACAACAGATACCACATTCACTCATGTTGTGCAGTATTAAAAAAAATAAGCATCGTAAATGTTAAACATCATAACCTTTGCTCTAATTAGCACTCTTGAACGCCTCATTACAACACCTGTCTTGACAAAAAGCACAGCATATGAATCGTATGGATAAACATAGCTGTAGTCATATTACAAACCATTTTCTTTACTAAGCATAATGTAGACAAACATTCATTTAATAATGAAAATCTGTTGCACTGATCAAATATTATATAGTGTGTGTATGACTACTGATGTTACACAGATATTACTATTTATTCTCATAGCAGTAGGAAATTGGACAGAACTCACCAAAAGAAAGCACTGGTTTGAGAAATGGCAGTAGTACTGTTGATTGGTGAGTGTCACACATTGTGAGGAAACGCAGTCATTTGTGACTGGATTCTGGGAGAGAGCTTTTAGCTGGACACAAGACAACAGAGGCCAAAGAAACGCCGCTTTCTCTGCCGGACCAACGGGTATGGCGTCAGATTCAACAAACTGCTGTCATCTGTATCAATACAAGAACAGACAGATAGAGATTAATACAGCGATCCTTAAAGAGTCGTCTGCCGTTTTACATTCATTTAACTAAACATTATTTCTAATTCCACATGTTAAATTTTACCAAAAGTGTAAAAAAAAAATCTATCTAAGCTGCAAATTTAATTTTGGAATAAAATCAGAATATTGCAAAAATAAATTGTAAATGTGCACAAAATGGGAATATTGTGCTTTTTGTGGAAACCACTGTATCATCACAATAATTATAATTTTTTGGCAAATAATCCTATTAAGTAAGGTTATCCTTACTAATGATAGCTATGCAAATCTTCTAAAATAAATATAAAAATAAAATGTACATAAAATATATATTATTTATATAAAATAAATAATACCGTTCAAAAGATTGGGGTCAGTGTTTTTTTGGGGGAAAGAAATTAATTATTTTATTCAGCTAGTATGCTTTATAAAATGAAAAGTGATAGTAAATTCATTTATAATGTTACAAAAGGTTATATTAAGTAAACACTGTTCTATTCATCAAAGAATCCTGAATAAAATGTACTGTGTCACGGTTTGAACAAAAATATGAATAACAATAAATGTTTCTTTAGCACCAAATCACCATATTAGAAGGATTTCTGAAGGATCATGTGACACTGAGTGCACTGAATGCTGAAAGTTCAGCTTTGCACCACAGGAATACATTTCATTTTAAAATATATTACGTTTTTTTTCTTTTTATTAAATAAATGCAACCTTTGTGAGCAAAAGGCTCTTCTTCTTTCAAAACAACAACTACAACAACAACAAAAAACAGTAGTATATGAACAATTTGAGACTTTGCTATTGTTGAAAGATTTTGTTTGATGAAAGATTGATGCCAAGTTTTTAATGAATTTATCTGCAATATTATCCAAAATAATCCGAAAGCCTCAAAATAATGAGAAAGTGTTGAGATATTACCTTGGTTCTTCAGTGGTAAAGGCATTGTCTCCCTGAGTTTGCTTAGCAGATTTTTCATTTCTGTCATGTCCCTAGAACATTGAGGAACCAATTTAGATTCACAATCAGTTATCGATGAAGAAAACTGAGAGATAAAGATCCTGTCAGGGGCCATTCACACAGAAAACGTTTTAGTGGTAAAAAACGCGAACTGAACTTATTCTCGCAAAAACATCGAGAAGATGTGAGACGTGAGCACAACCGTTAAAGACGTCCATCTAGCACGCGTTTACATTCAACGACAATAGAAAAGTAGCACAGTTGAATGGAAAAACGCGTTCTGTGTGAAGCGGCCCTTCAGTGAAGCAGCTCAGACTATTCACCTCTCAATGTTCTCAATGTCTGTGGCCACCAGGACGTATGTCTGCGAACAGTCCGCTGGAGTGGAGGACGTGTCTTCCAAGATTGGAATGTCAGAGCTGTCCTCTTTCTTACCGTCTACCTTAGTACCTCCTGCGTAATGTTTCCCTGGAACAAGTCAAGTCAAGTCAAGTCAAGTTTATTTGTATAGCGCTTTTCACAATACAGATTGTATCAAAGCAGCTTCACAGTATCAAATTAAAATAATACAACAAAGTTTGTTTCAAGAGGAATTTATTGATTGATCAAATTAAATTAAATATCCCCAACTGAGCAAGCCAAAGGCAACAGTGGCAAGGAACCGAAAAACTCCATCAAGTGACCTAATGGTGTCCTAAAACTCCATCAGGTGACCTAATGGAGAAAAAAAAACCTTGGGAGAACCCAGGCTCAGTCGGGGGCCAGTTCTCCTCTGGCCCCCGACTGGAACACATACAGTAAGACATACACATACAGTAAGACATCACTGGCAGACTGTGTAGAGAAATAGAAATGGTCAAAATATGTCATGTCAAAATTTGACCCCTTGGCAACAGTCAACCTGCTCCCAGAACATCCATATTTTCGGTTTCTTATAAGCTCAAATCAGATAGAAATCACAGAAACTAGCAGTATCAACTCCTGCAAACATGAAGCCACTAGAAGGTTCTTTAGTTTGACAAGCCAGGCTTCATCAACGTCAATTTCCTGTGACCGGTGTGGTGACCTCACAGCATTACCTTTTCTGTGAAGCTGCAGGGATCCCAGCAGACATACAGACTTCAGCATCTCCGTCAGGTACATTTCCAGACAGCACTGCAGCTGGATGAAGAGGCGGCAGATCTCCGGATGTATTTCTCCATCTTCTGGGCTGTGAAAAAAAGTACCAATAATGCATCTCAGATCTGGATTCTGTAGAGTTTTGGCCCCCCGTGCCCTGCGCTTTTCAACATGTTTAATTTCTCACAAGTTACATACAGCCTCCTTGATTTCATACGCCTCACAGTCCACAACAAGTGACCACTGACAGAAATCACGAGTCTCAGACACATATGATGTCAGTTCTGGGCTATATAGCTAAAGCAAATATTTAGGAATTTTTCCGTTTTTCGACGTTATTAAATATGTTGGTATTCATCATTTACACTAAAACTGCTTAAAACATCTGAAAGACCATAATTTCAACTAAACAGCCATTGTTGCCAAGTAGATTCTAAATATTTAATGTACAGTAGGTAAAATACAGTTAAAATAATCATGGCATGTCTTTAACACTAAATTAACACAAGGAAAAATTATATTTAATAATTTTCATTTATATGCCCCGATATAACAATACAAAAATATTTTTTAAATGTGAACCGGAGACTACTGTAAAAATTTCTCACTGAGGCAAATCGAATTTTGAATTGATTCAGTGAAATGGTAACGGAACTGATTCACAGAATTGAATCAAACTTACCAACACTAACACCAATTTTGCTGCAGTTTAAATTAATTTGTCGTGCCATGGATCTAATTAAAATGACACTGTCTTTATGAAACTTAATGGCCAAATAAGAAGCCCATTAAAAACATGGCAATATTCAAGATCCCAGCAAAATCATTGGATGTTTGAATATTTCTGAGCAGCATGTTTACAAGGAAGTACAAACAATCTAGAGCTCTAAACACATTAGCTCAGTGGCCAGTGACAATTCTCAGAAAATCACATTTCTCAGAAGCCTACGCCTCTAATTTCTGCTCGGTAATTCCCATGTGGAATGCTGTAACATGGTGGATACTTTATTTTCCTGTTCTTGGATTACCTGGAACAGAGATATGCACCAAACTCATGTAAGATAAATCATGTAATGTGTCCATTAGGCAAACTGTTTGCTCTTTGTTCCCTCTTCTCTATGGTAAATTGTCATATTGACTGTAACACACTACAGTACTAAATCTAAATACCAAAATTGTTTCTTTAAAAGTAGTAAAAGTATGTGTATATAAATTATTTTATATGATACGATTTTATAATAGCTCACGTGCTTATAAGATGTAATGAGTTAATAATGACTAGAGGTTTTCAAAAGGGGGTCCATGACACCTAGGGGGTCCGCATGGGTACTGCATGCCAATTACTGTTTGATAAAAAAAGAAGAAAAAGTGTAAATCAAAAACAAAATATTAATTTCAGACAAAACTAAAGCACCTAAAGTTTAGCTAAATGTCTCATTGGCCCTCTAACATTAAAATGCAATATGTTAACATGTAATGTATAAATATATTTTAAAAAATGTACATAAATATGTTTTACCCTGATATTGCAGAAAGGTTTTGATGTGCAGTCCGTGCCATCTCACAGCCTTTTGTGCGCGTCTTGTGCATTTCCGCACGAAGAGAGGGACAATCAGTGGAAATCTCTCCAATAGAGATAACCAACTCCCTATAGAGGGCCACAAGTGTATTGAACTCCTGGACAACCTGATGGAAGAGAGAAAAACAAAAGCAAACAAACTGAGAAAATATAGGGCTCACAAAACCATTTTAACCTTGAAAATGGATGAAGCAGATAAATAAAATGACTAATCATTGACGAAATGACATGTATCCAACTTGTCAAGACTTTTTTATTTTGAACAGAGAATGTCACAAAAACAGGCAATTTAGCACCTCAGGCGACATGCTCATGCCATTTTTATCAATATTTGGTAGAAAGGATAAGCGTTCAATGGCAAGCAGTTTTAACATTTATGCCTCTAACTAGTATCTGTTTTTATGTTACTAATGCTTATTTTTAATTACTTGTAATCAGTGCTCTAAGTGAAAAAAAATTACATTCCTCAATTTCGGTTGAAATCGCCCTTTGAGGGCGGGGCGGTCAGAGAAAGAGTGAGTGTACCAGCCCACTTCGAGCACTGCTTGTAATGACTACTATGTTTATTTAATTTCACTAGTGATTATTCATTTAATATTAGTAGGCTACTTATTCAAATATTGACTAGTATCTATTCAATTAGTAACTAGCACTTATTCACTCACGAATTTCACTTGGCGGCCATCTTTGAAACGCCTCTTGGGCAGCTATTTCAGTAATGCAAGTAGCCTACAGCACCTAACTCTTTGAATGGGGAAACATCAAATTCTCCAAAGCTGTTCAACAAGCTTATGAGTAAATTTCATATTTGAAATCACCAGTGAAATCTGACACAAACCATCCCATAAATGTTGTTTCTTATGCTCACATTTCAGACTGGTCCAGCCTATTTTATTTAGAAGGCAGGACTTATTCCGCCATATTGCGAGCACTTTCTCTCATTCATAAGTAATATGAGTAGGCTACACAGTTTTCTTTGAATATCTATAGTCTTTGCTCACTACTAGTAAAAGTGACAGGTAACTTACATTGTTCTTGGAAACATTTTGCATATTTTCGCTCAGATGTCAATTATTCACTTCCAACAAGTAGGCTAAAGCTGGAGTATGAACTATACAGGATAGTTGGTAAATTTAAAATAATGCCAGCACTTAATAAACAATTGGAAGACATGTTAGTCATAAGCGAACAGTTGATATCTGCACCACAGATAGACATAGAATTCAATGTCAAAAATTCAAGGCAACTGCATGGTCAATGTTAAAACGGCTTGCCACAAGCTTTCTGCCTGTTAACGGGGCAAAGACTCCTCAAACACAACACACGAGCTTTACAAATGTGCTGCAGTTTTAGCCCAAAATAGAGTATCGCTCACTCCAAGCCATAATCTGTCAAATGAAACGTTGTTTCAGGAAAATCAGTTAGAAAAAGGAAGCTGGAACTACCGCAGCACCATAGGACAAGTCACTAAACCTCAAAGCCAAAGCATTCATTTTTTTTTTATTTCACGTCCCTAGTGTCGCATTTTACATTTAGGATGTTGGCACTTCTGCAGAACCCTGCGTGAATTTGAAATGGTGGTTGAACAATCAGCAGGAATCATAGCTGGAATAATGCTGTGGGTCATGACGCAGGCATACGCACCATTCTGCAGTCCGCTACAGCACGCTGAGCTTCGCTGCTCTCCCGGCGCTCCGGCTCTCTGGACGGGGGCTTACTGCCGATCTGGAAAATGGTCCCGGCAGTTCTGGGGCGGTTTTTGCGCCCATTCGGTGCAGAACTCATGCATACACATCAAGTGAAGAAACTGCCCTGATATAAAACGCTGACTGATCAATATGCTGCCACTCGTTTGGAAAAATGTCTTACTCAATTGATCGATCTGCCCGTGTCTTGCTCCTGGATTCTCTCCGCATCGCCAGGATGCAGAAGCCGAGTCACCTTCATTCACTCCTGCAGAGAGCTGAAGTGTCCTTGCAGGGTTTCGTCTTCTTCAGCAGAGAGAAATGCGATAACAAAGAACCAGATGCAAACATGTCTTGATGCCCCGTATAGCCCTTCAACGAAGAAATAACACCTCCCCGCGACAATACTCGCTACTTGAGATAGACTAATATGTGCCGCAAGTTGAAATGATACACTCTATATGGCGTTTATTGAGAGTAGGTAGCAGAAGGTGATCTAAGAGCGCTATTCTAACCTTGATAGGTGCAGTTGCTTGAGGCATGACGTGGATGAACATACTGCACTCTCATAGGATGAGAATACTAATGCAACAGATTCACCAACTCACCAACTCAGATTCACCCATCTCAAATGAGGCTTATTAAACATTAATCGAAGTAAAGTATCTACTTATGGTTGGTTAAATAGGAAATGTTCTTTTAGTGGTTGAATCATAGGCTACTGTTTATTGTAATAAATCCTAATTGTGTAAAAAGCTAGAAGCACAATTAGACCTAATGGCAGCCTGTTGTTGTGTTGTTATCTGGCAAACCACTATAGAGAAACCACTGCATTTGTGATTTTCTAATGTATTTTTTATGTGTATGCAGATAGTTGAGATAGAACAATATAGCATGTCTAAACAACAAGGACTGAACAAAGCTTCCAAAGGATTATAAAACCTTTCTTTTGACATGAAATTTATCAAAGTGCAGGAAAAGATTTATACTATTAAAGATTTCTCTGCTGCTTCATATGTTATTGTTTAAAAAAAATTTAATTTAAGTAAATAGCCTATAAAATTAATGTCATGTAAAAGTATTACTTGAATATAAAATCTATATGCTCAATATAAAATAATAATAACATAAATAATTTTCCTCTGAAATAATCTGTGGCCAGGAGACCATAACAATGATGCTAACAGCAAATTATAGTTACTTATGTCAAATGCAAACTTAATGGAACAAATAAGAAAAAAAAAAGTTATCTCAGATCGCAAAAGTCTGTTATTTTACATAGTAATAGTGGTCTAATTACTTATCTAAGACAACAAGTTATTGAGACCACACAAATAACCATTATGGCCAATTGAGAATTACTGTAAAAACAAACAAGAACGGTTTTAAATTAGATGTTATAATTCTTAGCATATTCTATGGATAGTTTAGAAGCTGACAGGCAGTTATGGATAGTTTAGTTCACAAACCTGAGCACTGCACTTTGGAAATTAGATGTAAGAGAAGACCCTTCACTAAATATAAAGCAAGTGGATACAACTTGAAGTGAAATGAAGAGTCCACTCGTGTGATTATCAATGCTAAGCTGCACACAGTTGGCCAAAATTCGGATTGAAAGCAAACAGATGTTAGGCAAACCACAAACTCAAAAATCATTAATCATCTTTGTGGTAAACCGATCATCAAGCTTTGCAATGCATGGATTCATTTTGCTCTGTGATGATCGGTTGGCGTTTCCTACACGTATAGTCCAGAAGCAGATGTATACTATTCCTTTTTTGCCGACCTCTCTATTGTCCTAAGAGTTCAGAAACACTGCAGACAGCTTCTCGCACCTTCTCTTTAAAAAGAGAGGAAGAAGAAATAGCAGAAGAAGCAGAAGATAATGAAGCCAATGACCCAGTTGACGGAGTATATATAGATGATCACCATGTCCATGTCAAATCGCCAGCCATGCGAATCATCCTCAAAGTTGAAGGAATCAAGCCTGTAGCCCCCGTGAGGGAACTGGCGTCTGCCAATTGGACTTGCCTGCCTTTGAATGCCTAAGAAAGACAGATATAGATAAAGAGTGGGAGAGAGGAAGAAAGACAGAGAGCAAGACAAAGCACAATGACTATTACAATGAACATTATACCTTATGAAGAATAACAACTGAATCTGCAGAGTTTATTTATGGTGGAATTCGGTGAAATAGATTAAGACATGGTTTTACCTCCGAAAATGCGAAACAGTTTACGGCAGCTCGGAAGAGGCCATTTTGCACAGCTCGCTTTCTGGAAATTTAGCTTCCGAGACAGGTATTCCTTCGGGAAGAACGTACGAGCTGTATGGTTCAGTTCTGTGAAGAGTGGGATGTGTGAATTTATTTATCTGTGAATCATTAATGCTCTCAATGCAATGTGCATTAAAGTGCATTACTTTCAGAAAGCCCAGACTCATTTTAGATTTATTATATCTATCTCATAAGTTATCTCTCAGATCAGATCCTGTCTGCTATATTTTATGTCACGTTTAGTTTGACAATCAATAAGAGCCTTTTCTGTTCAATCACTGTCAAAAAGCAGACACTGAGTTAACATAAAGGAATTTTCCTTACTTTTCATTGCACTACCTTGCAAAACTATAGCAGACTACAGTATAAAGCTCAGCAGTAAATATCTAGTTTACTTTTTTTGACCCATCTTTCTCAGCTCTTTCATCCTCTTCCAGCTCTTATACACCAGTACTCTCAGGTCCTTTAATTCACATCTACTTTGCTGAGTAGATTATTCACTGTCATGAACTTTTCCCCTCAGATCTCATCTTAAGATCTATTCTCACAGTACTTTTCTTCTCCGCACTGTTAATCTTTGTCTTACAGAACTGTTTGAGGGCCGACCCAGAAGCCTAATACTCCATGGGTTCCCTTGGGAATTTATAATGGGTTTGTAGTCTCTATCCTTTCTTATTTCTCATCTATCTATCTAATCTATCTTC